>NC_089760.1:1605000-1657500 GCF_040412425.1 Macrobrachium rosenbergii | reverse complement strand
AATAAACACAGATCATAATAAGATCAACGAAGGAATGGCAAAAGTGACGCATGAGACAGAGACAGAAACTCAAATATTCCGGAAATATATTTTCATCGCGGAGATGAAAAGGCAGGAGGTGTGGATAGCAGTGATTAGGGTTGAGAAACAAACTAAGTAAAAGGTAGATTTATAAAAGTGATTCCCAAAAAGGAAACAGTAATGGGGCTGTTTGATAATGAATCTTGTGTGCTGGCATGGAGAAAAAAATTTGCATGAAGTGTTGCTCAAAGACAAAAATAAGAAGAGACTGGAATCGATACATGATTGTATATCGATATATCAGTGTATCAGTATAGGTAATTCTAACAAAGTTCTCTTTGATCTGGTTCGTCTTTGACACTGTGGACATTTTATTCTGTGAAAGCTCCCTAGCCAAACGAATTTCCAAGGCGAATCACTTCACTTTGACTCCAAAGCTTAGCTACAAGTCCAAAGCTTTGCTACAAGTGTTCACTGGTTTCTTTTCAGCCGTCTGGAGACAAGCAATCACGCCATTTTAACCAATGCCTCCCCTCGTAAACTTCGCACTGGTAAATGCTGACAAATTCTCGGGGCTCCTTATCGTGAAGGGAGACTACATAAATCAAGAGAATTAGCATCTTAGCTAGTCAGCAAAGCTAGAGTTTCTTTTGTGCAATAATCTAATACACTAAACTACAATACTGACCAATAAGAGCGTACACACTTGCGTCACCCAGCCAAATTTGCTGCACACAATAGGTTCAATATATCACGCTCGTAAGTTCGCCTACTTCCCAAGAATGTCAGGTCACCAACCCAAAAGGGGTCAAAACAGATTAGATACACATTGCCCGTTTAATTGGTTTAAATTGAGGTGACAAGATCTAAAAGTTTAATCAGGGCAAGGAGAGGCGACAGCTTTACGAGCTGTGATCCTCGTACCTCACCAACACTTCATTCACAGCGGGCGTCGTCAGGCTGAAGATTTCCAAAGCGAACTTGCACATTTTTTTTTTCTTTTCTCCTTTAAAACACCCTCCCACTCATTCCATTTCTCCCACCTGAGATGCACGGAGGACAGCTACAAGCTGAACTTCTAATGTGCACGAGGAGGGATAGTCTATAAGTGACTGGCCAACGCACGTAAAACATCAGGTCAAGATGGACGACGAGGAACTCAAGCGCCTTGAAGCACTTGCTGGGGCAAGATGAACTAGTTGGAACAAGTACAGCCTTTTCTGACCCCTTTTCTGACCCCCGTCACAAATACGCTCTATGCAGACCTACAAATCCATTATACCGTCCTGTAGCAACCCCGCTCAACGCTGAAACTCACAGACCAAATGAACACCTCTCTCTCTCTCTCTCTCTCTCTCTCTCTCTCTCTCTCTCTCTCTCAGTTCTTCATTGGAGGGGTGGGTAGAGCTCTCGGCTAGCACGCTGTTGGTCCAGCGTTCGACTCTCCGACCGGCCAATGCAGAAGTAGAGGGATTTATTTCTGGCGATAGAAATTCATTTCTCGTCATAATGTGGTTCGGATTCCACAATAAGCTGCAGGTCCCGTTGCTAGGTAACCAGTTGGTTCTTAGCCACGTAAAATAAATCTAACCCTTCGGGCCAGCCCTAGGAGAGCTGTTAATCAGCTCAGTGGTCTGGTTAAACTAAGATATACTTAGCTTCTCTCTCTCTCTCTCTCTCTCTCTCTCTCTCTCTCTCTAGTGTAGTGGTTATCCATATGAAAAGCATCCAGTTATGCATCTTCCAACCTAAAATTATCTAAAGGAAAAGAGTCGAGTTTATATTATACGTCGCACGCAACCTCACCTCCCCCCAAAATGACACCTAGAGAAAAATAAAGGTGAACGATATCAACTGGAAAAAAAATTAACAGAGTTCAGTTACTATCACTGTCGTGGTCTTCACACCTCGACCTCTTAAACAAATGGGAAGTTAATGGTAGCGTGGCTTGAATATGCAGCTAACATCCCCAGAGACCATCAATCGTCGCTGAATCCCAAAGAACACTTCCCGACGATTCCCTGTCGCCTTCCCACTTCAGAGCAACCAGCCCCGCGGTCCCGCCTCGCAGGCGTATAGGCTTCCTTCCTCCCGCAGAGGGAGGTTCTGTCCTGATGGGCTCTATCAAGCTCTCATGCAAGTAGGTGATCTTTTCCGTAGGGTAGTCTGCAACTGAAACTGAAATGATCTAGTTTCAAAGTTTCTTCCTCTCATCGAGTAAGCTTTCAGAAGTTCTCCAGCTGAGGCGACAGTTCATGCGTTGAACAGTAACTGATGTCTGAACTGGAAAATTCCCTCTCATGACCTATATCTGTTATCCACTTTGGAGATGAAGTCTTTCAGTGGTTTACCTAGGACTGTTTGTGTTAACGGAGAACTGGAAATAACATTTTTCTTTTAATACCCTACAACTGTCCCTGGGCGTTTGAACCCCCATTAATTACCTGTTAAAAAATATACACTCAAAACAGTATTTCTTTAGGTTACAGAGGCATAAAGAATTCCCTGTGCTAATGTCTCATTGACATAGTTTACGGAAGTCTAACAAAATTACAAACTAATGGGAATTTTTCGTCACAAACTTACAAGGACATGCAAAATTCCATAATCAAATTACAAGAAAAAGCAAAAATCTAAAACCGCAGCTAATGTAGCTTCCCTGAAGAGCATGCCAATTTCTTATAAAGGTATAGGCACAATTTCCAAGATAAGCAAAATTCGTACTGGGCTTCCAGATAACTGTGTTCCAAATTCGAATTTAGAGCCTGATGCATGACAGAGGAGTGTTAGATTCAGAGTAGATGCTAAACACAAAATAAAACAATACCATCGCAAATACACTATACTGATAAAGAGAATTTATATTCTTGATTTGCACATTATGTTGACTTGACTCTTGAGACTTTAGGAAAAAAAAGTCAGTGCCGGAAAGGATAAAACACTTGAGTTGGTAATCTAAGCACTTATTATTTAAATCAGTCATTTTCAAAGCAGTATAACGTTCATCATCACATACAAGTAAGGATTATTCGTGTTAAGAAAATTTGCAAACATTAAGTTGAAAATTATAGGAAGCTGTTTGCAGTAGGAGAGAAAACAAAACACGATTCACAAAAATATTAATTGCACAGTGGAATAGTCATCATTACTCGACCACGATGACGCGAGCACAATAAACAAGAGGGAAAGATGTAAATTTTGACTGACATAGAAGCCATCCTCTTGGTAAGTCAGCCATTGACATGAAGGAAATTTCTATCACCAACAAAGACGGATGTATCTAGAAAAATTAGAGCTTCGTTCGTATCATTTCCTCGCTGATATGTGCTAAAACAAGAAGAGCTTAAAACAGCACATTACAGACTTTTCCTCCCGAAATTTGGTGATATTCACACACAAAAAAAGTGGGCAAATGCTCGCCTTTATTTCTCGGTACCCTATGGAAGTAGAGTGGGATTGCTTCTGGTCTTGCAGATGAGGGCATTTCTTCTCTCCACCGTATCTATAACTCTCCATAGATCAACCTGTATCCCAAGGAAAAAAGTGTTCAAGGGTAGTATACGGTCACACTAATTACCGCTTAATGTCACTACAACAGCAGCCAATTTTAAATGACTACGATGCGTGATCAATTTAGCAGCATAGCACTTCTTGTTTGTCCCGTCAAGACTTTAGCCATGAAGACTGGAAGAGTAAATCGAGACTATTGTAAGTCTGCCACCAATTTATAGACGTGTGTTAGCACTTGAAAAATACGTAAATACATCACAGTATATATATATATATATATATATATATATATATATATATATATATATATATATATATATATATATATATATATATATATATATATATAGAGAGAGAGAGAGAGAGAGAGAGAGAGAGAGAGAGAGAGAGAGTGACTGTTGCATTAATACATTAATACGCACTTCTGAATGAGATAAAGAGCACCTTGCATGTATGGAGGTACAAAGCAATGACAGCTTATTCTCAAGTTTACGTTTCATCCAAAGTCTAAATTCACAGCGTTCTTCTCTTAATAACGACTTGCGCATAATTCTCAAAAGGGGCTGACAGAACTCCTCAGAGCCTGAGCTTCCTACAATTTCCCTTCCTACATACCCTCAGAGCAAGTGCTAACTCACTGCCAGTCACGTGCACATTGATACCCACCGATATCAGAAGGCACGTGCACAAAAACGCACGCCTGTTGAAAAGCAGACATTATTTTGATTAGCTAGGTTTCCCCGGTCCTCTTTCGTCCTGTTCCCCACCTTAAGTCAAAAGTCTAACTTTTCCCTTGTTGAGTGCATGGCGCTGAATACATGTATATGCCTGCCCAATATATTGCATGGCGCTGAATACATGTATGCCTGCCCAACACATTGCAAGTTGCATCCACTCAGAAAATATGAATTTTGAAAGCTATAAAAGACCGAGTCATTTCAGAACTTTAAAAATGTCCAAGAAAAAATAATGGGAATATCTATCCAAATACTATTCAAACATCAATTATGTCTCCCTTACTGCAATAAGCATCACAGCAACATCCTGACCCCGCGCCACGCTGCGCCTCGGAATCATTACCATTGATAAAAACGCGAATAAATAGCAGACATTCGATTACCTTCCCATTTCTACTGAAAATGATTTAAAATATGAAGGAAATATTCGTGTTGGTCAGCCCTTTCAGTACCAGATTAAATTCCGGTATCAATGTCGGGTCTCCTTTTACCCCCACTGAAAAATGACCGAATTTTAAGGCGGCATCAATGACGTACTCTCTCTTTTTATTATACATGTACCATCAGCAACCTCACTCAATACTTAAAAAATTACATAGAGCACGTTAAGACCGACGAGTGCTACTTCTGATAAATATTCATGCATTCTTTATTTGAAATAGATAAAAAAATAATTCGCGATTAATGCTGAGGTAAAGAAATCCGGCTGATCTCTATAATGTTTAACAAAAACCTAAATTAAATGCTCAGTTCGGTTAACTTTCTGGTGTTGGAATCATGGTATGTCATTGTTAGATATTAATACGCATTTGCTGATATATGTATGTATGTATGTATGAAAGAGAGAGAGAGAATACTCACTCACGAACAAGTGAATAATCTTAGCCAGGACCTCCCCTCTGGAAACATGGATACCCTAAAACCGAATATCATTGTAACTAAACTAACGGAATATCACCCAATAAATAATTGTCCCGCAACGAGGTATAATGACCATGAATACTCTTTTATGGCATACCTACTCGTATGTCGATGATACATCAAAGCAGGAAACATGAGCTGCTTACGAGAGAGAGAGAGAGAGAGAGAGAGAGAGAGAGAGAGAGAGAGAGAGAGAGTTTCTCTTCGTGACCTGTTAAGTTCGGTACAAACATGATTTAATTTAAGAAAACTGCTGACACGAGATGATATTAAGTACATAAGGTATTTTATTAAGAGGATTCATGAGTTTTCAAACGTACGCCTAGCTAAATAACTCATTAAACGCTACACAATAAACTGACAACATTAACTCCCTGGGCGAAATTACTGCATTTTTTCAAAATAAGTGTGGAGTGTGAATCACGTATGCATGCCAGAACCAAAGGCATTCTCGAAATAACATAATGATTCAGACAATTCGTAGTCTGCAGAGTCCAAGATATTTTTCCTTTTGCGTTATATAGACTGCGATAATTTTCTCAAAAGTCGACGTTACCCGGCAATGTTCCTTTTGTCCCCTAAGCATTTTACAAGTCTCGGTCTTGAATCAGCACAGGTCAGTTCCTGTGCTATCAGATTATCTGCTCTCTCTCTCTCTCTCTCTCTCTCTCTCTCTCTCTCAGACGCTTGCCAGTCTGGGATGCTCTTAAGTTTAGAGAGAGAGAGAGAGAGAGAGAGAGAGAGAGAGAGAGAGGGCAATCCTGTGGGTTCTCGGGTTAAATATTCAGACCCCCGCAGTGTCCAATTAATCCTTGTTGCCTTGTAATTAACAATTCATAGTTGAGGATGCTATCATGTCCCACCTGCTGATTCGTGCCGGTGGGGTCGCAGGGCTGTCTAGCCCCTCCATACCCCTATACCCTCTCCTACCACCCCTTTACCCTCATTTCTTATTTCTTGCTCTCTCTCTTTCTTTCTCCACTGCTCTTCTAGAGGTGAGGTTATTTCAAGGTTCTGAACTATAATGGAGGAATAATTTAGTCATCATAATTTTCTCTTTGTATCTCTTCATTTCTTCCAAATTTTGGAAATTCTAGTAACGAAACAGAGGGTCTCTGCCAATGCCGTCTGACTCAAACTGAATAAAGGGAAAAAAGGGGTAATACTTCACCGTACATATCAGGGATTTTTGCCAAGGCACTTACTTAGAATTCTAAATACCTTCCTCCCGACTCTTAATTAATCTACTCTCGGAAGAATTGGAGTCACAGGATTATTCAACAATCCAAAGAACACGTACAGATCACTTCAGATAATACAAACCACAAATTTTAATGGCAGCAATTCAGTGTGATGGAAATTTCACAATGAATTCAACTATTGTCCAATGGAAATTTCACAATGAATTTAACTACTGTCCAACGTCCATCGTTTCCCCTATACCAATCAAGTACAGACCGTCTTCCAGATACTGCGAAATTAAAAACTCTGACAAACGTCTAGGAATAATCAGCTGCATCCAAAAGGAGAGGGTGTGCCAACCAGCTGTCTTTGTTTCTCCTGTTACATCTTCTATATTTTCTTTTTATCAATTATCCCCAACACCACAACCCGCAAGCTTTCGAAGCACCAGGTTTTATTTACACGTTTTTGGGGTTTTAATTGAACCTCGCCAATCCCTCCCTCCCTCCCCCCCCTCACGGTTCTGCTGCTTTGTTCTTTGAGAGCTGGCAATGGCTGCCCAAAATGCCTGGGTTATCGGACCCATTATCATAACTACCTTCGGAATTTACACCAGTTCCATCCACCGCCTCTAACCACAATCCTCCCTGACGGTGATGATTAAAATTCAAACTCCCGCTGTCAAGAATTTCATCACTAAGACTCCTCATCCAGTAACACCTACACAAACACACATACACACACACACTTGCACGCGCACACAAATACCTGGTTACTCCACCTGTTTGAAATATGGTTTCAAACATACCTTCTGCCTTGCCAGCGGTTAGGAAACGTTGAGAATTCATTTGCTGCCAGACTGAGCAAAGCATGGCCTTTCTTGAAATTAACGAATCAGTCCTGACTAAATACAATGCATAACTTCTTCTTCTTCTTCTTTTAACATCTGGTCAAAATCGAACGATCAGCATATCAGAATAAAATGGCATTATTCAGTGAGACAATACAAATTCAGTTTTACAATCTTATTCACCAGCCATTTTGTAAACAAATTTATAAACAACGTTCTCATCTGGTTTCTAAGTGTGTGTGTGTGTGTGTGTGTGTGTGTGTGTGTGTGTGTGTGTGTGTGTGTGAGAGAGAGAGAGAGAGAGAGAGAGAGAGAGAGAGAGTTACCACCAAGCTGGAGTTGATTACAAGGAAGTCAAACCATTTCATGATTGCATCAAGCAATCCACTAGTCTTATCACTTATTTCCTTCACCCTGTTACTTTACATAATTACTTGCAACTTCCTCTTAACACTGCTAAAGATTTCCCACAACATCCGCTTCCAGTCTGCTCGATCTATGAACAATGCGAGTTATACTGACGACTACCAGAGGTGAAATGGCAAATAATCAACTTCAGAAACAAGACGCACTGGCGCAGTATACATAAATGCATACATACACACATACATGTGCATATATATATACATACATATGTGTGTGTGTGTGCGTGTAAGCCAAGCAAGTGATGGAAAAATACTGTCATCATCAGCCAACAACTTTAGCCGTGCACCTCTTCCTAGATTACCCTCTGAACCACGACAATGATACACATGTCCTAAAGCAAATCTTTTAACTGGAAGGATATTATACCTCTCATCCCCGCCCACCAACTCACCAAGGAGAAGTAGCCCCGACCAGTACATTATCATTATCTCATAACATGCACATCTACTCCATCAAATACTTAATTGGACAAGTCCTGATAATGTCTCTGGTCTTTGCGTTTTATTAGTAACCGAAGGAAACGTCCGTAAAGGAAATGCGTTACAACTGGAACTCATTCTTCTTGTGTTCGTGTTATCTATCGGTAAGCCAAATAATACTTCGTACTTTATGTCCTACATTTTCTTATTCATTAGCTAATGAAGGTCAGTTAGTCTTCGTTTCCCTTATCAAAGAGATCGCTTTAGAAAAAAAATTCTCAAGATTAATGAAGGTAAACCCATTGCGTTCGTGAAAAGTAAAACTTATTTTGCCACATGAGAATAATTGTTAACGAAGGCTAGCATCTGTTGCTTAATATACAAAATATTATGAGACGTAAAACATGACCCTTCCGTTGGGCAGGGATAATTAAAAGAAAATTGGTCAGACTTTAATATGTGTGCCTAAAGAAAAAAAAAACACACAAATGACATCACCAGCTCATTATGCATCTTAGCCGAAGTAAGATTAAAAATACTACCTGAAGAAACAGTTACAAAAAAAAAAAAAAGAAGAGTTATGTTATTAAGAAATAAACACACACCATCTCACAAGTAGGCCTAGAGAGCATTTTACACGAAAGACTTTACGAATTTTTTTAGGACACTCAACTTCATGCATGCATTTACACAAGAAAATGAGGTCATTTTTTTTCTTCACCGATGTATGTTCTCGTCTCAAGAGCTGACCTGAAAGTAAAACTAGACAAATATCTCTCAAGATTCCTTCGCTAAATACTAGACGAAGGAGGAACCACTCGCATAGAAAACTTTATCATCGTTAGCAGTACGCCTAGCCGCCATATATACTCGTATACCTCAGCGGCCTCTAATCTAGAATGCAATTGCGATTTCTAGTTATTAAAGTGCTTTCGTTCAAACTGATTGCGCTGTCTTGTCAACTTAGCACTTTTAAGGGGTCCCTCACGTCCTTCCACCCCCGAAAATTCAATATTGGACATTACTGTCGAACTTTCTTTTGCTGAGCGTATACACCTCTTCAGGCCAATCCTTTATCCATCCGCTCATCCTCGTCCAGGATTCGAACCTGGGTGCCTTGCATTATATTGTGCGTGCGTTTATATATATATATATATATATATATATATATATATATATATATATATATATATATATATATATATATATATATATATGTGTGTGTGTGTGTGTGTGTAAATTATATATGCATGTATGTCTCACTAGTTTTCAGAATGACATTTTTCCATTTACAAATATAAAGCCCCAAATAGCCTAATAATATTTCAAACTATGTTTCTTAGGGTTGGTAGACATAAGACAGTGAATTAGGGCATTCGCCCATCAAAAATAATGAGAAGCGAATTTCACTACGTTATCCAAATTTCCCAGCTCACGTTCGGAGACAATCGAAACCAATCCATCGCCATCGTGAAATTTCAAAGTTTCAAAAATAAAGATATTCTAATTAACGAAATACCAACCACCCGTTTCTAGCAATCTAAAAAAAAGAAAGTTCTCAAAAGTGGCCATAGCAAAAAAGGTATGGCGGTGTTTGCAAACCCATTCAATTAAATATAAAACTAAGTGTATAAAACCCACAACACTTTCTACGATCATCATCGCCCAACCTATACCTGTACCAGGCGTCTTTCCAGTGTGCAAATCATGAGGCAAATCAAACTCATGGATCTGAAAAGTTGATTGCCACGATGAAAGCCGACAGAAGAAATTCAACTTATCATGAATTTAATGCTGTCGGTTATTCGTTGAATTTTATCAGATACCTTCTTGTGTTTGGCAACGCCGATTCTATCGAACTCGCGAGTCGATTTATGTTTGCATTTTGGATTGCGCATTATTAAGAACTGCATTTCTTTTATAATTTAATTGACTTTCTATTTTTAATTGGATTTCACCCGGTCTTCTTCACCTCATCATCAGATTTAATGACGCCAGTCATTAATTACATATAATCTGCGGTTTGAATGGGGAAGGAATTTATATCTGGCAACAATGAATAGTAGGAAATTCTCATCTGATAACAATGCGCTTTCAATTAACAGAGGATTATCAGCTTCCTTTCGCAGGCTCCGTTCTTCTCACTGAAGGCTACAGATCATTATCAAGAACTTAAGCCCGATAGAAATGAGTGAAAATTAACAGTAACCGTATCAGTGGTAAAGATGAACAAAATAAAAATACGATGGAAATCATTTTAAAAAATCACAAAAATAGTTAGTTGCGTAAGACAGAATAACAATCCCACCCCAATAATGAGAAACAAAATTAAAAACAAAAAAAAATCAGTCTCCAGACAGCTTTAGCGATCATCATTCGTCTAGCAAACTGAATCACTCCCTTTTGCTTAATTGCACTATTTAATTTCTTGCCTATTAGACAAGTAGAATATTTGAGAAACATACACTTTTAAGTGGTCATGATAGCAATTAAGTGGTAGCAATCACACATTCGAATACATGAAAATGAATTTTAAAAAATTGCAAAGGAAATAACGGATAAAACAAGTCAAAGTGAACGTAGTATATGAAATAAGTGGGAACACAGAGAGAGAGAGAGAGAGAGAGAGAGAGAGAGAGAGAGAGAGAGAGAGAGAGAGAGGAAACCGGTCAAATGATAAAGTAATATCGATGTGTAGGAATCGCAGATACCAATGCTAGCTTATTCTGATGAGTACACACATAATGAAATCCTTCCAATGGTAATGGATAACATTTCGGTGGCAAAACATCTTGTGAGCAAACACACATACGTACACACACACACACACACACACACACGCACACGCACACACACATGCTAAAATCTCCACGTCGCGGTGCAAAGGCTGTTCTCCCATCAGTGTAAAATACTCACACACAAGCAGAAATCTGGCAAAAGCAAACATGTTCCCGGTATAACTAAACATGCAAACAAGTTCGAATGGTAACTGGAGAAAATTAAAGGGTGCTATTAATAACGTGAAATACATAAACTTAATATTCGTACGATATAGAATTATACAATCGTATCACAGGCGTACATCCATATAGAACACCAGTGTCATTACCATGTACTCACAGAAGAATGGCAGCATCATTTAGATAAACTTATATTAATTTAGCTACCAGAATCAGAGTGCCATAACATAACACAACCACATAGATAAGCAATGCAAGGGCAAAATATCAGACATACTTTAATTAAAAATGCTGAATTAGGAATGCAATTAGTAGCTGAACGATTGAATCAACCCTAATCTTGTGAAACTGATTAATACTGGAAGCAGTGTGAATATCTTCACTGAACAAAGGGGTGCTTCACACGAGTTTCAAAATTTATAAATACAATAGGAATTTTTTTTTCTGATAAAATAAATCTCAAATTCGGCCGACAAACGATATCTGAATGTTAAGAAAAAAACAGGCTCTTACTAACTGCCGAGACAACAGACTGTTCGAAGGAAGCACTAACAAAATTATAGTAGAGGAGGACCTCTATTCGCAAGCAATATTCTCAGGTGTTACGTACGAGTTTACGAAGCTCGCTATAATTTACTAGGTTGTTTTCATTGTTTGATGAATAAAAACAAACTGTGTTTGCGTGTCGTTTTAATGTTGCAAAACAGACCGATAACAGTACAGCCGTAAAACTAACAAAAAAAAAAAAAAAGATGAAATTTCTGGACGGATATACAGAACTTCTGTCAATTAATGTCTCATCAGAGAAGATATCAGATGATTTTTTTTTAACGAGCTTGCGTCACAGACAAAGCAAAACACGCACATCAGCATCTTTCATTTCATATATGTCCTCTCATAAGTCCGGAAGCTCTTGCACTTCCATTTCCGAAACGATGCCAGCTTTCACTCGCATGGAACAGAACGAGTGTCTGTAAACGTATTAAGAACAGTTAATTTTTAAGTTGATGAAACTCACAACAGCAGTAACCGTCATCCAGAGCTCTTGTCACTGTCGGTCATTAAACAGGGCTGCCGGGGTGAGGTGGTTGTGTCACACTTCGTCAATAATTCGCGAAATGCATCGATATTTCATCTGCTTATTACGAGCGGACGGGAATTTCATCACTGATGATTAACGGGCCAGAACGGTTATCGAAGCGACTCCGAATGAAACCGCAGACGATGGACTGTAATTCCCGCCAATTTTAGGCCGTTAAGACAATCGCCAAAAAGAAAAAAATACCCCCCCAAAAAAGACAGCCCGTTTCATTGACATTAGGCGATTACGCCATCATAAAAGGGGATTAGAACACATCACCTGATGCTCGTGAAAACGAGTATACAGTGCGCGGAAATATGGGCTTTGTATGTGATCACCCAAAAACGACAGCAACCTTCGCGTAACAGGGAGACAAAGCTTTGGGAAGCTCTAACAATTCGTAACCAACCATATGAATTAACCTTCGTATCTGAGAACGTGATTAATAGTCAACTTTCAACAGAGCTGAGTAACGTCACAGGATGCTGATATACCTGAGATATAAATCATAATATCCAAATGAAATAAATACGGAGAGAGATACTACAGAGACAGTGATAAATGATAAGAAAAACATTTCCTCTCTCTCACACTATAAAGATTTATTTAAAGAAACAATATATTGTTGCTGGAAGGTTTAATGCAATCACGACGAATCCCAACGTTTTTACGATAATTCATCTCAAATGTATACATCTTTGCAACTAGCATTTAACCGATAAAAAAAAAGGGTAATAATTTAAGAGAAGATGAAGACGCAGAACGTTCTCTCTTTCTAAGGGGATCACAAAGACAAAGATAAGATACGATCCAGCGCAGTGAATTCCATTTATTTACAAGCAATTTCTGTATACGTAACCTTCATGTTATGGCAAAGTCGTCCTATTGCAAACTATGGTAAACAAGATCGTTCATTCATCTTGGGCAAGCTCTCTCTCTCTCTCTCTCTCTCTCTCTCTCTCTCTCTCTCTCTCTCTCTCTCAGACATACGCACATTATATATATATATATATATATATATATATATATATATATATATATATATATATATATGTGTGTGTGTGTGTGTGTGTGTGTGTGTGTGTGTGTGTGTGTATGTGTAAATCAAGATATCCATTTTCGAGCAAATTTACAAAAACATCAAATGCACAAATGTACGTGACAATTTTACCCAATTTTACACCAGCGAGCGGTTCCAACTTCCACGCATGTTGTTCAAATACTTTAATTAAGAGCAAACGTACACTGAAAGCAAACCTTTGTTTTGAAAATCCCCATGGCTTAGCGCTTTAACGTAGCGCTTGGTTAAACGCTGAACACAAATTATTCCTCGTGGATGAGTAAACTTGCGTGGGCCATACCGTACAGAAATATAAGTATGGACCATTTTAAACTTCATCCTGCAGCTTTCATCGTTAAGTGTACTAGACGGTTGCCCAAAACCTCGCGATCGCTTCCGACCATAAGTAAACGATAAGAAATTGACGCTATTCGTAACTCAAATGACATTTTATGACAATGCGGTAACTGTTTCTTAGTTACTGTACTCAAAGTTGCATCTAATTGGTAGGGTGCTAACTTTCTTAGCGTGGTTTTTTCAACTTATATTTTAACGAATACCATAATAAAGACAATTCTTATTACAATCATCGTCAAAACAATAATCACCATCATCTTTGCCTGTTAGTCGTGTGCACATTTTATAAACATGGCTGAAATGGGTAACATCTCGCTAATTAAAGTTCATCAACTACTGAAGAACGTACCCCTGAAATCGACCTAAAATTCAAAACTACTATACGAAAGGAATCATATACTGAAATTAACGGATCAATGCTTCTGTTTTGGTATCGTTCTCGGCTAGCACTCTGCTGGGACCGCGTTCGATTCTCCGACCGGCCAATGAAGAATTAGAGGAATTTATTTCTGGTGATAAAAATTCGGATTCCACAATAAGCTGTAGGTCCCGTTGCTAGGTAGCCAACTGGCTCTTAGCCACGTAAAATAGATCTAATCCTTCGGGCCAGCCCTAGGAGAGCCGTTAATCAGCTCAGATGATGATAATAAAAGGCGCTAAATCAATAACTGTAAACCTCAGTCATCACAGTGACACCTAACCGGGCAATAGCCTTGGAGCAATGCTGAGTTATAAATTTCGTCTCAGACTGGTAATAATTATTTATTCACAGCTTACAAGACTAATCATTAGATTTACTTGTTCGTAAAGCTGCACGCTTAAAATTTAAAACAAAAACTGCAATAACTGTACTACAAAAATGATCATCACAATTATCCAAATCTGAACGCAATGACTTCACCACTTCGGAACAAAGCGAAGACGGACGTCGAGAGAGAGAGAGAGAGAGAGAGAGAGAGAGAGAGAGAGAGAGAGAGAGAGAAGAGAAACCAAACTCTCTATTGCTATTAACGAAATGACGGAACAAAGGTCCCACAGTACATGTACAAAGGAAACAATTATATCTGGGAACAACATTTTATCCCCCAAAAGTTGTACGTGTAGTACATAGTTAATAACCTCGACAGCGCATATGTCCGTGCGAACGTATGTACGTACGTGTAAGTTGCGCGAGAGTTACCAGTTAGTCATACTCTAATTGTGCTCCTCTTTGCTCCCCACTTGATCGATAGAGAGACGATTCCTCAAAGAATATATAATTAGCCATGAATAGGTTAATAGCTAACTTCATAACTTTGGTGTATGATCGAGAGAGAGAGAGAGAGAGAGAGAGAGAGAGAGAGAGAGAGAGAGAGAGAGAGAGAGAGAGAGAGAGAGAGGGAGAGTATTCGACACCATAAAGAACAACTTTATTTTAACTGAAGATAAATGGAAGAGGTACCAGGCATACAGAGTGAATTACAGAAGAAGAAGAATTTCAGTTCTATGTATAAGGTCTAACACACGATGCAGGCGACATATAAATAAATTCCTGCTATTTTATCTTCTAAAGCATATTTTAATCCAATTTCCAAAAAAATAAATATATATATAATCATAATATATTAAAACAAAAGTTTGCAGGGCTACCATCAAAGAAAATTCATAGCTATATCAGAAAACTGACAAGTATTGTATACATAGAGAGAGAGAGAGAGAGAGAGAGAGAGAGAGAGAGAGAGAGAGAGAGAGAGAGAGAGAGAGGAAGTCATCAAAGATGTCAGTCAACCTTTTCGATTTTTTCTGCCCGTTCTCAACAAATGACCATTTTCGTTTTGACGAGCAAATATGCCGCTCCGAAGCGGAGAACAAACCACCCTAATCATTAAATTGAACCTGAACCGAGTATATTTTGACATTAGATGATAATCATAACGTGTGATGGAGTGGTATTCAAACCCACTTCAAATATTCAGAGAAACCTTAACGAAAGACTCTGCTTGACAGGTTCCTTTTAATGGCATTCAGCACAAAGGCGGGTCTGAATTTACATAAAAAAAAAGATTGCTCGCCTTAAAAAGAGTACAGCTATTTCGTGAAACAGTCAGCCACAAAGAACCTAACAGACATTTCATACATGAATAACACGTATTACACCTCGTATCATCTTCCAACAAAATTGCTAACTGAAAACCGGTCCACGGAATTCTAAACAATAAATGAGCTATATATGACAGCACCTGCTTTTAATATGTGTCACGAGCAAAGCTGTAATGGTCCCCTAAGACGAAATTAAAAGAAAATACAGAATTTAATCTCTTTCATGAACAAAGCTATAATGATCCACTAAAACGAAAAGAAACGAACATGAAAAAAATTTAACAAAACTGAAATTAAATTATTTATTATAAATGCAAAACATTTCCGTCTCTGACTGAAGCGAAAAATTACACAAAAACAGGGTCTTTCGGTTACTACTTGGTTTCCCTTTGTTTTGAATTGGCTTCCTTGTTTTCAAGACCTTTGTGCCTGAGTTTAGATATCAAATTAAGTTTCTTTTCCTACTACTATTCTTTAGATAGATGAAAAATGTTACAGTTGTTGGAGGATTCATCAGTTATACAGTCCAGAACCTTCCTTCACAAATGACATAACAACAGTGTTATCCAAAAGCTCCTTTCCCAGTTTTACTGCTACAGTGATTTTGACACAATTATAACCAAGGTATACAGTGAACTGAATCCCTTGTCAGCAAGTTGCCGAACTTAACAGTGACACACTAAATTTGCTGCCAGATTTGTGCACAACATACCAAACAACATTAAATCCACTTTCATAACTTAGCTGTACAGAGCAAGAATGCAAAAAGTAATTGTCAGAACTGTTCTTTTAGCATACTGGTGATTATACTGCAGAACATCTGCCTTGTGGTTATATTACAGAAAATCTGTTGTCGGGTAACGTACCGTCAAAACACAAATAAGAAATCGGTGCAATTGAACTTCAATAAACTGAATCCTGGGTTAAATGTGTAACTTACCATGTAAAACTTACAAGGGATGTTATGCGATTTGTACCCTGCTTCGAGGTACAATACCTGTTCAGTCCTAAATCATACTGAATACATCAAGTTGCTATACGACGCCCAGTTATTACTAAAACGTACTTTGCAAAATCAGCCACTGGCTGTATCCGTTGCTCAGATGAGCCGTTCTTCTCCAGTGTAGGTTCTTGCAAGTTACGCACAATGGCTACAATAAAACGCTAACAAATCAGGCAAGCAACGTGACAAAAATTCCCTTGATAGAGTAATTACCAAACTACTGAAAAGGTCAGTCCTTGAAACTTTCTGTTCGCATGGTGAATTAAAACGACCGAGCATTTAGCCACCTGAGTTTTTCAATAATTATTTTGTCGAGCCAAACGTCTGGTGCATAAAAGAAAAAACTATTTTCTAAATTTGTTTGTAGGATCTTGATAGACCGGTAATTTTTTTTTTACAGCAGGTTTCAATTAATTTAACTGCAAAGTGAAACTTTATCTGTCACTATAGCACTGCTATTCTTTCGCATCTAGCCCATTTACTGCTTTGTCGAGTTAGGTTTTAGCGATTCTTTATCAGTATTTCAAATGTAATTTTTCGATGTGATCAATTCTAAACTTATCCTGTACTCGCAGCCCATTTCGAATGTAAATTCTTAGGAGCGAAGCCAATAGTCTCAGCCCACGGAACAAATCTAATATTTGGCCCAACTGCCCAGGGCGCCGCTTCTTCGCCTAAAATGTATGCCCTTGACTGTGAAGCCTAAATAATAAACTAAAACAAAACTACAGTCATGTCTTCTTACTCACAAAGGCAAAAGGACTCTGGGCAAGAAACAAGAAAAGAAGACTTAGCAGAAAAAAACAAAAAACAGATTAAGTAAGGAAGCTCTGCCTAATTTCTTTCCACCCCACTCCAGAAAGAATTGCACCCCGTCCACCTTGGACCCTCCAGGCGCCTCCGTCCACCTTGGCCCCCCGCCCTCTGGAAAGGAAGCCCCCCATCTCTCCGACCCTATAAATTTAATCTCCCCGTCTCTCTTTTAATTAGGCAATAATACCTTAGTGAGATTGAATTAATGAAAATCATTTGTGCCTAATCCGGACCGAGATTTGGCCCTCATTAAAGGATCCAGTTAAATAAGATTCCTCATTATCTCTTCCTGATGAAAAGATCCCAAGTGAAGAGCACGCGAAGGATATGGGTCCTTAGTGCGTCCGGAGTAGGGTCGTGATCCCCTTGCGCTACGACAATCAGCGCGTATTCTCTTCATTTGAACATGAATAGATTAGATTATCAATATCTTTAATGAGTTTATACGTCTTTATGTGTTAAACAAAAGTTATCGCCTTACAAAGTTTAGAATTTGAAATTACCCTCGATTTTTGTTAATTCAAACACTGGCCCCATGTTTCCAGTATTAGTTATATTTTGTGTTTTATTATAATAAATAATTCGAAAATACTGCAACACGACGAAGCAAGTTAAACAATGATGCGGCGATTTGCAATTGTTAATCTACACAGCTTCGTCCCCCCTTTCCTAAGAAAGCGAGCCATTAATCTCTCTCTCTCTCTCTCTCTCTCTCTCTCTCTCTCTCTCTCTCTCTCTCTCTCTCAGAATGTGTGTGTGTTTTTCCTTCCCATCCCTGAAATGCAAGCAAAGGAAAGACCGGGAAGAAAGAAGGAGGAGGAGGAGGAGGAGGAGGAGGAGGAGGAGGAGGAGGAGCAGGAGGAGGAGGAGCAGGAGCAGGAGGAGGAGCAGCAGGAGAAGGAGGAGGGAAAGAAGGAAATCCAAATTGAAATTCGGCCATAAAAACAACCATTATGTTGAGAAACGCGCCGAAATAAATCAAAAACTTTAGTGGATGAGCCGGGGTTCATCTATGCGAATTCTCTTCCCCCCAACCCCCGTAAACACTCGTTTTTCTTCAATTAATTTCGTTCGGAATGGCGCGTGTGTAAATTCATAAGAGATTCATAAGAATGGTCTTTCTCATTACCATTCGTCCGCAGGGATTTAACGCAGAGCGAAATTTAATGACATGCGATCGCTCAGATGAAGAATGATCGTCATCTTACATCAATTCATTCCCCCCCCCTCTTTTTTTTTCATTCATTACTGCCCCTGCACCAACACCCGTCACCCCCCCTCCTTTTCACACATTCATGATTTTATGGTTTCCATCATTAAGGAGTTTTTGTCATTATCACTGTTCATAAATATCCACTTTCTTGCTTCACGCTTAGCATCATTCTCATCTTTACGTTTCTTGCTCATCTTATTAGCAACTCTGTCCGCATTCTTTCAGAATTGGTAACCAGTAAGAGTATCGCATTCTTTACGGCCGTGTGTTACCCCTGTCAGTATGAGCTCAATGTATTACACATTTCAAGACCTGCTCCGCAGTAAAAGAGTACAAAATCTACCTGCATTTTGCAAAGATATACTTTGCTTGAATTCAAAGTCATGTGTGTTCTTTCTCGAACAAGACTCACTGATGAAGATCTCACAAAGAATTCATCCTTTCTCTACACATGACAGGGTGCCATTTAAGCTGACTACAGCGTTCCCATTATGTACCTGAAAGCTGTTGATGATGTTTCATGCATGCTGTGGTTCATTTCATGACAAGTAGGCCTCCCCTTCACCTATAATAGGACCCCTGGCAAACACATTTTTACTGAGCTTTTACTTCTTTGTGCATTATATTTTTGTAGAAGGAAACGAAGAAACGACATGAAAAAAAAAAAGACATTTTCCCCCGTAAAAGTTCTCCCATAGAACGCACACTGAGCTAAGTGTTGGATGTGTCAAAACTTCAGTAAATTCTCATAAAGTTCGCGATCAGGGAATATGGTTGACTTTTAAGTGGAAATTTTCTATATATATATATATATATATATATATATATATATATATATATATATATATATATATATATATATATATATATATATATATATATATATATATATATATATATATATATATATATATATATATATATATATATATATATATATATATATATATATATATATATATATATATATATATATATATATACACAGTATATAAAATATATATATATATATATATATATATATATATATATATATATATATACACAGTATATAAATATATATATATATATATATATATATATATATATATATATATATATATATATATATATATATATCATTAACGAATTCTTGGAATTCTCAGTGATGAGCTTTTAGCCCGTCTCCTGACTGTTACCTATTACGGGTAACCCTTCAATAATAGATCAACTAGTGGCAACAAACCGAGATCGAACTTCAGACCTTAAGAATGAGAGACCAATATGTAACTGTCTGCGCGCGCGCGCGCTTTTTGTGTAAACGACCCATTTAATGTAATGACTCGCACAACAGGTCAGGTCGTAAGTCAACAACACAAACTTCAGTGTTTGTGCAAGTGGCACATTTTGAAATCCAAGACCTCCAAAATGTAATGAAAGCCAAATCACTCAAAAAACTGGCCATATATGTAATCAGATTTTTAGACATTTTGCCCATGGAGCCAGCAGGAGCTCTCTGTGACTTTCTATGAATGCTGACGCGTATGAAAATATAAAATAAATCATTAAGAGAAAATCAACTAGCGTTAACAACAGAATGCAACTACACTGGGAGGCGTACTGAGCAATGATATTCGCAATTAAATCTCATCACACAATTAACTCCCTCAGGAGGGTATTGAACAAAGGTTATGAGATGCAGCGTTGGAATCTTCCCCTTCAGCTTCGTGTATGTTCCAGCGAAGAGAGAGAGAGAGAGAGAGAGAGAGAGAGAGAGAGAGAGAGAGGAAATAAGTCATTTCTTCGTTATGCACCTAATAAGCAAAACTACAAGCAGACAAGGGTACCGACACTCGATGTACCACAGAGCCAGTTGCCGATAAGACCGAACCTGCGTGCCTTCGGAACGGGATTCGAATCTCTAGCGGTTCGTTGCAGCACCTACTCGACAATTGACTGTTTAACCTTTTAAGTTCAAGTGCCTCTTGATGAGCTATCATGGCCCTAATACCCATCTATTACCTCCATTTATCAAAGGTGCCTCATTTACTTTCGCCTGATGAACTCACTTTGGCAAATGCACAGCGTTCTTCCATCACGATATTTATCAAGGGGACTGATGTGGATATGAACGCGGGGGATTTTCCAGCGAAAATATCCCAAAACGGTCCTGGTGGGATGGTTTCACAATAATTCAATGACATCCAAAATAAGAAGCATCCTTTCCTACCGGGCACGGTAAGAGACACTGCCATTTAATAAGAATCCTTCAAATAATATTGTGTTATATAAAACGAAAAATATAAGATGGATAACAAACATGGTTATAGCAACAACAACAACATAGTGTTCACCCGCTAACCATAACCCCAGCCTCTCCTATAATTATACTAATAAAAATAAGTCAAATGGAGAAAAGTCACCTTGTGAATATAAAAAGGTGGAAGATAACATAGCGAAGCATTTTTCAGGAAGCTTATTTGAATAATGTAAAAAAAAATGTGAATCTTAGAGTTTTTGTCGATTAGGGTTCAAGATGATATGGCGATGGTGGGTTATAAAGGGTGTTGAATGAATAAATATTTTTAAGAATGCACTGAAACATAAAAACATTTATTCCTGATAAAGATCCAGGAGCCAAAAATTTTGCCAAACAAGATTTTTACCTACGAAGAAATCGCATCTATCGGTGATGCGTTTAATTAACAAGAAACACGCTGACTCGACAGCGAGACAGTTCCGCCCTAGCCTGAGTTGACAATCAACAAACAAAACGATCCACATCCTTTGTCTTATTCCCGCTACCCAGCAAAGCTATATTTATTATCCTGTTAATATTTTCTCTTATGTACAACGAAGTTATACAATGGTCTTCAAAATATTGCCCCATAACAGCAGATTAACAATAACAAAGAAAAAATATATATATATATATATATATATATATATATATATATATATATATATATATATATATATATAATAAAACACTGCGATGTCAATTGCAGAACTTTAGTTAATCGCCGACTCTATCACAAAAGTTGCCGTCCTAACCGCATTCAAGGCCACCACTTCTCCAAGCTCAGAACAATCGCTGTCGATTTTAATTGCCCGGGTGTTCATCATTTATTTATCCCCCAGCGCATCAATTAGACAGCGCTTTATGTCATTGACCTATAACTTCTGCTAACGATACGTTGGAACTTTCTAATTCAAATGTTAGTTCCATTTCTTTCTTTGTTTATCTGTGACGTTGGATGTACACATATAATTTGAATACTTTGGGTCGCAAAGAAATGAATGTATGCAAGTATGAAACTACAAATACTGTTTGTACATAAAATGAGTTTACATAAAAAAGAGAGAGAGAGAGAGAGAGAGAGAGAGAGAGAGAGAGAGAGAGAGATTAATCACCCCTTAATAACCCACCATCGCCATATCATCTTGAGCCCTAATCTACAAAAACCCTAATCTTCACATTTTTGACATTATTCAAATAAGCCTCCTAAAAAATTAAGAGAGGGACTGCCCATTCCTGTGCATCCACTATACTCTAGCCCTACCCTACCCCTCCCTGTCTAAACACCCACCCTACCCCTCCCTATCTAAACACCCACCCTACCCCTCCCTACCTAAACACCCACCCTACCCCTCCCTACCTAAACACCCACCCTACGACTATTCAAGCATCATTAACAGCCTCCCTTGTTAGCCATTCGCTCCCTCTCCCTTCTCCCCATCTCCCCATAGATGGAGGGAAAAAAAATGGTCGGACATTGTTTTAACAGCATTAGAACCTCTTAGGAGGATCCCCGACTAATTCCTAGGGATTAAGTCTCTAAGCCTCCATGACACCGCGGAATTAGCGCCACCAAACGCCCCCAACACTCAAACACGAAGAGATCTTATGGACGTTTTCCCAAAAGTGTGTGAAGAGGAGGAGGAGGAAAAAGGAAAATAAAGTTCTTCATTCTTTCTCTACCTTCATTTGTTTTCCTTGTTCTTTGTCTCCTGGGGAGGGGAACAACAGTGGTAAATAAATACTGGATAAGGATGCGGGATATTTAAAAACTGAAATGGCGGCATTTCTTTCAAATCAGCGAAGGTTTCGAACGGGAGATAAACCAATAAGTGAGTTGGTTAGGTATGAATGATTTGTTTAGCCAGACCTCTGAACTCTTTTTCGGGTTCTTCTCGGGCTGGAACCCAATAAGTGAGAAGCGCAAGGTATGTCAGAGTTCTTATTCCGTCAGTTACCTCGTTAATATATGAAAGAAGAGCCTCGTCTACTTTCCTTCTTCACCTAATTCGAAATTAATAAAATAAGCAATAAAGACAGCGAATGGATAATTAAGCTGATAATTCACAGCCAGAAAATACATGCGATATGCTAGGATAAATGTAATTGTACCGAGGACCATATCAACTGGCAAGTAGTCTCCAAACATATGATTAATCTTTACCACTAAGAGAGCATAGAAGCCAGATCAATCTCTCTCCCCCCTAATTTCAATACTTTTTTAGGGTAATAATATAGAAAAAGAAATCTAAACAATGGCAAGATTTTTGCGCAGTAGGAAATGAAAATAAGACCGCAACTTGCGCACCATATACCCATGGTCAAGGATGAAGAAAATTGAATATTAGGAAGACGGCCTTATGCCTGATGGCAACTATAAGTTCAAGTCACATATGAAATGCAGAACTTTAGACTACTATAACAAAACACTACAAAACTATGTAAACATGATCAGGATATACTTTTAGAAGTTACTAAAACGATTACACACAACTTATGCCGGGAATTTTTTATTAAAGTTATTTCATCGTGAGAGTGCGGCCACAAACGCAGAAACCTTAAGGAATCGTTTGAAGACTATGTTAACCTAGTGGAGAATATCAGAGACAAAAATGATTAGCTCAGATAAGATCTAGATTTAAGATTGAAATATGGAAATATGGCTGACAGCCAAAAACTCAAATGCCTCGAAAATATCCTCTCTCTCTCTCTCTCTCTCTCTCTCTCTCTCTCTCTCTCTCTCTCTCTCTCTGCATACAGATATGTACACAAAGCATAGAGATCTAAAGAGACGTATTGACAAGGGTAAAAAATTACTTCGATGTCTTGAAGACAAAAAACTAAACAGGATGTAAATCTTACTCATTCAAAAACCACATTCAATTTTTCATTAGAGTATAGGATGCATTGGCATTACACAATTAGAGAAGTGAAAATAGACAGACCAGGAACGGCAACAGGATGATGTTGCTATCTTGCGTTCATGTCATTCTTCAGAAGCGGTTAAACTATATATAATAGTAGTAACTGGTATTTATTGGCCCCGAGGTATAGATGATAAACGCCTGAGATAATTCAGCCTGGAATGAGTTAATCGGGAAGGAAATTGATAGAATTGGAAATCGCATAAGAAAAAATTCATCGAAGTTACCCGATACTGTAGACAGGTTATCTAAAATTATATACTTTGTCTTGTTAACTGAATGATTCTGACTGCCTAAAGTCTAAAACAAAAATGGTTCATCCCTGCGAAATAAAGGAATAATGCACAATCTTGCTTTGTCAGAACATTTTGCCACTGCAAGCAGTTTAAATTGATACAAGGATATCTTTGGCTATGACCAACGTTTTGCGATATTTTAATTAGTTACAATACGGTTCACGGGGTAGTTGACACGCAACTCGAAAATGACAAAGTTAATCATAAAAGCAATAAGAAAGTAGGAAATACTTTTCAATCCAGCGTAGAAACACGAAAAACTCTATCTTCCTGGCAGGACGCGGCTCAAGTGAAAATTAAAATGCATCACACCTTCATCAACACGGAGACAAAAATTCTGCGACGAGCGAGGGCGTCCCCCGCGCAGAAGCAAAAAGAAGGAAAAACCTCATCACCTCGTCGTTTGAAGTCGATCCGACGAGAGGCAAATATTTCGGATAAGACACCCGCACAACACAGTCCGGATTAACGAAAGGCTACTGTATTTGTTACCTTCGTTTCGCCTCATAATTAATTTAGCAAGAGATATTACCTCTGATACCGGTGGGAGTGTCGGGACTCGGCGTTTCTAATCACAGCCGGGATGGTCGACAAACATTCGAAGCTGGATGGGAATGACGCCTTTAGGGTTACAAATCTATGCGGAGGAGGGAGGGAGGGAGGGAGGGAGGAGTTTGCGGGGACCAGGGGAATGGCTTAGTTATACTCGTCCCCAGTTGTCCCCCCTACCCAGATTTTCACTTGAGATTTTTTGGGAGGAATTATTTTCATGTTCGACACCTTCTGATTTCTTCCGGAAGCTTGAAGTGTTTGCATAACATATGTAAAATGAAATAATAATTAAGAGGGCGAGAAATGTGGAGATTCGTAAAAGCAGTTGTAGAAAGTGGTTAGCGTAGGTGAAAGGATGGATCAGTGTTCCTTGTATGGTGTGGCCATGCAGAAAGAACAGAGGTTGGTGGAAATGAAATTTATAACTCGGAACTGTTAGGAGGAATAGAGAGACCTAGAAACCTGGGCACATACAGTCCAGGAGGTTTTTGGAAAGGAAGAATCACAGTATCCAGGAAGCACTGGAATAATATTATATGCAAAATACGGGAGAATAGTGCAGTGTGGGTAAAGGGGGTTGGGGGGAGAGGTCCGAATTATGCCGATGAGCCTTCTGTGCGGATGCAGGAATCAGCGAATATTATGAATGCTTTCTGAATAGAGGGTTCATCTGCCATTTAACAGTTGAAGAATAAATGTGGCACAAACAACTGTGTTTTTTCCTTTTTTAGACGATATATATATATATATATATATATATATATATACACATATATTGTGTGTACATATATATGTACGTATGTATGCATATGTATATATATATACATAAATATATACTGTATATATGTATGTATGTATGCATATATATATATACAGTATGTATGTATGTACTGTATGTGCGCATGTACATGCGTGTGTGTATATATATATATATATATATATATATATATATATATATATATATATATATATATATATATATATATACATATATATATATATATATATATATATATATATATATATATATATATATATATATACATATATATATATATATATATATATATATATATATATATATATATATATATATATATATATATATATATATATATATATATATATATTCATACATACATAGTTACATACTCTAAAATCATGATAGTTATTAAACCTATCGACTCCAAATCTTCGCTAAGTACGGCACAATTCTAGTCTAAATATCTGTGCACAGACTTTCTGAGGAGACTAAAAATAGCACACGTAACAAAACGAAAATATGCCAAGAATAACTAGATAATGAACGGAGAGCGTAATCGCTGTTAAACATGGCAATACGCCAGATCTCTTTGTCGGACATATTCTGAACACATCAAGATGTTCCTGGAACTTTGCAAGATCGTCAATCTAAGTTTTGCCAAATTAAAGCACGATTAAAGATGTACTACTGTTCAACTCACTAGTAAGTATTAAAGATGTACTACTGTTCAACTCACTAGTAAGTATTCTAAAACATTAAGTGCGGTATTTACTAAAACAAAAAAAAAAGTGTAGCTGAATAATAGAAATTTAGATGAATAAAAACTAGATAGATAAGACCAACCGCTGCAAAATAAGATTACTTAGGTCAATCACACACACACACACACATATATATATATATATATATATATATATATATATATATATATATATATATATATATATATATTATATAATATATACATATATATATATAATATATATATATATATATATATATATATATATATATATATATATATATATATATATATACTGTATATATGTATGTAAAGATGGAGAGATAGCGAGGAATCACCGGGAATATATATTTTTTTTTATTTTCAACGCACATACATCTATCTATCTACCTATCTATCTATACATACATATATGTGTGTGTGTGTGAATGTGTGTGTGTGTGTGAGAGAGAGAGAGAGAGAGAGAGAGAGAGAGAGAGAGAGGGACAAACCCATTACCAAAATACGAAGGGAGAATAAGAGAAAATATTACCCCCATTGGCTCATTACAACCCGTTAGAAATGACACTCGTGCAGAGGGTTAGCAAGAGGGACGTAAAACTGTTACTCTGTGGGGCCTTAGTATGGTGGAATCAGGTTACCCTTCTGGAATACTACGTCGGTATTGAATTACCCTCCCCAGCGCATTAGCTCCAAGGGGCATCCGCCGTCAATAGCAATGCGTCATAAAAAGACGAGCGCAGAATAATTGCATTGAATCGCAGACCAGATGTCGGTCGTACTTGCGGTATGTGGCCCCAGAAATAGAAGAAATGATTACATTTATTAAGAACACAGTGAGCCGCCGTAAAGCTCAAATCCGGACGAATCATTGGCAGACACATAAACGTACCTTGAGCTTATGATAAGTATAAAACAAATAAACGTACCTTGAGCTTGTGATAAGTAAAAAAACAAACACATAAATAAATGAATAAATAAAGAAAGTGAAAGCATAATGAAAAATCCCAGATAAGTACAGTGAATAATGCCCCATGGCAGGACATAATACTGAACGTCTAACGTCAGAGACAGCCATCCAAGGTATATTATCAGCCTTCTCCCATGCACAAACTATGTAAAGTTGTGACAAGGAACGGCACTCAAACTTTCCCTTACTAGGAGAATCAGTAAAAGCAAAGTGACGCTTTAATCGTCAGATTACTTGATGCTTAGCGCGTGAAACAGTGACAAAAACGCGAAACAAACCCACAAATAAATCACAGCTTGTAGCGTCTAAGGACAAGCAGTGATCAGCAGTATGATGATGATGACGTAGCAGTAATTACAAGGCGCAAAGAAAGGGGGAATGAGTAAACAAGGAGGGGGAAAGGAGAGAGAAAATGCATTCACCTAGACAACATCGGCAACGACCTCCTCCTCCACCCTAATTCTTTGCCGAGTTAATAATAATGACAAAAATAAACGCAGAGGTTTTCATTTTATTTATTCATTTCGAAATTACCTTCCTTATTCTTCTTTACCAACTAATAACGTTGAGGACAAAATTGAAAAAAACTGCGGATGTTTTGCTCTGTTACATTTTGCTTTAATCACCTTTTGAGGCTAAATTTGCAAAAAAAAAAAAAGTTAAGTTCTAAAAAATTTACAAGCCTCCATTTATCTAAGAAAATACTACAACTGCTGTAGTTAGCATTTTAGCCAAAGCCCTCGTCAACGCATACAGACTCATACATATGAATACACGCACACAGGAAGAGACGAGAGTAAATTATACTTGAGCTCCATCTTTAATCTCATATCCTGTCGTCTATTAATCTCGCGTCCCTTATAGAAACAATCACGCATCGTCGGGTTCTCATTAGATCCTTCTTACGACGAAGATCTCGGCCCCCTTATATTAATTATCTGAACCTGTGTCTCCCGCTAGTAACAACCTTCTTGTTGCTCTCAAAGATCGTATAAAAAGGGAGGGTAAGAGGCCTTGGGAACAGAGGGTTTATACATAGGAAGCCTAGGAAAATGAGAAAAGGCTTACAAATAAACTTCCTTTGTTCAATTTGGGGGGAAGTCATTTCCACCTCGCTAATGACATCGGGGACACGTGAAAGACATATCCTTTCTGTAGCTTAAAACATATTCCTTAATTTTGATATCGACAATATCATTATCCACCCCTCTCTCTCTCTCTCTCTCTCTCTCTCTCTCTCTCTCTCTCTCTCTTACATTTACACCATAATTTTATAATACTTGAGGGGCACATTTCCACGTAAATGAAAGAATGTCGTATTTTAAATATTCGAGGATAATTTCGTTTAACAAGCACTATGTATATTAAATCAAAATGGACCGTTTGTTTTCGAAATCACACTTAAATCTCGCAATAAGATAATGCAGCGAACGTTTTGTGTAAAAAGACTGAAAGTGTGGGAAAATATCGAGTGACTAACGCAGTAAAGAAAATACTACACACCTTTACTTCCTTCTCTCTCTCTCTCTCTCTCTCTCTCTCTCTCTCTCTCTCTCTCTCTCCTGACCCTCATGATATTAATTCATTAGCAAGCCCCTTTAGGCAACAGCCTCTTCTGTTCTCTCTTCATTACACAACTCCTCCTTATCTCCTTATTCCTTTCTTAATTCTTCGCTGATATTTACCCTCGTGACTTGGAGCCAAAGACTTCATTAAATTCAGGAAAAGGGTCTTGACCCCCAACCGCATTTTTCCCTTTTCGCTTACGATACTTGGTATTTTTTGTATTATATTCTGGGTGTTCCTTCCCTTCGAAATGCCATGATTTCAAATCCTTGCATACTGTTTAACTAGCCAAACTAGAAAATTAGAACTCTGTCCTAAATTCACGCATTTTTTCCACCGTGGTTCATGCTAGTGTTGTTTAATTACTGGCGACATCAACCGAACCCGACGGGGCACGAGGCAGCGTTATGCTAAAGTTAATAATCACACTTACAGATTGCTTCCTTCATTTCCTCTACCGATTCCATATTCTATAGTCGTTGTAGGTATTTTTGTGCGGCACAATCATTTACTGAATATAGAAAGCAGTAAGATGTATACAGAGAAGTAATGAGTACGGCGCGGTAGTGTCTGTCTCAAATATTCGTCCAATTGTACGATAGACCTCCATTTCTAATAGCCCGTGGATCGTAGTTAACATTAAACCTTTACTACCTATTGCGTAAATTTCAAGAAGGCTACGATATGTGTTATTTCCAGGAGGGGCAGTGATTTAGGATGCAGAGGAAACCTGGAAAAGCAATCGAAAAAATTCACTCCCGATGAGAAAGATTTTTTTGCATATCAGTGAGTTGGTTTGCTGATTACAGGGATTTATTTGCTAAGCTATTTCTTTCTTGTGGCTCTACATTCACACCCACAAAGGAATTTCATAAAGTTCGTGAGGGCTGAAGTGTAGAGTACAAAGCGCTGCGACGGATCTGTGCAGAATTTTAGACAGTTAGGATTTCGAATATTAATCCCTATTGTTAAGAATCCCAAGCTGAAGAAATGTTCGCTTCACAAGTCTGAAAAGTTTCCAAAACTTAAAATGTCCCTTTCTTATTAAGAAAGTGATGCATCTCAAAACATTACTTTCTTTTACTGTTGTTCATGGCCCTAATACTTTCATAAACTGTTTTGACCAATGGTAGCGCCAATGTTAAAAGCACAGAGAACAAGTGAAAAATAAAAACTGTAGACTAATCGTCGTCGTCATCAAGGTGACATCACACCTCAAAATAAAAAACAAAAGACAGTGGTTTGTGACACACAAACATGGTTTGTGACAAACAAACAAAAACAAACGAACTGGGAACGGCCAAACGCACCAAGAGAACAATAAAACGAAGGAAACTGCGCTCTTTCTTATATGCCTAGAACACCAACCGCTAAGAATGGCCCAATCAATACCTGTGGCTCATGTAATTAACAATCTTATTTATGTTATCACATGTAATTGCGCTGCGGGTAATTAATTATTGCTTTTGATGCCGAGAAATATTGAGGGACATTACAATATCGAACTTATGCTCTCTAATACTCTACTAAACATAAAAAAAAAATCGTTTTAACAATTTCAGTTTGATTGGTCGAGGATTGTGGCCGTGGTAAATATCACCAAGTGTAGCAGCAATGAATTTTTTTCGATTGAAGATTACTGATAAGAGAAAGATCGAACAATCCTCTGTTAAAGCACGCATTCATAATTGTAACTAACATCAGATAATTCACGATTTAATCTAAGCTGGCAGCGCATGGCAGCTACTCAGTTACCGATATGAGGGATAATTAGATATATTGATTAGGTGCTTTATTAAGAGAGGGGGGACACCTTTTCTTAGAGCAACGTTAAATGTAGGTATAAGCCCATTCATTTCTGACACACACCTCTGACCAGAGCTGCACGCTTTTCATATCAGTTACGTTATCAAATGTATCAGAGTTACACACTTTTCATATCATTTATAGCGTCAAATGAAATACATTACTTATTGATATGTTAGGTGTATGCATTATATATATATATATATATATATATATATATATATATATATATATATATATATATATATATATATATATATATATATATATATATAATTCATACCCCAATATCGTCTTAGGGATAAAAAAGTGCTCCAGAGGTCTTACCGGCACAATTTGGCTAGGTAATGCAGAGTGTCACTTTTCCGGACCTTTGAACACGAAACAGGAAAAATCCGACTATGGTAAACACAAGTCCGCTGGATCAATGGTATTAAGTGGCCACAAACAAGCCTTTAATTCCGCCTCAGCAAAAGGGCGGAACCGTAATACGATAATAAGCTCGAGTAAAAACATCTGCTGAAACGGCTGTTCAAGGTAGACCAAAGCTTGTCTCGTCAACGCACGCGGAGCCCAAATTCGAGTAACCGTACGAGAAAGCACTTCTTCTCGAACATCAGACTCATGCAGAAGTATTTACATTGGTAGGCCAGTGTAAGAAGCCATATACCCAAAATAATACAAATACACGTACATGCTCACTGAAGTTAACTGTCTGCCAATACTTACATGCCAACAGGTGAAAAAATTCAATATCCAGTAAATGTTTGTGAAAATATATACATACATACATACACACACACACACACACACACACACATATATATATATATATATATATATATATATATATATATATATATATATATATATATATATATATATATATATATAATATACATACACATACATTTCATTTAGAGGTAAAAGCAACGCGTTAGAGAACATGGATTCGAAACCCAAGTGAGGACGAATACAACCCATCGGGCTTCTGTTGACTACAGTGGTTGATAGTTGCCTGTATTGAGTCGCAGCCGGGGTAGAGATAGACACTGGGTTAGAAATGGAATGGAATATGAATAAAGTTAAGTATACCTTACTTTAGCCAGACCACTGAGCTGATTAACGGCTCTCCTAGGGCTGGCCCGAAGGATTAGACTAATTTTACGTGGCTAAGCACCAACTGGTTACCTAGCAACGGGACCTACAGCTTATTGTGGAATCCGAACCACATTATACCGAGATATGAATTTCTACCACCAGAAATAAATTCCTCTAATTCTTCATTGGCCGGCCGGACATTCGAACGCGGGCCCTGCAGAGTGCTAGCCGAGAACGGTACCGACCAGTCCAACGAGGCCGAGTGCGGAAAGCTTTTGAAGGTGTAACAGAAGGAAAACCTCGCAGTTGCACTAAGATACAATTGTTAAGAAAGGGTGGATAGTAAGATGGGAAAAAGAGAATATGAACGGAGGTAAAGTAAAACGAATGAAAGGTCGAAGAGACGCTACAAAGAGCCTCAAGCAATGCCTAAAGTGCACCACGTGAGGCGCACTGACGGCACTATTCCCTTACGGGGTAAGCTCGTTCTAGAAGTCATCTAGGAAACTAGAGTGGACAATCTTTATATGGGGGAAAAGTACATATAAATATCAATGTGTGTTAGTGTGAGTATGCACTCGTAGGGTCGCAAGCGTCTTCGTAAGTAGCTAAAGTAGCCTATAATATAGGCTACTTAGCTACTGGTAAACTGCTACTCATATATGAGTAGCAGTTTACCAGTTGCATGTGTGTTCAAGTACATTAACGTCACTGTCATCAATGGGCATATTAGTGTATCAGTATAACGGATTAGAATGATGCAGCATCAACCAATTTTTCATAAGCAAGGTTACATGTTTAGGCCGATTAAAAAAAAAAAAAAAAAAAAGGAAAAACGTAACGTTACTTGTGACCGGCAGAGTTCACGACATCAGCCCTCCGCCACCAATACTCACCTGCCCAATAGGAATCCAATTCCTTCAAATACAGACGATGGACAATAAAGGAGCACCGCCAAAATTACGGACCTCATAAAGAGAACGAGTGTCTAATGAAGCCGACGAGGAGAGGCATAATCACACGGGACAGAATTAATCGTCCTGTACCAAATATTGCTAATGACGAAAGACGAGAGGAAACGCAATGCCACGCTGGAAAAGGTGGAAGGGGCCAGGAACATGGGGTGACGCATTAAACTATATATATATAAAATATTTTTGGCATGGTGAAGGGAACGAGACGGGGCAATAACATGTCCGGTTCATGTTCAGTTATTGTGAAAAAAAAATAAAAATAAAATAAAAATTAGTTAATAGTCTCTTGTCACCCTCAGAGATAAAAGTCAACATTTAAAGAGAGGGGGGCAGATTAAGCGAGTTTGTAAATGTGGTGGTAATGGGAATAGTGGTGGTGGTGGGGGTGGGGGTGTTGGGGGGGCGTTATTCCACCACCACAATCGTAAAGTGAAAGGAATGAAAGAGAAATTAAACCAGTTGACTATAGAGTTGGTGACTTCAACACAGTATATCTGTATTTGCAAAGCCTAGCAAAGACGAATATGTGGAGGCTACATACGATCAAGAGGCCCTTGGGAGCAACGTCTAAAAACACATCTATAGAACAACCACAGGACGGCAAACTGTCGACGCCAAACAACAGTAGAATACACACATACACACACAGGTTTTAGCAATCTTTTAAAAATCCTTCTTCAAAACTACACAAACCTTCATAAAGTAATTCCCGTGAATTCAAAGGCTAATGTTATATCCTATCCATGGAAAATTTTCTGGCTGTCACTTAATACAGGCAATCTTTTATTTCTACATGAACCACAAAAGGCTATACGCTACAAATGTTTGGGATGTAACTCAGGATTCGCGGTTCATCGAAGTATTACACTCTCTGAATCTATTTTTCCCTCAGAAGTTAGAAAATAAACAAACAGGATGGATGTATTTACGTGTATGTACCGACGAATGAAAATAACATGAAAAGTTTAACATGACTGCGGCAGAGAATACGTTTCTTACAAAAGCTCATTAAATTAAAGATTACGCAGACTGAGAGAAAAATTTTCCTGACATTTTAACGCTTCTTGGCGGTAATTATACTTGAATACAGACATGGTTTGTAAGTTGCTACAACTTTTCTAAAAAAATGTCCACTAAGCTGTCTATAGGGATGAATGCATATTCTTTGTACAGCTTTCTCAGTCAAACATTTCACTTTCTATTTTCAAGCGATGGGGTGGAATGTTCTTAAATTATATTTAACTGGACTAGACACACGAAGCCTGCACAAATGTCATGCAATGTTCAGACGCTTTCCCCTAAACTGTGCTTCATAGTAAATAGCAAAATTGAAGAATTATACAAAAAAGAATAATTGCCACTAAATACTGTTAATGGGACTTCCATACCAAAAAGGGTGCAAGCAAACTCGAAAGCGATTAGAAATAGAGTCCGAAAATAGACTCATTAATGTTGCGCGTGGACCTCTAATACACGAGGCAGTTAATCACACCTTAATAACTACGTAGCTTCGAAGGACCGAATGTAATGGGGGTGGGGGATACTGTGGTTGAAAGGGGGGGGGTTGCTTAATGACCCCGAATACGATAATTAACAGCAAGAACTTTTTTCTGGGATGATTTATTAAGAACAACTGCAATAAACCTTCTCCAAGTGACTCAAAGACTTCCATTCTCTATACAAGTTTCGCTGCTACTCGCTGAATTATTACCAAAAGCGTGCCATTCGGTAAGAAGCAATTAATCTATTCTAAATACAAACATTCGGCAAGGCGAAAGCTACGAAACCCTCGCATTCTCGCTGCTTAAAATTCTCTTTCACCGGAGTAATCGTCGTCTTGAAAATAAAACGTCCAACACTCCTTCCAGAGATCCAAATGAACTCTTCCCTAACACGGACACATAAATTATTCTTGCTTTCCCTCCCTCTATCCACCTTGAAAATGGCTCATGCTACATATCTACTCATTTCACGTGTTCACTTAAAGAGTGCTTCCTTCTCCATTAGCGACGGAGGAGGTGACCCTTTTATTTCAGAGACGAGAATAAACACAACAGCGGTATATGACTGCTTCTAATGGTAAGGAAAGTTAGTGTTAATTTTTCTTAAGCATTCGGAAACCTACTTGTTCTTCATTTTTGTAACACAAAATTAAAATCAGGTCTAATTCTGAACAAAACTGTCGAATAATTGTATTAGTATTCTCAAATGAATAGTTTAAATTTCCCCTGAATTCACTCATCCTATTCAAACACTGTACCATTCACACCATCCCCCCAAAAAGCTGGATTCTCTAACATCAGTGACGACCTTTTGCCTTCTACTCGAAAGATTAAAAGTACCCGTGATGTGAACCAAGTCTGGAACGCGATCACTCTGTAATTACCAGCCGCATTTTCTACGTGACTGAGTATTTAAACCTCTTTCACAAGTACACCTGAGTAGCAGATGACATTCATCTCTCACCTGACACTTCGAAAATAATAACTTTTTCTAGGACGAAAATGATTTGCTTCACTTCTAAACCCGTCTGAAGTAAGTATATTTTACTTCTGTCATCGTGTAATTTCTCCTTCCATTACCAAGATACAATAAGATACAATCACAAGACAGCCTCCATTCCAGCAGCCTCTTGTCTTAAAACATTCACACTAGTGCTCTCCCCAGTAAAATTCCAAGCAGCCCCTTGCTCACTCGAACCAATTCAAGCAATTCTCCTATTTTTTACAATCAGTCGCGGACTTTGCCCCAACAGAATTTCATCTAGATTGCAAACAACAAAACTTTCAGCACATTTTCATTTATACATATACTTGTTCACTTCAAGGATCATGGTAGGTGCATTTTAGGGATTATTATGAAGAGCAAAAAATCAGCAATTCAAGGTATTAAAGCAATGCAGATACATGTTAAATGAAAATAAAGTTATGAACTTGTGATAGCTTGCTCACTGGGAAATCTGCCACTCTTTAACTATAACCAGTACTGAGAAGGACGCTATCATTTAAACAGTTACTGGCGAACTCTATTTTGAGAGAGAGAGAGAGAGAGAGAGAGAGAGAGAGAGAGAGAGAGAGAGAGAGAGAGAGAGAGAGAGAGATTTTTAACGTATTTCAAATTATTTAAAATTATTTAAAAAGATATTTTCACGCATTTAAAATGTAAAAAATTAATCCATGTGATCAACATGTTTCGTTTTTATAAAACTAATACACAATAATTTTATGAACTTGTTTCCTAAAGGCATTAGGGCAAGGGTATAAAACGGCAAAATAATTCTGGTGAAGTATACTCATAATTTAGCTGCTCGGCTGGTATAGTGGTTAGTGTCGTGGCATGCCACTCAGGTGTCTCGGGTTCGCGTCTCCCTCAGGCCGATGAAAAATCACTGGCTCTGAATCATGAGCAGTTACTGCTGCAGTGTGGGGTCTGTGGTGGGAGGCTGAAACCAACATTCTTTGGAAGCTTGAATTTCAAGTCAATAGCCCCTGTGTGATTGTTCCATGCGAGTAAGAAATAATAATAACTGATTCCCGTTGTACAGTTTGTTGTGTGATGCTTTTTCTTATATACCAAAATGGCTTTACTTGCCATTAAACTTTTTGCTGTGTCGAATATTAAATCATTCTTATATTTATAACTAGATATTTAATTCAAATAAAGTTCTTCATATAATCAGCTCTAATTCCATGCATTCAAGGTTGGTTTTTCTATATCTACAGTTACCTTGGTCAGTCATTATAACTTATTTTAACTGCATGACAGGAATGCAAAAAAACATTCTGGTCTGCAACTTCTTTGACTAGTATCAAATCTCAGCGATAATCCCACAGAAAAAAAAGACTTACAAATCCTGTTAGTGTGGGCTATGCTGCCCAAGCGTTGCCAACAAGGATGTTAAGTTTGGTCAACATTTCTTGGAGAAACATCGCCATGGTCACCTACCTTCGAGTGGAACGCTTTTGTTCTGATTCACGGCTAGAACATTTTTGTGCGTCCGGAAACCACCACACCACCACTGCAACAGCTGCAGTGACCTCCTGAGTTCTCGATTTGCTCTACGTTGAGACACAAATGAAGAAACATAAAAAAAAAACCCTAATTTCCGTGGTTGGATGTAAATGCACACACAATAGGAGAGGGTGAGGTTATCCTAAACCACTTTGCCACGAAGGTCTAGTTTAATCTCACCTTATCCCACTGAGTGTGGGATACGATCCCACCTCCAAAGTTGGTGTTTCTTCGGGTAAATGAAAGGCTCGTAGTCGCGAGCTTAGCCAGAAAGTGTGACGAGAGAGATCTTTGTGGCTATGACAAATACATATGTGTATCCGGTAATAAGTGGGATTATATACATACACATATATATATGCAGTATATATATATATATATATATATATATATATATATATATACACATACGTTGGGAGAAGGGCTCGAAGGTAGGGCATCTGGCTAACCTTTGCAATGCCTATGGCCATACAAGCGAACCCCCTCATCAGCCGTCCCAGTTGTGCATGGGTAACAGCGTCAACTGGGCCCAAGAAAAAGGCATGGGGCGAGCAGCCTCATCCTAAAAGGCTTGCTGAGGACCAAAAGGCTCTACCTTTCTGGCACCACCATCTCTAAATGAGGAAAAAGGCATATGTTGGAAAAAATAATATAAGAAATACATACACAAATGTGCACACACACACACACATTATACATATATGTACATATGTATGTATTATGTGTGGGTGTAAGTATATATATATATATATATATATATATATATATATATATATATATATATATATATATATATATATATATATATATATATATATATATATAGATATATATATATATATATATATATATATATATATATATATATATATATATATATATATATAATGTGTGTGTGTTCTAGTGTCTTTGTGGGTGATATGCAAACACACGTCATATTTTCGGATAGCTATTATGACGTCCTTGCTACCAATTGGTATGAAGGCAGTTCCATACTAAGACTGTTTCTTCCAAGAGCATATTTTACCCGGCTGTTAGCTCTGGTGTCAGGACCTCCGAAAAGAGTCCTCTGGATGCCAAGAAGCTATCCTGAATAATTTTGTAAAACTGCTAAAAAGATTACAGGGTGTGGTATCAGAAAAAAAAACATTCGAGTGCGTTCATATTTTTAATTCATTCCCGGTGGGTTCATGCTGGTAATGATCTTTCTGCATAAATTTTAGGCAATGAAAAGGGGGCTGAAATTTACGACGCCTCCTGTCACAAATCTACGATGCGAGTCTTCGCATCATATAGTTCTAATTTGTTAATTCATCTGACGTCCAATATGAGAGAAGAACTTTTCCGTGGGCAAAGGTTCACGTTTTCCTCTCGAAAATGAGAAAAATTCTCGACGGCTACATATTAATGAGCATGACACATCAGTCACATTTCACTGAAAAGAAACTCATTAACCGGCACATTTGTTTGGTAAATGAACGCCACATCGCAACGATTGCCATGCCGACACTGATACGAGCAATTCTGTATTTCAGAAAGTAATTACCACCTGTACTAATCAATCTGAACTTTGATTTCTCGAAATATCATTTGTAGAGACACGCTCGTATAGAAGTAGGAATATCAATTTAAGTAACTACGTATTTATTAACATAGTCCATTTCTCATCAGCATATTCATTCGTTTAACCCGGTGTGCCATCTCTCCCCCCCCCCCAATTAAAACGTGACTAAATGAAATATCGACAAAAACTAACGCATTTCTAACTTGCGTCAATAAGTAAATAAACTGGAAAATGCCACGCACTCATGAATAACCAAGCCGGCATTTTTTCGTCCACTCAACAGTTCATGAGTTATTAAATACTAAATATCCTGATGAGCACCAAAGCCTCCCCACTCCCCCCCCCGCTTACTCTCTCCCATCCCCTAGCCAATACTCTCCCCCTTAAAAACCACTTAGACTAATTAATCACAGCTAGGCTGCAATTAATACCGGTGCATGGTCCCCAGGGCCAACTGCTTATCACGAAGGCCACATGTTGGCCAGCTATCTATCATATGAAAATACAACATTAGCTATCCTACTGCTATTTTTACTTTGAAAGTGCGATTGGCGGTAGGTTTTTATTCTCGTTACACGACGTTAAACTCACTGCTAAATCTCTAAAGCATACATTCACGTATGCATGTTCATACGCAGAAAACAAAATTTATACATTGACACGGAATTACATTCCCTCATATGAATATAACAATGGTGATCCCAAAATTAATGCGCAATATGTTATTATTCATCACAGATGCTCTATCGGTACCTTTATATTTATTATTCATACGAAAATTGCCATAAACTCACTGCAAAAAACAGATAAGTTTGCATACATTAGTAATGGTAAGTTCGTGTTTGACAACCGGATTTTGTCATAGATTGGTATCTCATCGGCAGAACGTTGCTTTCAAGGTTAATTGCTTGCCCCATGTAAATATCAGCAATCTTATTTTATCAAACCTGCTCACTGGTAAAGCATATAAGTGATTAATTTCTACACCATATACCTTAAGCTAATAACAACGCTAGCTGTCATATCCAATTTAGTGCGTTTTTTATCAAAAATATGAAAGCTAACCTCCCCAGTCGCTTACAATCCAACATTTAATTCATTCCCCGTCAACTCAGCCAGTATCTTAAATGAAGGTATATGGAAAGATGGCGTAAGGTTTCTTTAAAAAAAAAAAAAGAGAATGAAAATGAAAGACTACTGACTGATTGAATATCGTAAATTGAAGTCCGACTAACCACGGACAGGCAGCCTCACTACTGAAGTCAAAAAATAAATCTTCACCACCACCCAAGCAAACATTTTACCGATTAGCACGAGCAAAAAAAAAAAAAGTTAAGTATACCTTAGTTTTACCAGACCACTGAGCTGATTAACAGCTCTCCTAGGGCTGGCCCGAAGGATTAGACTTACTTTACGTGGCTAAGAACCAACTGGTTACTTAGCAACGGGACCTACAGCTCATTGCGGAATCCGAACCACATCATAGCGAGAAATGAATTTCTATCACCAGAAATAAATTCCTCTAACTCTTCATCAGCCGGCCGGGGAATTGAACTCCGGCCCATCGAGTGACAGTCCGCAGCTCTACCGACTCACCCAACAAAGAGCTATTAGCACGAGCATATTTCACAAATACTTTCAAAGAGTCATTATATGACTCCTGAATATTCTGGTACAGTTTTATTTGCAAGGACACAACAAACACTGATATTCAGCGGTGAATATTAATGGGGATTAACGTCATTCAAGCATTATTAAGACGAAATAAACCCCCAGGATGTGGCATCAATGGCAGACTGAACAGATTTGGCATAAACTCGGCTAATCATTCGTATCCGGATTATGTGTTCACACCCTTCTGACTAAAGTAAAAAGGCTAATTACGTTAAAAACATAGGAGTGGTGGTTATCAACGCACCGGATTTGGCAACCGATATCACACACAGTTACGGTTCGTTTCAAATGGAACGATCTCCATCGATTCTCAAAGAAAACCAGATTCAAAACTCCAAATTCGTGGTGCCCTATAATGTTAACATACGAGTCAGTTTTAAAATCAAAGGGTCTGAAATGTCTGAAGCGTGTCACACACGGCAAAATAAACTTCAGAGCTTCAGTTAAAATAATGTCATTATAAATTCAAGTGATTACTTCAAATGTAGTTGTGATGAGCCAGTGTACGGTTGAAAATGTCAGAAAATGCAAACTTAAAAACTTCAAAAATATATTCCAATTGAAGTAGCAAAGCCACTCTGAAGTCTTCTCTCATGTGCAGCCTTTGAGAATTTAATCGCACGAAAAAAAAAAAATGAAAATCAAAATGTATTAGCAACACGAATTTCTGAAGCAAAGTTTAAAACCAAAAGGTTATATGCTACTTAAAGCTAAATGAAATATCACTATTTTTCACCATGATTCCCCACGGCGCTAGGTGGGACCACTTGAGGAAAAAATTGTTCCAAAAAGTTGGGTCGTATATACAAATTAGACTGACTACAAGAGCATCTTCAGATAGTAACGAAAACGTTTGATGATTTACAACAAAGCATTCAATCGAGCATGAAAGTCAACGTGTGCGTGATGGATAGTTAGATAGACATATATATAGACAGCCATACATACACAGATATATATATGTACATTTATATATATATATACATTTATATATATATATATGTGTGTGTGTAGATATATATATATGTATATCTATATATATATATTATACATATATATACATATATATATGCAAATACACACACACACCCACATATACAAGAGAGAGAGAGAGAGAGAGAGAGAGAGAGATAGATATGTAGATATGTAGATTAGATTATATATATATATATATATATATATATATATATATATATATATATATATATATATATACTATGAATATCTACCAATTTGTATCACTCCTGTGAAGATGACTTAGTTACCAATCAAGCCCACCGTTCAGGATCTACGACCGTGTTTCACCTCTTCCCTGTGGTGTTTAATTTGTAAAATCACGTAAGAGTGTTCACAGAAATAAATTTCTGACTCACGCCGGGACCGAACCCCGGTCTTTCAAGTGAAAGTTTAAGCCGTTAGCAATTCTTCCACACAAGTCATAAAAGAAGTTGGAACTTAGGTACTATGTACCTGAGGTTTTTCTCGGGCCAGTCTCTGGCACCAACATACTAGCGAATTTTACACAACTTGCAGCCAACGACTCGATACCATTTCGTTCGACTTATCCCTTCACCGTAAGACGTGATGGAAATGAACACATGGGAACGTGTTTCTCAGAAATAAATTTCTAACTCACATCGGGACCGAACCCTGGTCTTTCAAGTGTCCAGGCCGTTAGCAATTCCTTCACACAGGTCACACACACACACGCACACAAACATATATATATATATATATATATATATATATATATATATATATATATATATATATATATATATATATATATATATATATATATATATATAATATACGAGTTTTGACACTCGTTCACGCGCGAAATTTTTATACTCGAGAGATATTTGGCCACAAATGCCAATCAATATCAAATTCACTTTACCTTGGAAATAACTTAAACCCGAGGTTACTATAACTAATGTACTTCTACCCTGACCAGTCGACTTATTATCCACTCGGTTACCAAAAGAAAGAGGTTTATTTAGACTGCTGTGCGCATTCCAGTCGAATTCAGGTCAAGCACTTAAAATCGGAATCAACCCACTTTCTTACACTTACACACACACACACACACACACACACACACACACATATATATATATATATATATATATATATATATATATATATATATATATATATATATATATATATATAATATATATATATATATGTGTGTGTGTGTGTGTGTGTGTGTGTGTGTGTACTAATACTGATTGTTTCATCTACATCAAAACCTAGACTTTAAAGTTGGTCCTAAAACCACAACAGATTTCGAGCAACATGTTGCATAACAAATCTCCTATTTGAAAAGAAATCACTTGATAACTGTTGAATTCTGACAGATCAAAATATAGATGATAGACATTATAAGTGTTCCAGGCAGTAGTAAAATATATCTTAACCAATAACCGCCAAAGTAAGAATTACGACGAGGGATTTTCACACCAAAAGACCTCGTCATCTTGGAGCAACCGCCTTCAATGTCACACTGTCGCCTCTTCAATATCAATGGCGTCATATGGTATCTGACCAGTCAGATGTTTCTTCGCCAACTGATACAAGTCCAAGCGGCACCTTTGTCTCAGGAGAGCATTATTAAATGCACGTTCACTATATTTACTCTCTGGACACTTCCTGAAACTTCCAAAATTTTCCGGCCAGCAATGGAGAACAACAAATGTTTTCAACAATGCAAAGTGACAGCTGTTGCAAGGCAAGGAAGTGAAAGGTTTATGTGAGACGACAAATGACTGGTTGCCAAAGGGTATTACCGGCAGATGCACCATGACTGAACATCATCTGATATTGACAGGCGGGGATCAACGACCTTGAGATAACTAAAATCGCGTCAAGATGAATTCGAGTAGCCATGTCTATCTGAATTCGAGGGATACGTCTCATTAATGATGGCTGGTCTGGGTTCACAAGCGAAGCTCACTTATAGGACTGGCCACCCAAAATTCGGCTGATGGTCAAGCACCTAGGTTTGTAGGGAATCATTGTAACCAAGTCCTATAACTGCAACTACTATGAAATCGAATGTTGAACAGGATTAAACTAGTCGAACAATTTACTACGGATAATCAGGATTTCAGTAATCGGGTTTACTGTTGACGATTCATACGAGTACTGGAAATTAAATAGAGAATCACGGGTAAATGAAGTTAAGAGCGTTACTAACTTATGGCCATCTGCAGACAAAATAAAAAAATCAGCCAAACTACATTTTCTGTATCAAGTCAAAAGAAAGTCAGCTGCAAAAAGAGGAAAACAAGTGAAAGCGAGAGAGAGAGAGAGAGAGAGAGAGAGAGAGAGAGAGAGAGAGAGAGAGAAGATGCAGTGCAACATAGGACAAAACAGTGGGGCATCCCACTTTCTCTGTGAGGGCCTTACTGCACTGTGCAAGAACCAACATTCTTTGAAGTCAGTATTCTCTGTAACCTTAACAAGACACATAACCTAAAATTCATTATTCATATTTAAACTGCGCCAGCTGTATTTCCTAGCACTCTGGACAGCAGAAACACTGGAAGCCCTCTGCAGCACAGCACTACCGGCATCAACTCCTACAAACCCACAGACTCCAACATCAAAATGATAGCCGGCAACAACAGCGCGAGACTTAAATGTGAATTGTCCAAAAGAGAATCTTCAACAACCTGCCGGTTAAGGGCATACCACAGGGACAAGGGATGTATTACTTGTCTCCAAACAGTAATGCGGGTATAAACAGGCATATATGCAGGGGCAGCCAATGGAAAGGGAAGGGCAAGGGGCACACGGTGCCCCCACCTCCCTGCCAGGGGACCAATTTACTCAAAACCGGGTCCTTCTTAGACAACCTAAGAGGCCATTTATTCCCCAAAGACTTCTTCATTCGCACACACTCGCTGCTTTTATGAAGACCTGCATTATCTATTTGAGCGGCACAATGAGATCTTATTGAAGAGGATCAAACGTCGCTTTAGTCCAACTAAAACTGACTCAATTCCAGCCTCATCGAGTCACGTTGCGTTTGTACATATAAATTCTTGGATGGACGTTAACAGCCCCAATCACTTTTCATAAACCCCACGGCGATGCAGCTCCACAGTACATATGAACATGACGCTTTTGGGGGTTTCTTGCTATAAACAGTGATGAAATGCTGCGGTAACTAAAACATCTGAATCATGAATTACCATTCGGATTTTGATACTGAAAACCGCAAATAACGTGAGTAACTCTTTGGTGGCCTCCAGCCATGAAAATTATAAATGATTTGAACACATACAAATCAGTTCAGTGAGAATGATCCCCTAAGAGTTTAATTACAAAACCTTACGTTTTTATTTACACGAGACACCGAAGAATGATACTCAGAATTACATAATACGAGTGATTGTTGAAGGAAAGTGGCATGGCGACAGTACAACACGATCATTAAATAAAAACAAAAAAAAATCATAAAGTATAATGAGGAAAACTTTCATGTGCGTTTCTTTATCTTCATGCTGATAATAGAAATAATGACGAGTTAAATACCTGAAATTTTAGAACTTGAAAAAGTTTACCACTTCTTCCTTCCCCTTCCCCCACCCCCCAAAATAAAAAGAACAACACTGTTGACATTTCGCTCCGAAAAGAAACAAAAATAGAAAACCATTTATCTTGAAATAAGTTTGAGAGAGAGAGAGAGAGAGAGAGAGAGAGAGAGAGAGAGAGAGAGAGAGAGAAACACAAGCATGAATGTGTTATGAAGACCAGCTATGCAATCTTTCTCGGGCTTCCATAATGAGCAAAAACTTAAGACTTGGGACTGCTGACGCAGCCGAAGAGAAAAAGATCCCTGATTAACGTCCGTAAGGGCGACATCGTACCAGAGCCAGAACTCTAATAGAGCCTTATGGGATTCGGTCATAATTCTGCTGTAGTTAGATAGAGAGAGATTGCCTCCGTGCGGGAGGGCATACAAGCAATCGTTGGATGATTAATTCGAAATGGAGTTATAAGCAACATTCTGGATTATGTTAATGTTTTTCATGTTTGCAGTTGGCCAACGTGTCTTAATTACGTCTAAACATGCAGGCACCTCGTGAACCTGCTTTACGTCAACTCTTCGTATCAGTGTATCGGAATAAACGTCTTTTACATATTCACGCTTTACTTATTCGTTTCAAATTAGACCGATACTCAGTACACTGGGTCTGTATCTATTCATTCGATATTACTTGACGTCAGTAATGAAGTATAGCGCTTTCCCCTTTACTGCTGCATCGAACACTTACAACGTCTAGCATCAATCCGTTTCTCAGTTACGGCGTTAATGTCAGTGAGCTTTGATAGTTGTGCGACGTCCGAAAATTCCATCTCAAACAACGAAACGAAATAAAATTTTGGAAATGACGCGATTTGGAACAACAGTCGGAACAACGGAAACAAACAAAATAACGTGATAAATTAAAACCCGACCGGGAGGCATAAAAAGCCGTAGCGAGCGAAGAAACATAAAGCTGGCCATAATTATCTTCTGGAGTCTAAGAGCCGCCAGCTTAACTAATGCTTCTAATGGAGAAGACAACGGATGTAAGAGTATATCCCTGACACTGATATAATGGAGCCCTGGCTGCGTCTGCTACTGGTATTTCTGTGACCGCTAATTCCAAGATCAGTGTTAATAACTCTGCCCAGTCCCAATCTCCTCCTCCAGGGCTGTGCTTCGCCAGGTTTGGTTTTACAACTTCGTGGAGATTTTTCCAGTCTAAAACTTGACATCACGGCGCTAATTTACATATTCAACTAGACTTACATGAGAGAGAGAGAGAGGAGAGAGAGAGAGGCGGCGATGTGCGGTCCAAAATTTCCTTGTATTCCCACCTCCTACAATACAAATTCACACTCGTGGCAGTTTAATCCAGCTGTTCTTTTGGTTCTGACAAAATTGTATCGCCACAAAGATTTCAAACATAAATTATGAATACACCAAAGGGAATTCAGTAACATTTGACAACCTCAATACCGAGAATTTACTTGGCCAGCAGCAACCCATCATTTGCCTTCTTTTAAGGTCTCAGAATTTCAGCTAAAATAACGTTCAAAAGTTTAGCTGACATTCACAGGTAATAAAAAAAATGGCAGGAACAGGTCTTATCTACCAGCGCTGAACGAAACCTGTTTTTTTTGTTCATATCCACGTCTTTTAATAAGATAAAGTATTTTCCCCATATTTGAAAAGAATAAGGATAAGAAACAAAGAAAAATCAAAATTTTACTCCACTAATCATCTCAAGGTATGGTAAGAAAATTATACGGCTCTCTCTCTCTCTCTCTCTCTCTCTCTCTCTCTCTCTCTCTCTCTCTCTCTCTACATCCCCAGTCTCTTATTAGCTGTCCGCATTGCGGCTCAGAACTTTATCCAAGTTAAGATTAAATCCACTAATTTAGCCCTGGTGAAGGTATGAGCTACGGGCTTTATTTTTCCCTTCTTTATAATTCATTCTCTGGGCTTCATCTCAAGGCTAATTGATGATACTATCCCCAAGATGAAGCTGTGTCATTTCATCAGCTATAAAAAATGTAACCTGATCTAATCAGGGCAATATAATAAAAAAAAAAAAAATTATATCATAAGTCATTAGGGTAACATTAATTAACAATTCCTGTGCATGCGTGAAAGTACTTGGTCAATGACGGTGCTGAAGATTTAACAATTTTTCAGAGAGGAGAAAACCATTTCCATTACAAAGCAACAAACCACACACACACACACACACACACACACACACACATACGTGCCGGACTCATACAACAATGGTAAAGTAAAGAAAGCTTCCACGGCCACAAGAAAGAGCAGGTTGGTTTAAATTCCAGACGAGAAACTTCTGGAGGGCGATCGAAGCCCGTAGAGTTCCTTTTAGCGACTCATTACCAGGTGTCGTCGTCATTATCGACATCGTTAACAGAGCGCTAATGTGGGGGATGAAGCACGTTCAGCAATATTACTGGATATATGGCCAAAGCCCTCACATGATAATGATGAACAGATGAGAGAGAAGGAAACATAATGGAGGAAAGACAGGGGCGGAGAAGAAGTAGGGGGAGGGGGAGGGAGAAGGAAGGAAAGTGGATTGGGAATCGGATGGAGTGAGGATATTTGCAACAAAGGCGTATAATAAAATACAGAAAAGTAGGGAGCAAGAAACGCTAAGTAATGCACGGTGATTCAGATGCCGTCCCCTTGGCTTGGTAAATTACTCAAAATAAACAAATACAAAGAAAGTGCAGAGGGATTAGTCAAAGTGATTTTTACAAGAAAAGAGTGTATCTCAGTTTAACCAGACCACTGAGCTGATTAACAGCTATCCTAGGGCTGGCCCGAAGGATTAGATTTATTTTTACGTGGCTAAGAACCAACTGGTTACCTAGTTTTACAAACTGAAAGGAACTCTAAATAGGGGAAAGTGTAACTAGTGTTTAATTCAGAGCTCGGGAGATATTACAAGCCATCGAGCAGGAACTCGTGTGTGGAGATTTTTTTTAAAGTAAGTTGATGGTGCACGCAGACTCCAAATACTAACATTAATAAAAGAAACCATTGCGTTTAAGACCGTGTAAGACCGACTCTTCAAGTCCTCTTCTTTTCCCCAGCTTACAATTCAGTTTCAAAAGTCCCTGAAGTCAATCGAAAACTTATCAACGATACTTAAAATCATAACTTAGGATACAAGCATGTGTACGATATTTTTTTTAGTCCAATAATAATGAAAGAAGGCCTAATATGAAAAAATGAGGAGAGCACTGAATTTCTTTCGAATAAATATGCACCACAATTTCATCGAGAAAGACACCCATGACGTTCCAAAAATGAATGTCTCTTTGCTTTTTATCCAAACCAAGAATTTTCGGGTGACGAGCTGCCCGAGAAGGGTGGAGTTTTCGGATCGTCCACTCCTGAGACACTCACAGCATTTCCCCACCCTTTGTGAGACGAGATTGAGGCAAAAGGGGGGACGGGAGGCTGTTAAAGGGAGAGGCAGGAAGAGAGGTGAGTTTGATGACACAGAGAGAGGGGAAGAGCAGGAACTATTTGTTGGATGGTCTGGTTGTCATGAATACAATAGGAAATGAGTTCAATTAAAATAAAAACGGGAATGATTTTGTCCTTTAGAGCCAGTAGCAATAAAGACGCTGACTCTTAAATGGCAATGAAGATGAAAGCGTTCTAAAATGCACATCGTATGAAACACGAATGTCAAGGCAAAATAATAAAAAAACGAAAAAATCAAATTTCATTCACCTCGCATCACCGTGACCACGGAAACTACTGCTACAGGACCTTGCATTATCAAAAACTCCCCCATAAACCAACATCATACAGAAAGAATAATGAGAGAGAGAGAGAGAGAGAGAGAGAGAGAGAGAGAGAGAGAGAGAGAGAGAGAGAGATTAACTACATATTCAAGCATCTTTGATATTACCAAGAGGGTCCTACTACGTATCCCATCATGCCCTTCGCTGGCCCCCTATCTCATCCGCTTTACTAACCCCGTTTGAAGTCCTTTTCTTGTTGAAGCCTTGGTCATCAAAGTACTCCTAAACAACTTCCTCTCATTAGAGGAAGTTTTATTCCTGGATTTGATAACTACCATCCATTAGGCCTCTGTGGCACGATCAACAAAACTGACTGCGTCTTCACGTGAGGTTTAAGATTCCCTAATTTAGAACCGAGAGGAGGAATGTAGCAAGTTTTCGTGTTACTCATCGAAATTTTCTTTTGATTCATTCAACCCAAAAAGTAAAAAACGGCAGGGATCTGGCTCAAATGAAATAAAAGACATAATTATTATGGTAGGTACAAAGAAAGAATAGCAGATTAAACTAAGAAGTGGTTACTAAATAGTTTAATAAGCTGCAAAGGGTGCAAAAGAATACACTGCATAAAAGACCCAAGGTCCCCAAAATCGCAAGGATCCCGATGAAAGACGAAAATGGAATGTATGAAGATAATACTCAGCTGACCACTAGGAAAACCAGCTAAAGCTGAATGGAAAACTAAGTACAGCCATTATAAACTAGAATTTTATGACGAAGAGAGGGGGAAGTGTAGAACCCACAGGACAGGGGGGGCGGGGGGCCGCTGGGAGGGAGCGATGCTTGAGCCAGGTCAGCTAGTGAGGGGAAGTCATTACTTGATGTATGATACTAATTACAGGGCTGATGGGAAGGATGGTCTAGAGGCAAAAGGAGAGAGAGAGAGAGAGAGAGAGAGAGAGAGAGAGAGAGAGAGAGAGGCAGAATATGAGGAAGAAGATCGAAGATGGAAGATAAAATAGTAGAGGACTAAGGAAGGAAAAATGGAACGGAAAATGGACGAACCCAGCTTGTACGAGGATTGATTAGGACAACAGCGACCGACACAAAAGCCTACACGTGCATTGAAGCATTTGTTTACGATATCAGGGGAAACTCGCACAACAATAATCAAAAATAAAACATATGTGACTTCAGTGGATACGTATTGGCTACGCGGGTCGAAAAAGTATACACCCACGAGCCAGTCAAGACTTGATCCGGATTTGTCTAAAATGCGCTCAGCGCAATTCTCTCTCCACGCAGCATATTTGTGTAACTAAAGACAGCGAGTGACGCGATCATCTCATCCACTGGAAGAAAAAGGCTAAAAGTGACGCACAGAAGCAAAGTCGTAACGTAACAAACTGGTAGACGACAAAATGTACATAACACCATTGCCCTGACAGATCACTTTTCTCAGAAGCAGTGATTGGCAATTATTAAAACAAGATCATCCACATTATAGCAATAATAAAAATACTGTCTGAGTCATATGATTGGTTCTGAGTCAGCATATTTGTTTTCAATTAAAGATGGCTCTGCAATGTTTGATACTAATCAATTACTATTAAGGTATCATATTGACTGACATTATAAAGTGAATCATACTACCCTAGTTATGATTCAGGAACTAAATTTTCTTTTTGTTTTTTTTTTTTTTTTGTTACTGCTATTCCTATGCTTTTCCTTCTTGACAGAACATGCTCAAGACAAATACCTAATAAATAGCACATGAATCTTTAAAAAATAAAAACAAACTTCACTTTTTATTTCGCTAAACCAAGAGTTACTGGGACCGTTCTGTAATGCCATTGTGATGGCCTGAATATGTACGTACTTGAAATGTAAACTTCCCATTCCACTCACAGAAGACGAAGGAAAAGAAAGGCGTCTTCTAATACCCAAGAAGAGGCAAAGATATGGACATTTCGTAATAAACTGAAGATTTATGACCTCATCGTCAACCCTACAACCTTGGCGCCGATCCAATGAACATAAAAATGATAACACAACGAAGCAAAAGTATGATTACTTCAGGTCAGTATCTGTAAAACATGTCAAACACTGCCCACATCCTTCATTAAGCAAATTAACCTAAAAGCAATCCCAAATAACAAAGGTAATTTGAGGTCAAGGGAGACAAAACTCGAGGGAAAATTATAGATGGAGGTATTTCGTAATATACGAGCTATATCTTTTCGGGCAATTTTTCTCCAAATCCTGGATATCATTAATGATAAGAGCCATTAATCAAATATTCCAAATGGAATTATATCTGACGGGAAATGTGCTCCAGATACCCCACACAGAGAGAGAGAGAGAGAGAGAGAGAGAGAGAGAGAGAGAGAGAGAGAGAGAGAGAGAGAGAATCGAATGTTTATCAATCCATCATGGAAAGAAAATTTTTATTATTTTGTCCGATCAGTCACTCCGCCTGCTAGTGCGTCGATTTTTGTATATCACAGACGGTTCGAGTTCCATGCGACTTGAAATTCAGTTGGAAAATACTGAAGAAGAAACGGGGGCGCCATTATTTTACTATCTGTAGCCCATTACTGTATTTACGATCTGTATTTGCGGATTAGATTAACTTCTGTATGCCAGCAATACTTTCATGAAATGACCACTGGCAGCAATTTTTTCTTCGTAATCAGAGTGAGAATCACAGGTCTGTACTTTTTGTTGATGGCAACAGCACTGAGATACAGGCTTATTTCAACTCAAAATTTTAGCCATACCATCAACCATTGTAAGGAGATAGCGGGTTTGCCTTTTTTTTTTTTTTTAATAGAAACGTGATAAAACTAATAATATTTCCATAACAAGAAAATACAGTACTGTTGAATAATCCGATTTACATAGCCGAAGCGTTTTCAAGTGAAAAATTTTCTTAATTTACCTCAATCTTTTATAACAATTTTGTGTAGTAAATTACCATTTTTTCCGCGTACAGTCGCCAATGCTCTCAAGTAGGCAAGTGTTCGAAAACTAAGTCCATTTGAATCTTACCTCATCAGAAAGTGACTGAATAGTGTCAGGATCATTCACTTACCTGAAACAGAGAGAAAAAGATTGGATTAATATAGGAAGCTAAAACTCAGTAAGCAAACATCCAAAAATGAATTCTGATGGGAAAACTCTGGCAAATGTTAACTATTATTGCACGATTAAGAAAGGACGATAAATGCGTTCATGTGGTCTTATGAAAACTATTTTTGTAAAATATATCTGAAAAAAAAAGCATATCCGTTGCATTCATGGAATAGTTGGGAGATTTTTTTAAAATGAGGGTAGAATTTTTATATATGGTGATATCAAATTAAACGAAACATTAACTTTGTAGATCATTCTCTCCAAAAGTTTTGGTAATGGAAAATAATAAGATGCTCAGTATGACAAGAGATTTTACATGCAGCACATCATAAGAATAAAATCACGAGAAGCAGGAGCAAGATGCGGGGAAAACTTAAGGTGACGTCGGTCTTCCGTGACGAAACTGTTCGTCATTGCCATACGTCACTGCAGTGATCCCGTTGTCAAAATGTCACGATGATACTTATTCTTCAAGACAGATAAAAAACAATGCGCAACAAAAACGAAGCAACAAAATCTCACGAAACATACTTTATGTTTATGTTGAGTTTCTCTAATTCTTACCAAACTGTTCCTCTCTCTCTCTCTCTCTCTCTCTCTCTCTCTCTCTCATTTGCAGTTGCAAAGGATCCAGACGTCTACATTTTCGAAACGAGCCCCCCAAATGATCTCTCCAGCGACCTCGTATATCAAAGAGGCAATACCCTGATGCCCTCTCCTGTGCTGGCCTCGGGAGTCATCCTTCAAATGTATATTTATTCTAATGATTCCTGCCAGATCGGCGAGGCTGATCTAATGAGTGTACCAGTAGGTGATGTAGTTACGTATGCAAATGGGAGATGTATGCATCGGCTGGTTGGGTGCCGAAGAGCGCTAACAGCAGGTGCCACTTAGCAAAACCAAGCATGCTAAAGGTGTATGGGGGCGGACGGGGGGGGGGCGGACGGGGAGGAGAGAGAAGAGTTTGAGTGAACTCCTCTCGTATTTCGTAAGATACTCCGTCACAATCGTTAAAACATCCCAGTGAAATAATGGGCAAGGGGCAGAGATACCAACTTCAGCCTCACAAAAGACGTCCCCCTATATTTCGGGTTAGTTGCCAACCCCTCCAGAGCCACCCAATAAATGGGGGATCGATAAGATTTTAAATAATATTCCCAACCGTCACCAAAGGCACTTGGATCTCCTGTTATCGGTTCGGA
>NC_089760.1:1557500-1602500 GCF_040412425.1 Macrobrachium rosenbergii | reverse complement strand
ATGAATAACTTTGGCCTCTAAAATGGCGAACTCTTCCATGCCAAATGCCTTATTTGTTATGCTTATGAAACAGAAAAAAATCTTGAAAAAAAATCTTACAATACCTATAAAGTTTAACTGGCACCCAAGCAATTATTTATAACAATTTCATAAAAAATGAAGTGATAAAACCAATAAACAAAAATTGAAGATTACATTTTGTGAAGTATGCCTCTCCTAGATTCTCAACGTTTTTTCTTTGTGTGTAATAAGTTGCCCTTCGAATCTCTCGCTTCTAAAATTCCTTTTGACCATTTTCGTGCACTATTGACTCTTTGCTTAATTCTTCCTAATACCTATTCCTCTCATTTTCCTTGCAAATACACAATATTCTTTTTATGGACTGCGTGGATATCCTCAAGTCATTAACGGAACCTTATCCCACATGCTCCTCAACAAGCTACGACTAGCCAATCAAAATCGATCAATTAATGAATAATTCAACCCGATTGGTGGCGGCAGCTGACAGCAATGGCCCGGGCTTGGTAGACAGCTGAGATAATCAAACGACCCACCAGTGTTGCCAAGTGACTTCTACATACGAAATTCTTCTCCTTAATTTTCTTCCTCTTTTGCTGGGAAACGGTTGTATTACTATGAACCTAAATCACTTCCATCAGGTACATGGGAAATTATTCCTTCACATTCAAGTGTAAAGTGCCAAACACCGATTCCCTAAGAATTCTTTTCTCATGATTTACTATATGGAAAGTTACTTCGGAATGGGCTATACTGTACTCCTCTCGAGAGAGACTACTTCCAAGGATATTGTCCACTTCCATAAAAAATACATTTTATATATACATACATATATATATATATATATATATATATATATATATATATATTTGTGTGTATACATACACTATATAATATATATACATATATATCAAAATATATATATACAGTATATATATGTGTATATATATTATATATATAATATATATACACATGTATGTATGTATGTATGTATGTATGTATGTATGTATGTATGTATGTATGTACAGTATATGATCAGCCTTCTCTAGTTAATCAAGTCCTATGACCTACTACCTAAGAGAGCAAGGTTTTTATCGTACAGAGACACCGACTATGATTTCCACTCAACGTATTTAGGCTTATTTATGAATTATCACCTCGCCATACACTCATTCACACTGCTTGTGCATGTGTCATTCGTATACGTTAGGCATACGGGCAGAGCGATTAACGATAAAAACACAAGCAAAAGGTTTCAAGCAACTGAAACGCATTGGTCCGTACAACTGAAGAACAAAATGAAATGAAACGGAATAAAACAAGCAACCTACTGTGATTAAGGTCCGGCGAGAAAGCGACCACACTTCTGTCCAAGAAGGTTCACCGGACCATTCCCTTAACTCAATCTCCTCGAAAATTGCTTTCGGAATCCACGTCGGTCCGGCTGACATAAGCCCATCAATAATAACCTCAACGCGGGCGAATAATGCAGTGCAAGATTGCCCTCCTTCAACCGTCGGACTGGAGACAAGCAAAGGACCCCCCAAAAAAAGAAGAAGAATAATGCGAAGTCCACACACTTCCATCCGACTTCCGGTTCGAATCCCAAAAGTGCCTCTCCTCTCTATACCATGCACGTGGAATAAATAGGGTTCCGAAAAGTCGTCGCTATAATGGGTGACATTATCTGAAATTGGGTGAAACGGATGGTGGGTAATCAAGTCCCGCAGAAGGGTCAACACCGACTTTCCCTGGCTGAACTCAAAAATTGGGTTTGCGATTCTGTTCGGGATGTAATTGCTGGGAAGTTAGCCCGGCAATTACCGCGACATCAGCCACGGGGTCAACTGCTGAACAATGCCACTTTGGAAGATCGAACAGATCGCAGAACAGATCACAGATACCGCACAGACAGAGAGTGATGTTCACCGCTAATGGAAGAAAGAAGAGATCTGAAAACGGTCTGTCAAAATACACCGGAACGTATATAGGTTTCATCTGGTGCAGACGCCTCACGAAACGAAAACCTTTTTTTGAAAGTTCAGTTCACTGTTTGGCAATTATAAATCCCACCTATAAATCCAGCAAGAGAGTATCTTTAAATACACGAAGAATCAATATAATGCTCCCCAATTACAATAATGAATCATACGAGGGATTTTATGGACTATTTGGAGATTTGATTCACTGATTGAAAATTCCTTAGATTTGTATCCTGAACCCAAACCACCTCTCCTGAAGCTCATCGTCGCCCAGCCATCCTGACGACAGACACAGTTTACTTGTCTCGCTGGCAGGAAACGGCTAATAAATCGAAGAACTCTTAAGAGGCCGCCAAATCAAGTGATTCGTCTTGAAGTGGCAGTCTAGGGGGTTATTCAACCGACCTTCTTTATACTTGTTGATCAGAGTGGATTTATTCTCCTTTATTTACCCATGTATCTGGGGAAAATGTATAAATCCGGTAGTACAGAGGCCCTTCTGTTATTACCAATTCTGGTAGCATGAGTAAATAAAAAGAGAACATCACAATAAGCCAGTAAAAGTATACTAGATGCAGTTTTTGTACAAGCGAGGCTAACATCAGTAGTAGCAATTGGTACCATTCCTGTATCCCAAGAACATGGTTCACTAGACATTAATCTCAAAGTTCGCAAGCAGACTCGAAGCGCTTACAACTGTAAACGCGGAACTAAAACGTCCTAAATTCCATTCATTTTTTTTTTCTGAACAGCCGGCAGCATTTTTCAGAAAAATTGTGAAAAAAAATGAATAAAAATGCTCAATCACAACGCCGCCTGAAAATGTTGACTCAATCAGACAATCCTTCCATTACTGAGGGCACCCTAATCAGGGATTGTGTCTATGTACAATACTTACATGATGATTACTTCCTGTCATTTGGAGAGAGAGAGAGAGAGAGAGAGAGAGAGAGAGAGAGAGAGAGAGAGAGACTCCACACCCATTGGTGAACCCTTCCCCCTCTCCTACCAACACACACTCCTAAGCCAAACAATTCCCTAATTCTCTTCCCCATTCTCCTTCCCTCCCTTAACGCGCCCACACGCCCTCACCCCCGCCCTTCATAATCACCCCCTCTCATCACAACCCTCCCCCCCCCTCGCAATGGAGGTGCGCTCACTTGATCTTGTTTATTGTTTATTTTTTCCCCTGATCGTCTTCAACAGTATAATTTTACTTCGTTCTTTGCTCGTATACTCTGGCGTTGCTATTGACAGTTTCAAGGAATGTGATGTGATACAGCAAATTGCATTAATGCATCGTTTCACGTATTAGCAGAGAGCTCGCTCCCTCTTTCTTTCAGGCTCTGACAGGAAAGGTCCCACAATCTTTTCTCTCTCTCTCTCTATACTTAACTGCTAAAATTCCAGAACATTTTATGAACCTGTTTCGTACGTAACTGAATTAACATCCCGCATTAGACGTCTAAAGTAATACCGGAAATCCTCCACTTTTATTTACTTATTTTTGTAATTTATTACTTCACGAGCACATGAAGTGGACTTTTGTAAAATCTCTAAATTATAAAATACTAAAGCCAGGAGTATTCAGCCTTCTATGAAGCCTGATGGAGAACAAGATGATACTCAGTGCCAGGCAACGGTATAATGCACTCATGTTTTAGATGTTTATAAGTAATAATATATATAAAATAAATATATCTATATATTATATATATATATATATATATATATATATATATATATATATATATATATATATATATATATATATATATACATATATAAACACACACTAATCCACATATCTCCTCAGGCTAACTGAACTGTCGTCCACTTTGTTTTGTAAGAGTCCAGAATTAACCAGATTTCTTTGAACTGAAAAAATTATAAAAAGGGGCATTCTGTCATTGGTATACATAGATCTTTGCCCGGCGTTACACATCCTATGCAGATCCCACATGAGAACTGTCGGGGCAAAGAGATCTTTGAGGAACTTCTTAATAAGGTCGACTTTCGTGTGGCGATGTCTTCGTGGAAGGGGTAATTTGTGTCTAATGAAGGGTATAGCAGTATTTCCCCGTTTGAGTTCCGGTGGGGGTCCTTTCCCTTCCATGGAAAAATATCTACACTTCCGGTAGTTAGAGCAATAATCCCCAACCGTGATTTTCGGTCTCCTGGGAGAGATTGCAATTGGTAGAGGTTACAACCCTCATTGCAGTATTCATCGACATTCAACAATGCAATGAAAAGCAGCTCTCTCTCTCTCTCTCTCTCTCTCTCTCTCTCTCTCTCTCTCTCTCTCTCCAGTGGACAAAACAGAGTGAAAACTGTCTTTTAAAACTAGTTTCGAAACTTTTATATAAAAGGAAGGAAGAAAAAAAGTATATGAAAAGCTTTAGAAAGCAGAAAAATATAAATTGCAAGTATTGAAAACCAGAGACAGAGAGGGAGATAATAATCTAATCTGTTTGCAAGAATCGCTTCAGCTTTGTAACAGTATATTATCAGAACTACTTTCACTACTTCTAAATGGCATTCGCACTCGACAAAATACCAAAACATCTTTTTGACAGCAAAAACTGTAGAACACAGAAGTTTCCGCTCAAGTTTGCAAATCGTATCTTTGTCAATTTCAGGTAGACAAAGGTCAGCAAACTTTGTGATGATTGGTTCCCATAGAGATAAAACACAAAAAAGCAACGGCTGCGATTAACAAAAAACAAAATATGATATTGGCTTAAAACAGTACAATAAAATCGCTAAACACGTCACTGAATATTTCGAACACAATATCATTCTGCAACGAAATGTTTCCAAATGGTTCAGCGTGTATTATTACATGAATAATTTGCAATATCACCGCTTCTTCTTCTTCAGTGGGAACTCTGAAAATCAAAAAATAATAATGTAAAACACAATAGAAATCACCATGCACACAGCCACATATCCGCTTGGCCAGTCAGCCTCGAGCGAATCATAGAAATGTTTTGCATTCAAAAGTTTGTCGAAATATTTATGCCACACGAAGCCAGAAAAATTAAAGCAATTTTCATTAACAATATTATTCCTGGAATTCAAGCAAATCACCCGCTTTCTTTTTCCCCCCTCGGTGAGGATCAATTACGCAGTCAAATCAGCAGGTAATTCAAGAACGAAAAGTTACTGAATACACATGTAGGTCTCATCACTGACTTTTTTCATGTCTTCTCGAAATGGGCTGGAATTAAACATAATCTGAATTAAGACTTAATGAAGCTCAGCGCCGAATCAAGCAATGTTTTAGCCTGGAAAATTATCATAATCACAATCCTCTTCTTAGCTTTCCTTTACCTCGAAATAAAGACAGACTCATCACAAAGGCTTCCGTTAGTTATGCGACGAATTCGTTGCCCCTCAAAGAAAGGTAGCTACGTAAGTTAATTATACGCATTCAGAACTTAAGCTAATTATATACATTCAAAACTTAGCATATGATCCCAGTTTAATTATAAGGTATTGATCATTACTTTCTGTTCACGTTCTGACTTATCGTTCTGAAGCTGGTGCTGGATAATGCAACCAGCATGACTGGTGCAGGTTATATAAAAAAATAGAGAAGCTGTTCAATAATCTGTTATTTTTAATAACCATATTAATTAAGACGGGAACTCGGGTATTTTTCCTTGACGGAACCCCTACGCGATAGATGATTTTAAGAGTCCCAAGCTGATAACCGAACTATTCACACTAAGGGCGGTCATTTCCTTTCCCTTCGTCCCGCTAAAACTGATCCCCTTCCTTATCAATTTCGCTCGGCGGTACTCCATTCTTAAAATACATCCTCTCCTTGCTCCATCTCTCTTCATCAACCCACCCACCCACCCCTCTTCAGTAATGGCCATAATGCTCCTCTACCTACATAATGAACAGGATTTTTCCGGTGTGTCACTGGAATCGCCATCAAAGACCAATTAAACCTGAACAAAACGACTGAAGACCGGTCCCGCTTTTGAGACAAAAGACCCTCGGACACCGGTCACTCACCATCGCATCCCCACAAAAAGAGCTGCCCAGCTGACGAACGTTTCCTTGGCCGAAACGTCCAGCGATTGGACGAAAACCAGGGGACTGGGAGAGGCTGACCAATCATCGCCAGTCCACTGGAGTTAGAAAAATTCTCCTTCATCTGTTTTCGTCCAGAACTTGTATAATACGGCTTGATTCCGAGTGCCGGGTGGAACAAGACCCCTTCGAATGTCCCACCTGGATTGCTTGGCCATTCAGTACCTTTCTGTTTTTCTAATTCTTTTCTTTTCTAACCCCTATAATACTTCACGACTTGATGAGAGGATTGTTTAGAGAGAAGGGCTGCTCTCTCTTTCCATACGATAGTTAACTGGGAAGGTTCTGCTACGGGTAAACAAGGTATTTTGGTTTTCGATAAGGGATGCTAACATACTTCCATATATATATGTGTGTGTGTGTGTGTGTAAACATTTATATATACTGTATAATTATATATTATATATATGTATACGTGTGCGTGTGCGTTGGAGCTCGTGCTTTGTAAAGAACTGCTCAATGAACTTATCAGCTGTTACTTGAGGCTTCCCAAATAAATTAAGATAAAACAAAACTTTAAATTCATGGTCACACACAAGCCTCATTCTTTCTTCTTATACATGTATTACTTCTTGCCCTTGAAAAAAAAAATCGTGGTTTTTGGCCTCACTTAAATTTTAGGCTACCCCAATACTTACTATTAAAACATAATTAACAATTCTTCCTAACACTTTTTCTCTTTTCTTATACACACATATATACATACATATATATATTTTTTATATATATATAATATATATATATATATATATATATATATATATATATATATATATAATATATATATATATATATATATATATATATATATATATATATATATATTCTCGTTTCGTTCTTTTCGATTTTTCCTACAAAACTTTTCTCATTCAAAACGATTACTTCTGAACACACCACAACTTGTAGTCATTCAAAGAAGCTATCAAAACTATGCCTACCTTGTTCATTTCATCTAACTTTTATAATGCATCTAAATGTCACTGTCATCGTTTATCATACTGCCATTTGTCAATCTTTTATCATTTACGTTTACCAGAGTTTCATACTTACTCACAACTTATCGACTAGATAGGAATCTCACGAGCCTTTCAGCAGGTAACCCACCAAATTAATCGATCAACAACTTCCTTTACTTACATACAGTATTATTCAAATCCCACCCCACAGTGAACTTACGGGAAAAGCGTAAATTATCAAAATAATAAAAAAATTATACTTGAAAGATTACTGTTAACATCACAGTACACTAATAGCCATCGTGATCCCTATCCTATTGTGGTCTATAATGGAGATCAAATTCTTTTTCGGTTTGAAAAAAATTTCTAGATCGCTCATTTTGTAAGCAAGGAGCTTAAAATACAACCCAAAGATTTCATTTTCAATGCACTAATGCATTAACTTACATTTCTATGTCTGTGAATTACACACAATTTCATTTCATAGGGACATACTTTTAAAATTGTATGATATATTTAACGCAAAAGTGAATACAATTTCTGAAGAGTATCCAACCTGTTATCGAACTTCATAAAAGATTCCGGTCGGTTTACAGGCACTGAGGAAAAAATTAATATATTCTATTGAGCATCGAAAGAAACCCTGAGGCGTTCTCCGGGATCGAAGCTGCATTATTTTGGTTTTCCACGGGAAATAGTTGATAATTTTGTCAGAATACAATTATATATGAATAGCAGAATCCAAGCCTCAAATATGCTATTCTGTTTCAAATGCGACACGTTTGCTTCTAGTAAATGCAAGTCTTCCTAAAGTAAATACGTCGAGATGTTGGTGTCTGCACTGCTATAATCCCAACTGAGAACTGCTGTTATCTCATTAATTTGTTATGTATTCGTAGTAACTTGAAACATAAAAAGAAAATCTTAAACATCATGAGATATCTCCAGATGAAATAAAAAAAAAAAAGCTTCTGCGAAGAAAAACCCCCGAGTTAAGTCTTCAATTCTTGCTGGACATTGACCCTGTGAAATCCTTTCACTCCTCCTTCCACCAATCAGACCTCGACCCCTCCACACACACTATCCCAGGACACATCCCTCCCCCCCCCTTATTCCTTGAACCTCTCATAATTCATCAAGATATCAATTATCCCATTCAATTAAGGCGCCATTAGCCTCCAGCTCCCTTGCTAAGTGGCATCAGCCGGAGAGTCTTTTACAAACGTGAGTTTCGAAGATAAAGGAACCAAAAAGACCCATTACGGTGCGCTCGAGACTTCAATTCCTAAAGCTTCTAAGACAAAGACCGAATGACCAAAAGCCCAGTTTGGTGAATGGGTGAAGAGGGGGGAAAGGAGTAGTATGAAAGACCGGCCTTGCCATTGAGACCAACACAGAGTGAAAGATATGAGAGAGAAAGAGGACCGGTCAGTGAGAGAGAGAGAGAGAGAGAGAGAGAGAGAGAGAGAGAGAGAGAGAGAGAGAGAGAGAGAGAAAGGGGAAAAGTTGTCCAGGACCTTCAGAATATCTCGGCCTTTTTTTAAGGTATTAGTTCCCGAGGTTAAAACGTTGATACTATAGCCAAATCCTATAGGGATTTGTATATATCAATATCCTTGGAAGACGATTACGTGCTCTCTCTCTCTCTCTCTCTCTCTCTCTCTCTCTCTCTCTCTGGCAGATATAAACAATGCACTACTTTCAGTGTAAAGTTTGTAATCGACGTTTATGGGTCGACGCCACGTATCCAGATTACATCTCAAGTCCTCACTTTTCTTACAAAGTATTTCTTTCACCAGTAGGGACTCCGTGGCTTTTATGCTAATCCTATTAATTACCTCTTTCATCAATTTCCTTCATTAGAATCGGAGTTCATCTCTGAGAACACGGTTTGCCTTCCAGTTGTAATCCGCTTGGATTTTAGACTGTACATTGCATAACTTGCATTTGGAATTTCGGACAATTTTTTTTTTCGAGTCCGTCCACATTTTATAAGCAATACAGTAATGGAGTATATTAGATTCCATAACATGACCAACTTATTTCATCTAGATTTCCCTGCCTACACGTAAGTCAGACTTGTCTTCGCTGGAATAGTTTTTACAATAGAAGCCGCTATTGCAAACTTCCAATATAGACCGACCATCTAAAATAAATGTCCTTAAAAAAGGAAATAGTATACGGACCAGAAGATGTAATTCCTCTAAATTTTCAGTTACCTAATCCTTAAGTTTTAAGCCGTACACTTAACTGTGCTGGACCGTATGTACAGTATACGGGAAGTATTGTCTATTTATGATGCAAATCAGCGTCTGGAGGAGCACACCCGTATACATACACACACCGACCCAAAAATCAAATTTGCGCTGAAAAGTCAGTTCACCCAATTTGTGATTTTATTACTGCGACTTTACAATCCTCGTTATTTTTGTCACCTCGTCATAAATTTTCCAAGACATTACCACTCAATAAAAGTCAGGATGCGCAGCTGACCATTAAATTGGCAACTGCAATAAAAAGCTTGGCAACTGGAAACTCATATGGAATCCTTAATCTGCCTAACTAAGGTCGGTGAAAGCTAATGATCTATAAAGATATACAGGTACATCAATAAGAAAAAAAAAAAAAGAAGTCACCAACATTGACACTTGGTTGTATCTATTTAAGTCTGCACTGTCCAGAGAAGATTCTGGAGGACCTTTAATTAAAAGTTATACAGAGTCCTCGCCCTTCATCCACCTCTCTCTCTCTCTCTCTCTCTCTCTCTCTCTCTCTCTCTCTGTCCGTCTGAGACAAATTTTACTTGTCTCTTCCCGACACCATTTTTCTCCAGCGCTCCTCGCTGCTTAACGCCATTCGTCACCCTTCCTAAAACCTTTTCCCGTTCGCTTCCCATTACTAATTTCTTCATTTCTTAATCCTGCCGTGCTCTCCTATGCAACTTCCTCGGCCAGGTCCTTTACCTCAGGCGGTCCAATCCTCTCGATCCGCGTCCTTTTAAAGTGTCCTACAAAACTCTTCTCCTTCGGGTCTTCTTACTCTGAGGCTAACCTCCCGCCCCCCCCGCATCCTCATCCTATCGTTCCTCCGCCAATCCCTGAGGATCCTTGGGCGTGCTTGTCAGAGACCGGCCGTGATTAGGCAGATCGGAATGGCCGGCTTTGCCAATCCATCATCCGCGGGTGTCATTGGCCATCAGAGGGGTAGTGACGTCTGTTGTGTGGTGATAATGTGGTACTGGTGGCTAGGTGGTGGTGAATGTGGTTGCCGGGGTGATGATTTTCTAAGGTTGGAGGGAAGGGGGAGGGGGAAGAGAGCAGGAGAAGAAGGGTAGGGGGGTGACCGAAAAGAGAGAAGTGGTCAAGTTGAAATGGAAATAGTAGGGTCGTTGGTCGGTAACAGGACTGAAGAAGTGAATGCTGGAACAAGGGCTAACTTGGGCATACTGCTTTGGGTCGCTTTATATAAACGGCTCCCAGTTACGACTTTTTGAACCCAGTACCGACCAACATCCACGACAATAATATTCAACGAAACACTGTATAAAAATAAAGTTAATTATTCCCACAACAGCGGAATTTTAAAACAACGGCTCCTAATTAAAAAGCAAATTCATACAGAGGATATATACATATTTTTCAATATCGTTTTATCATACGCCTTCACAACTTCGTAAGTGTGGCGCCCGAGGGTAAGTCACTGGGGATGAGGTTGCTACCCTCAAGGCCTTTTCCTGTCCGCAGCTGATATTAGGACTCACATACATATACACCAGAGGTTCCCAAACTTTATGTTCCTCGGTACCCCTTGGGCTTTTTTATAGGTTCCCATGTACCCCTAACACTAAAAATTAAGCTTAATATTAAAAAAGAACATTTTAATATGTTGATATTTTAAATTTATAGAGTCTGCATGTGTAGATTACATAAAAGTTGTGCTAATCAACACGAGGAATTTGAGAAAAGTGCAATCTGAGTGCAGATTACAACACCATGTATTGTACAGTAGTAATTATTTTCTTCAGACCAAATGTACCCCCTGAAACGTGCAAATGTACCCCTGGGGGTACATGTACCCCTGTTTGGGAACCCCTGATATATACAGACACACACACATATATATATTTAGTTTCCACATATTCCAGAGGCTAGAATGCATGGGTCATCATGAAAGAAAGACGGGTTCTATTCCCGACTGAAGAGTGCTTACTAGACAGCTGTCAGCCACAACCCACTGCTTCTGTCGCCATTTGAACCTAGCAGTTGGTCGAAAGGGACTTACAACCTCATTTCAAAAGGCTTGCTAAGAACATATGTATATGTATATGTATATGTATATGTATATGTATATGTATATATATATATATATATATATATATATGTATATATGTATGTATATATATATATATACACATATATATAAGCGATGACAGGCAGGACAGCCGATCGAGACTACATAGTCTACCCCAAAGCCAAATCAAAGTCCTTCAAAAAAGAAGGCATCGTGCTAACCCCCAAACAAGTGGGAAAAAAGCACGTTAAAAGAAGAAGAAGAATATATATATATACATATATATATATATATATATATATATATATATGTGTGTGTGTGTGTGTGTGTGTGTGTGTGTGTGTGTCAATGAACAAACCAAGATTCTAAAAATTTTAAAAGCGTCCACATCTCATGTCAGATAAAAATGCCTCCAGAGAATTGACGATCAGTAACCTCATAACGTTGTCCCTATCAAATGTTTGAAAAGTGGAATTAAAAGAAAATATTCATTTAATTCTGTTCTAAAAATAAGATATCTTAAGATAACAAGTTATCCTCTTAAGCAACGCTTCAATATACTCAAAGGCTCGTTTTGTTCTCTTTGACAAAATGTAAAAAGAGAAAAATTTGCGATACCCAGCACAGGAGGCAGCCATCGTCAATGGTGGCCTAATCTGCCACTCATTGGAAAGAACACTGCCAAATATACCTCCAATAAAAAAGGTTTTATTTCCCCATTAATATTTGCAAAACCATGTTTCAAACAGGCGCCTTCTATAGTTAATTCTCCTCGGTGACGGTTCAGTTGTTTAGTTTAATGTGTCTGCCACATCGCTACTTCAGCCGGGAATGCTTCTTTTCTCAATCGAATTTTGGATAATGATGGTTGAGTGAACGTGGGTGCGTGATGTCCGTTTGGGTGATCGCTCATCCGACTGTCATCCGTATTGTGTTGGCACTAAGGGGAGGGGGTGCTAAAAGAAAGGCTGGATGGCTGAGAGAGAGAGAGAGAGAGAGAGAGAGAGAGAGAGAGAGAGAGAGAGAGAGGTGGGGGGGAGGAAGAACAGGCATGCCCCATTTAAAAGTGGATCTCTTTGATTTGAATGAACATTTTAAGCTTGGTAAAATTAAAGTAAAACCCAAAGTTGGCTGACGCCAAATAACACGGGAAGAAAACGGTTTACCGGAATGCATAAAAGCGCGTTCAAATGACAAAAAAGCGCGTTCAAATGACAACTTTTTGCAACATGTTTGCGATTAAATTCAAGAACAGAAAAATCTAACGGGTGAAGAGTATAAATTTGAAGTCTGTTGTAGGTACGGAATTATATGTGAGCAAGAGAGAGATGGCCTGCGATTGGTATTTAAACCAATGCTTGTGTATCATCACTACAGAATACAAATTTTTTTCCAGGTCATAATTACTTCGACTAATGACACACAACACGAACAAAATATTTACATTAAAATTCATTTCACCTAAGAATGACGTCCTGTTTCTCTCTCTCTCTCTCTCTCTCTCTCTCTCTCTCTCTCTCTCTCTCTCTTTTGGATCATCATCGTTGATCGTGTCATGGAATAATAATAAATCACCATTGCAATTTCCCCTCTATTATTATTCTCAATTAAGGCATTATGTGCAATATTTTTTCTGGGATACGGAAATGGCTAACTCCATCGGTAATAGACATAATTTATTTCTAAGGTAAACTTACATAACCTACAAAAATATGGAAAATGATTAATACGGTGATACGAATTGTCGAATCTTCTAATTTTTGTCCTAATTATCACGATGGAATAAAACATACAAATGTGGATCGGTCACTCTGGAAAAAAAAATTCAAATGTATGCAAAGATAATTCATCACTATGACGGGTGTGTGTGTGTGTGAGAGAGAGAGAGAGAGAGAGAGAGAGAGAGAGAGAGAGAGAGAAAGGTTTTCTTTTTCAGGATACTAATAACATTTGCTCACTTACGTCTTGCTCAGCACCTGACTCAGAGCGAGGGAGACGAAATATTGCTTACTGATGCATATATAGATATTCTCACAGACTTTAAACCAGAGAGAGAGAGAGAGAGAGAGAGAGAGAGAGAGAGAGAGAGAGGCTGGAGCCTCTTTCAAATTACGATTACAGCCAATTTAAAAGTATTCATTCTTACTTCCATTTTATGTGACAGAATCATAATTTGCTAAATGAGCTAAAAGACTGACAAAGATAGAATATTAAGAAAAAACAACGTGAATTATTAGGGGCAAATCTATCAGCGAACTTAGCATTGCAGGCATAAAAAAAAAATGTTGATCCCTCCTCAAATCACTTACGATTTATGGTTGAAGAAATTGCCATAAAAACAAAGTAGGTGAGAATTGATAAATTATAGCAATTGCAAAGAAACCCGAAAAAAAACCACACTTCAAATTGTTAAGAGTCAAGCGGCAAAAAATAGCATTGCAGTATCTCATGCAAGAAACCCAACGAATGACCTATCCTCAAAGTCGATACACACTTGAAAGTGTTCATGATAAGCGTCAATAAATTTCGCGTTTCTCATTTCGGACAGGTCGCTTGAAACCTGCCTTTCCAATTCCAGTGTCTAATTTGCTGCGGTTGGGAGATACAAAAACAACATTCTTAATGGGCGTGATTTGTGGAGTCGCTTAATCACACGATGAATGAAAATTCTTTGCTCTGCGTCAGGCGACATTTCATAATTTGCGACGCAGAACACCGCAAACTTTCGCGGAGGCGCAGAAATGCACAAAGACTCCTGAAGTAACAGTCAAGAGCATTTTGTAGACGGGCACACATTAACGGCGTGAAAACAAAAAATAATGTCGCTATTTTGGAGTCAGCAGGCACACGCAGAGAGAGAGAGAGAGAGAGAGAGAGAGAGAGAGAGAGAGAGAGAAGCGGTCACTCCGACGTCCATCCATCCATTTGGTTGTTCTGGGCGTGGGTGTGGGTGAATCCAGTTATGACTATCGATTAAGTCATTAGACAGACCTCAGCCGCTCCTGGTCTTCACTTGTCTGTCCTACCCTTGCTGCTCTCGCATGAGGGCAAATTCTCCCAAGTTTCCGTTCGATATTTTCCTTCACAGAACATTGATGGACTTCCAATACCGAGTTGAATTCTGTACAGAAAAGTTAAGTATACCTTAGTTTAGCCAGACCACTGAGCTGATTAAAACAGCTCTCCTAAGGCTGGCACCCACAGAACAGCACAGCTAAATTGTCAATATATTTTAACTCAAAACGTCAGAGAAACTACATTAACTAGAATTAAGAATACAAAAGTATTTTATAAGAAAGTCTTGTTATACCGTCTTGCAAATCATAAAAAAAAAAGTATTACATTAAAAATTCGCGATGAAAAATCTAATTCATCTTTTATGTTTTCGAGGTAAAATAAAATTCCTTAAAGCGGAACCCTGACAATAAGGAAAACGTGACGACCGGAAGTTCGAGAGAGGAATACTCTCTCTCTCTCTCTCTCTCTCTCTCTCTCTCTCTCTCTCTCTCTCTCTCTCTCTCTCTCTCTCTCTCTCTCGTCATTTCCTCACCACCTTTGCCTTTCCTTCCCCTCAAACTAATTTATGTGGTACGCAGACAAAAGTTAACCTGGTCATATATATACATACTTGGCATCTTATCTCTTTTTCTTTTTTATATATTTAACGTCCCATCATTTTGTCCCTATTTGAGACTTTATGGATAGTTGCAATGTAGCAAAAAAAAAAAAAAAAAAAAAAAAAAAAATATATATATATATATATATATATATATATATATATATATATATATATATCAGTCCTTCGTCAATGGCTTGGAAATAAAGTCGAAACCGGTCAGGACCTACACCCCGTTTCTTATTTTTCACCTGTGGTAATGTGTGATAAATGAATCACGTACAAAAGTGATAATAATCATATATATATATATATATATATATATATATATATATATATATATATATATATATATATATATATATATACAGTATATATAACGGGTATGCCTTGCCAAGCGGCGGGTACGCATTTCATAATTTAATTCGATCTTCCTTGTGGTTGAACTACGGCCTACTTGAAAATGAGAGTACGCGTCATTTGAAACGACCGCAGCTGGTAAATGATCAAAAGATGAACGCATGAACTACAAGACCGGGGTGAGGCGACGAAACCTAACGGACCCGACGAGAAATGGGCATCAGTGGTCCTTTTTAAAGAAAAAAAAAAGTAAAACCCACAACGACAAATGCCCACTTAAACGACACTAGAAGCATTGGTCAAAAAAAAATAGAAAAAAGTTTAAAACGAATTGAAGAAAGCACCAACTGAAAATGAATCTTCTCCAGAAGAAATGAAAAATTTTATTTTAAATAAATGAGAAGCACAGATTGCAAGGGAACACAAAGCAGCAGTATTTTAAGCGAAAAACAAAGCCCAGCGCAATATGCAATGAAACAAACTAACTAATAGCGGAAATTCAGTATATACAATGAATTATGAATAAAAAAAAATTACATACCGGATAGTTCTAGAATATTACAGACATCCTAAAGCCAGTGATATATATTACAAAAGTTAACCAAGTATTGGTAGACTGGCTGAGAGAGAGAGAGAGAGAGAGAGAGAGAGAGAGAGAGATTCACGAAACATGACTGTAACGATGGAGACCTTTATTGATTTCCTAGTCAATAAGGGAGGATAACGCCAAAAATTATATTTTGCAATTAGCAAAGGAGCATGACCGACTATCTCCTAGTACCGAAAAAGTCGGGATTATTGCAGGGAAGTTAATCTTGATAATATTGTTACATACAGTATACGTAGTACATCAGATTCCTGAACCGCAAATGAAATAAAGCCTGGTCGATATATTGTATGCAACAAATGCAACAAATAAATCACGTCATGTAATTTCTCTCTCTCTCTCTCTCTCTCTCTCTCTCTCTCTCTCTCTCTCTCCCCAAAACCTGTTAAAAATGTATCGTAGCATATATATCTAATACGACTCTAGTTAGTACGTCAATCTCTCTTAACACGATCAAAGTAAAGAATAGGTTCGGCAGAAAATTTGACTCGGGCACAAAAATACCGAAACTTCTGCAAAGTGCAAGGGCGTAAAAGCACATTCAGTTCAAGACACGTTCACAACAACAGTCAAGTGCGCAAGAGGAGTAATCACAAGGGAAGCCATAAATACTCGAACACGTTTAATTAGTGACTCGGATTTACGAATGGCAAGTACCGAGGATCGTTCATCAATGAATATACATGGGGGGGGTGGGGTGTGGATGTAGCATGGAGTGATTGGAAAGTAATATGGGGAATGGAGGGGGAGGGGCTTGGGAGGGGGGAGGGGGGTGGAGAGGGGATGGAAGGGGGAGGGGTGGAGAGGGGGAAGGAAGGGGAGGGGTTGGAGGGGAGGGGAAGTGAGAGGGGAGGGTAGGGGAAGACACGGTGGACATAGTAAGGGTGGTAGGAGAGTGACTCCACATGGAAGCATAGAGTATAAATATTCATTACTGTATGTCTGCAAGGTCTTATTGCATGACGAAAAAGCAGAGGTGTGTGTGTCTCTCTCTCTCTTGCAGAAGTTAGAGAGAGAGAGAGAGAGAGAGAGAGAGAGAGAGAGAGAGAGGGTTCGACGCCGATGTCGTGTCAGAGAGTCATGTCAAATCGTCATGAAGTGATACAGTCATCAAGTTTCTTCATTAGTCGTTCATTGCAGATGACATTTACATGCTAGTAATGCCTTTGCTAGCCAATAAAATTCAGAATTTATGTAGATTTTTCCTCAGTATATGGGGACCGAGGGGGATTTAGCGTGACAGCAATATGGGATTTAAGGTCAACATAAGAGAATTATAGGATTACAGATTTCATAAGGAACATACTTCTGTTTGTAATCTGAAACCGGTACAAAATTTGATCCATTACTATTTTTTCAGAGGGTTAAAAATTAATCTGAAGATCTTTGTAAATAAGCAGCGAATAATTAAGAGGAGTAAGTGTAAACGTATCTGACGCTGAAATGTTTTCAAAACAGTAATACTGGAAATGGATGAGAGTCGAATGTGCTTTCATTTTTCATGCCCTTTGTCAATAGAGAGGTTACAGACCCGTGCATATGCACAGGCACAAAAACATAACCCACACACACACACACACACACACACACATATATATATATATATATATATATATATATATATATATATATATATATATATATATATATATATATATATATATATATATATATATATATATATATATATATATATATGTACACACACCCACACACACCATGTGGGTGCTTGTGTGTGTGTATATATATATATATATATATATATATATATATATATATATATATATATATATATATATATATATATATATATATATATATATACATATATATATATATATATATATATATATATATATATATATATATATATATATATATATATTTAATGTTACACTTGATAAATATATAACTACTCCCTCTGACTGGACTACGCACGACAGCCACCAGTAATCGCATGCCATGATATACTTTGTACACCCTGCCATTATGACACTCACAGCACCTAAGAGTCTTGTCCAGAAACTCAGACACTAGAGAGAACGAATCTTTTGTAGACACAGAGAGTAAGACGTGGAATTAAAGAACGAGGAGACAGACAGGACTATCTACTTCATTCAGACTGGAAGATTACTGGGAGGGTGTTTATAAGATTTTTTTTCATCACCGGACAGATTCAGGTCACAAGTCGTCAAATGTCGTTGCACTATATAGGAAGATGTTACCAAGTCTTCTTTAAATGTGAGCACTTTACAGGACTCTATCAATCGCGTGAAAGCAAAATTTCCTTCATTTCAGTGGTTCGTTCAAGGATCTATAAAATACGTGTCAACTGTAGACATTCATCGGTCCTTGCAATATATAGAGACATTCATCGGTCATTGCAATATATAGACATTCATCCTTGCAATATATAGAGACATTCATCGGTCCTTGCAGTATATAGAGACATTCATCGGTCCTTGCAGTATACTCGTATAGACATTCATCCTTGCAATATATAGACATTCATCGGTCCTTGCAATATATAGACATTCATTGGTCCTTGCAGTATATAGACATTCATCCTTGCAATATAGAGACATTCATCGGTCCTTGCAATATATAGACACATTCATCGGTCCTTGCAGTACATATATCTTACAATCAACCACCAGAAACTTCCAGTATCCGATCTCTTCCATAAAAAAGAAGCAATCCATATCTTCCAAAGCAGTCAAATTTGACAATATTGTTGTATCGAGTTCCATGATCAAGCAAGTATTAAGCCATGGCTTGTTACTTAGCCAAAAGTGTTGCTGACACTTCCAGCTTATTGTCTGGAAGGGCTTTTTCCCAATACGATCTTCTTCTTCTTTTAACGTGCTTTTTTCCCATTTCTGTATGGGGTGAGCACGATACCTTCTTTTGAAGGACTTTTGATTTGGCTTTGGGGGAGACCGTAGTCTCGATCGGCTGCCCTGCCTGACATCGCCTAGACCCCGGTAGCGTATGGTACATGTATCATACCAGACCCAACGCCCAATACGATGCTCATCCTTAATACAATAGTGAAAGGACGCACGTGGCAGTGACTATTGTCTAGATTTTCTTTATTATTTCTTGAAAAAAAATATATATAATCTTACACGCAATCGGTATCAATTTTATTTTGGAAATTATTTATAACTCATACGTTGATAATAAAGGAAAGGGCTAGAAAGAAAATAGTTTAAAAAAAATCGAGAAAGAATAGAGAGAGATGTTGGCGAGGGGGCCTGCAAAAAGGTCTCAGATTGAAATATCAATTAAAAATTAATAGCCATTGCGGCATTAGACAGCGGGACAAAGAGAACGGCCTAATCCTTAAGATATGACCAATTGTGAGAGCAATTATCCGATCAATGTAATCCTTAGGTCCAGAATCGCGATTAACATTAGTCAGCCTCACGCTCTTTCATGATAGGTTGGACCTTTCTTAATTACTGCAATGTATTTTCATGATAATGATCATCATCATCATCATCATTATTATTTTTAATAACAAAAGAAAAATTCGTCACTTGTTGCGAAAACTTTTAGGAAACGACAATAATAATTATATATTTCTTAATAATAATCGTACATTTTTTTTTTTTACAACGCACAAGCAAAATCTTTGAAACACACTGTCGAAAGCAACCGATGCAAATGTTTGTTCTCTTCTCTGTGTAATGTTGATAGCATGATAACACAAGCAGGAACCCTCCCCAACTGCCACTCCCTGCCCCACCAACATGGACCAGTTAATTGTGTTCCCAAACATGCAATATAGTATGGAAGGCAGAGCCTCAAAGTGCAATCTGTACATTTCACTTGACATCTTCATTATCAAGAACAGCAATGCTTCTCTAATTTCTTTGCTTTCAAAAGGTTTAGCTGTGTAAGGGAGAGAGAGAGAGAGAGAGAGAGAGAGAGAGAGAGAGAGAGAGAGAGAGAGAGAGAGAGAGACTCGTTTTGCAATGACTAACCAAAAATCGCAACGCGAACACATCAGTAGGTTCCAAACCGATGGTAACATATTGCAAGATTTGGGGGATTCTTACCCTAGGTTCATTTTGCTGAGTTACCATCGGTCTCATAATTTATACCTGCTTGTTTTATTATCAACTGCACACATACGCCAAATAATCAGTTGTTTTTTTCTAGAGGAACATCAAAAGGAAGAGTACTTGAATAACTACTATTACGATATTCCAAACCATTTCTCGCTTGAATGTTGGTACAGCCAAATCAGACGTTACCTTCACTAAGAAAATAATCCAGCGAAATGTACAAAAAAAAAAAAAAAAATCCCATATTAAAAAAAATGTATAAACATGAAATTGCAAAAATCCCATATTTACACAACATGAATTAAGTAAGTCAGTGATCCAACTTGGCTTGACGCCTGATGGAACGCATTTATCCAGAATGGAGAGAGAAGCCACCTGAAGAGGATGAATTACAATAACACAAAGAAGAATAGATATTTCAGAGTTTCTTCTCATGACAGTCATGTCCGAAACTCCTTGAATAACACAGTCGTCGTTATTCAAGTTTCCCCCTAACCCTCCGGCTAAGTCTGATGCACCGAATGTTGGAGATCATATTAAAGTAAGGAGAGAGAGAGAGAGAGAGACGATGAATCTTCAGTGTAATCAAAAAGCCTCAAAGTTTGCATGATCCGCCCGTCCCGCGGTACGTATTAACGTCAAAAGTCATGCTTTCTATGTCATTGTTTAGAGGCCCGTTGGGTAAGGAGGGGCACTGACTGGGTAAGGGGATCCTCCGTAAGGAGGGGGGGGGGGGCTCGGATGAGGTCGAAAGAAGAAAGGGGTAGGGTCAATGACAGAGGGAAAAGAAACTGGGGTGGGTACAGAAGGGTCTACCCAGCCCAGGAGAAGACAACGTTTAATTATACCATCGTTGCCAGATCTGTGGAGACATTTCCAAAATGAAGGAAAAGAAAAAAAAAAACTTTTTTAATCTCGCAACTCTTGAAATGAGAATAATTTCCGAGAGAATAAGAGCGAGGAACTGAAAACTCACAAGAATAGAAAATTGATTAAACGTAATTTTCAATTCGTACAGGCACTGTCATTTGTCCCGTATTAATAATGACTCGTCCCTAAACAAACTCACAGGAATGAGACCGGCCAAAGAGAGAGAGAGAGAGAGAGAGAGAGAGAGAGAGAGAGAGAGAGAGAGAGAGAGAGAGAGATTCGTCTACGAAACTTAGGCCTGTGTTGGTGTCTGGCTTCCAGCCATTGCATGTTTTGCATGATTTTTCCCTGTCATGAAAGAATAATTAGGAGGATTAGGTGCGTGTGTTATGTGGCTTGGTGGATTCTTAATCAGTATTATTAGTAGCCCGGGATTACCCTCATTTGGAGCTTAGCCGGATGGCTAAAAAGAAAAGCAAAACCGACTATCGGAAGTTCTCTCTCTCTCTCTCTTTCTCTTTTCTGGAACCTAATGACATCGTACGACGAACGAACACGGTTCGTGTTCCGTTTTCGAACTGGTTGTATGCCAAATCTTCATTTCAGTTATGTTTTCACTATTTGCGAAAGACATTCCATGAAATAATTAAACGGTAAATGGATGTCTTAAAGTAACGTGAAAATTCAATGACAGCCATTTCATGACGCGGTCACATTTATATTTTTAACAACGAAACAACAATGATATCATTATCTAATAAAGGAGCCAGGACTTACATTCCAAAGTTCTATAGCCTGGCAGCACAAGAGGCAACAGCATGAAGAGGATGTAAATTTGAGGAATATTTTCTATTCACTTAAAGGTCAAGTTATTCCTTGGCCCTCAAGAAACAGTAGTCGAGGTGCCCTTACGAACCCTAAGAGGTCCACCTTTGCCATTGTCTCTAGTTCCTTCTCCTTAATGACCTTTCGATGTTTTGTTTAGCCTCGATCGAAATGAAGGTTTTTGGAGAGAGAGAGAGAGAGAGAGAGAGAGAGAGAGATGTAACTCTTTCAGTTTTAAATCTACTACTGATGAGATTAAAGACATCTATTTCGATCGAAGGTTTTTAGAGAGAGAGAGAGAGAGAGAGAGAGAGAGAGAGAGAGAGAGAGAGAGAGAGAGAGAGAGAGAGAGAGAGAGAGAGAGAGCGCGATGTAACTCTTTCAGTTTTAAATCTACTACTAATGAGATTAAAGACATCTATTTCGATCGAAGGTTTTTGAGAGAGAGAGAGAGAGAGAGAGAGAGAGAGAGAGAGAGAGAGAGAGAGAGAGAGAGAATGTAACTCTCTGTTTTAAATCTACTACTGATGAGATTAAAGACTTCATAACCTGTTAAATACAAGCCAAGCAAATTGCTTTGACGAAGAATCCCATATTTATACTTAACTATTCTTCTACTGATCTCATTTCATTTACAATTAGTTTCCTTAATATCGTTTCAAAACGGTTTTTTTTTTTTCATGTGCCCTTTTCATTTCATGTCCTCGCATTCTATTCCAAATCTCTCCAAAACACTTCCTCAGCTCATTTCCTCGTAACATCATCATCTTCACTTCTTACTCATTAGTGTCATCTTCCCCACAACATCTTATTTATTCGTGATCCCCTTTCCCCAGCTATCGCTTCCGACGTCACATTTCTGTTAACTCTTATTAACGTATTCCACTGTTTTTTCTCTCATAATTATCCTTCAAGTCTTTTTTTTTTCTTTGCCCTTCACCTAATTATTATGTTCCTTTTCCCTGGATTCTCTCCCAGATTTTTTACAATTTTCTTGTTACATTTTCTTATTCTCTTTTTGTTTAATTCTCCCGGGACAAATCACTCATATTGTAACTTCATATCATTTGCTGGGAGATGCCTTAATTCCAGTTGGCAGGATCCTTCATTCTCTCTCTCTCTCTCTCTCTCTCTCTCTCTCTCTCTCTCTCTCTCTCTTTCTCTCTCTCTCTCTCTCTCATTCACACCTTTACAATAAATGCGTTGACCAAATGTGGGAATGTAGAAAAACAAATATAACTATGACCCACTTCAAATCCGAAATGACCCGTTTAGTTCCTCCTAAAACATCTTACACTTCTCTTGTCCCTCTTAAAGATTTCCATAGATCGAATATTCGACCAAATGGAATACAGTGTGTAACCCTTCACCAAGTTTTCTTTAAATCTTCAATAAAAGAGAGAGAGAAAAAAAAAAGAATCGCCAGCCAATGTTATGGTTTCCATTTTAAAAACTGTTTTGGGGGACCTACGCAAATCTGTACATATCATCATTTCAGTTAAGCGTAACACACGTCCAGACAGAGACAGATATGTAACTAACGTCATAACATATACCACAATACGTTCATTTGTGTATTTTTAAATTTGATTTTGACAAGCTTTAACATATACCACAATACGTTCATTTGTGTATTTTTAAATTTGATTTTGACAAGCTTTAACATATACCACAATACGTTCATTTGTGTATTTTTAAATTTGATTTTGACAAACTTTAACATATACCACAATACGTTCATTTGTGTATTTTTAAATTTGATTTTGACAGACTTATCATATACCACGATACGTTCATTTGTGTATTTTTAAATTTGATTTTGACAAGCTTTAACATATACCACAATACGTTCATTTGTGTATTTTTAAATTTGATTTTGACAAACTTTGTCTTAACAAAAGTGTCTTAACAAAATCCCAAGTTTTTTCAAGGTCACTCGCAGATCCATTCGCAAGCGATGACAATGAAAAAAAAAAAACATAGATGACAAAATAAAAATCTAACTCTCCCTATGTAACTGGTATTCGCATAAATTACTCCCCATAGGCCTACAATTACCCCCCACTCGGTTGGTCAGTTTCCAAGTCGGGGAAACTGAGCAGATAGAGGGGGGGATTTGGCCTTGAAAAAACTTGGGACTTTTCAAGTCCCAGGTCAAGTTTGGTCATGTTCTTAAAACACTAATGGATTTTGTTAAAACAAATAACTTTTGTCAAAAAACAAAATCAAAAGATTCATGCACACACGCACACGCGCTTTAAAAACTTAAATAAACGTAGACAGCCAAACCTTACGATAAGAGAGAGAGAGAGAGAGAGAGAGAGAGAGAGAGAGAGAGAGAGAGAGAGAGAGAAGATCCTTCAACACCAGAAAAATTCATGTGTAAAACCCTGATACAAGCACCCGAGACCCACTATATAATATTTCTCGCTAAGCATTCATTAAGTGTCAAAAATGTCTCTTGGTCCGTGTCGCTATCGCTTAAAGTTGGACAAAAACAGCCACCGCATATAGGATATGCTAACCTTTTTCTAGCAGATATAAAAAGGTCATTAACGCATTATTGATGGTCATCGCTGCTGGAACAGCCGTTTATAAATCGGCGTTAATCACTAACGTGAAATAATGCACGAGCGGTTGACATTTCGAGACGGCGCGAGTAATGAAAACAAACGGGCTTCGATTATGAAACTATGATAATTGGAAAATGCTATGAAAAGAAAGATAAGCAATTGATGATCTCCCAGACGACCGACAAGCAATTATTGAGATCGCCGAAAAGGTTAATGCATTCCTAGACATGTCACCGATACAAAAATATGTCGAGTTTGCGATGCGCTGGGAGAGAACTTTGTCCGAGGATTCGGTCGGTAAAACGCCTTTCTTCAACTTTCATGGGAATATGAATATGTGAGCGCGCGCACACGCTACTGTTCGTGAATGAATAAATCAATCAATGGCTGTCTATCCATCCGGCCATCTATCTATTCATCTATTTCTCTATCTATCCAACACACACACACACACGTTATATATATATATATATATATATATATATATATATATATATATATATATATATATATATATATATATAATGTACTGTATATATACATATATATAGTGTGTGTATTTATATATTTTTAAATGTCTACACATATTATTATATATATATATATATATATATATATATATATATATATATATATATATATATATATATATATATATATATATATATATATATATATATATATATATAAATCATTAATTCATACGTATACATAAACATACACATATGCATGAATATATGTATATATATAGATATATAGATATACATACATACATACATACATATATATATATGTATATATATATATATATATATATATATATATATATATATATATATATATATATTAAAAAGGAGCGGGTGCAGGAACATAGGCACATTCCAAGCACAGCATTTTAATCCTACGTTTCGTGACCCTTTGTCACATCATCAGGGACATTTATAAATGTAATGATCAAACATTAGAGCGCTTTCAAAGCACTAAGCAAATATATGAAAATATATGCAGTAAATTATAGTTAAAAATTATACCAAAAATCCAGGAAATAAAATCATACAAAAATTAATTAGGCACTAAGTGAAATCACAGACACACAATCTTATGCACTTAATTACACATGAATTAAAAATAAGAGAATTTAAAACTGCACAATAAAAAAGGGGAATAAAATCAATAAGTAAAATCACATACACTTGCGGGACAAACACCAACCTTTCAAAACAAGAGTAAAAAAACACACTAAAATTCATATAAACCTAATGCATGATCATTGCATTTGTTAATGTCCCTGATGATGTGACAAAGGGTCACGAAACGTAGGAATAAACTACTTTACTTGGAATCTCCTTGTGTTCCTGCACCAGCTCCTTCTTTTGTGGAAAAATTTTCCTGTTCAGCTCCTTTTTTTGTGGAAAATTTTTCCTGTTCTTAGCTTGTATGTATAATTATATACATACATATATATATACACACAGTATATACAGTATATATATATATATATATATTGGGGAAATCCGAAGAAATTTGAAGTGCATTAAAAAAAATTCACTGAAATGTATGGCTTCGGATAGCCAGTTTTTAACTTCTTCAAACAGACTTGGATAAAGGTGGCACTGGTTATCGCAAGTTTATTTTTAATATATATTCCTGTCAGAACACTTCACATTACAATGAATATTTCTTTTATACATACCAGGACGACACCGCTGCATCTATATCTATCTACCTATCTATCTATCTATATCTATACATCTATATATATACATACATATACGTACATTATATATATATATATATATATATATATATATATATATATATATATATATATATATATATATATATATATATATAAATAAATATATATATATATATATATATATATATATATATATATATATATATATATATTGATATTGATATACACATACATATTTATATATACATATACACACATATATATATATATATATATATATATATATATATATATATATAAAATTATATAGCCTACAAATATATGTGTGAGTGTGTGTGTGTGTACAAATCACTATCATAACAAGATCAAATGCAACCACGCAACCGTAAAGATTTATACATGAAAGAATGTATAACGTAGGACAAGGCAGACTCAGGCAGTATAACAAGGACAGGTAGAGCCGGCAGAGAACCGGACGCTGTAGGAAACTAGTCGGAGCAGATGGAAATGCACGATTCATATCCACTCAAAACTTTTACTGTGAACCTACACCGAGACACTGTAGTTGGAGTCAACAGCGTACTACACTGGTCAACGTCTCAATAAGGGCGACGCTCAACGCAAACGCAAAGAGTTTAGCAAACCTCTTCTTCCTCAAGAGTTCCCTCGAATCTAAACTGTTTCCCTCTCTGACTTCGTTGCCCGAGGTTCCTGCAATGCTGTTTTCGTTGCTTTCTGCTGCAAGACATTTTTATCATCGATGCATTTATTGTCCATCACTGCGTGTGTAGGGGTTATTCATAACCATGCTCTGTGGAAGGCGGTTTAAGTTTTCATTTCATTTTGTTGAATAATCTTATGAAAACCACCGTATGTTGTGGTGATTATTCTACGGCAGTCAGGGCGCTGGTACAATACATGTACATGCGCTACCGGGGTCTAAGAGATGACAGGCAGGGCAGCCGATCGAGACTACATAGTCTACCTCAAAGCCAAATCAAAGTCCTTCAAAAAGAAGGCATCGTGCTTGCCCCATACAAATGGGAAAAAAGCACGTTAAAAGAAGAAGAAGAAGTTATCATACCTATATTCATAAACAGTCTCTAAGCGAATCATGGTGATTCGTGTACTTCGAGGTATTATACCATATTCACTCATGCACAGATCACGAGCCAGATGGTGATATGTTAAGAGACCGACCACTGAAAAGAGACGTACTTTTGCCTCAGATATGACACATCTATTAATCAATAATTCGTACTTCAGAAAAGTAGAGTGAACAGTTAACGATTTCTGTCCGCATGAATATGATTATTTTTATCGGCCCAAACCTAGATGAATGATTACGAACGAACTTGTCATTTCCAGTATGAATTTTTAAGCAGAATCTCGAAAATGTCACGAAATGATTGAAATGCCAAATACCTCTTTGCTTAAGTGGTTCCAGACGAGAACGAACTGACGCGCTTTAAAGTCGGTGTGATGGACGCGATAGGACAGTCACGGAAAAGAATGGAACGAAGACTGTATCATTTACTGTCAGAAGACCGAGTAGTCTATGATAACTAGATTTTACATTTATTCGCGGAAGGCATAACATCATACATATCCTATTTATAAATTTATTCATTTTCTATAAAAGGGTACATTAAACTAGTAAAAACGGTGTATATATATATATATAATATATATATATATATATATATATATATATATATATATATATATATATATAATATCTGTATGTATATATAGTATATATATATATATTGTATGTATATATATATATATATATATATATATATGTATATATATATATATATATATATATATATATATATATATATATATATATGTATATATATATCAGTTAACCCAGAGAGAGAGAGAGAGAGAGAAAGGAGTCGAACAGCCAAATGAATGCAGAGATTCGAATTTACAATATCGCATAAATGGTTCGGATACATCGTGCAACGCCTCCCGATTTACTGGCAAACATTTTAACGAGATACTGAACGCTCAAGTCGCTGACATCTCTCTCTCTCTCTCTCTCTCTCTCTCTCTCTCTCTCTCTCTCTCCACATAAGCCGCGACACCTCATTCATTTAGATTAGGAAGCGCGCCCATAACGTTCCTCTTCGTTCGGCCCGAGGATCGAAGGCTGGTCACTCAGTTTGTGAGCCGAGCGTATTGCCACTGAACTACGAGATCCGAGAAAGACAGAGGAGAACATAAGGCCCCTGATTATCCACTGCCATTAACATATTGCTTTACAGAGACCTCAGAGAGGATTATATAAATCAATGCCCTGAGACTTCTCATTTGCTGGAGAACATAAAGCATTAATATACGACCTATAACGTAACCATCCAGGGTGATTTATGACAGATGCAATCATTATTCAGATAATTTCAAATCTCATTTTCCGTTCCCTCTGCCTGGATATGAGTTCCTATTTATAGCAGGATGTTCATAATAAAATTATTATTATTATTATTATTATTATTATTATTATCATTATTGGTAGTAGTAGTAGTAGTAGTAGTAGTAGTAGTAGTAGTAGTAGTAGTAGTAGTAGTAAGAGGAAGAAAAGTTGATAAACGTAAATTAACTCCCACACACACAGATACAAAAAAATATGTAATATATATATTTATTTATATATATGTGTGTATATATGTATATATATGTATATATGTATGTGTATATATATATCAGTCGGTTACTGTTATTTACTTTACTAGTTTTCTATTGACAACAAGACTGATGGCCTTGAAAATAAAATTATGCATAATGCAGGTGGCGTAACTGTATCACTTGAAAAAGTGATTAATAAGCTCACAGTGCCAAGGAGACCGCTGACTTCATTGAACTGAATTTAATTGAATGCAGGATTTTGGCCAAAGGCCAAGCACTGGACCTATGAGGTCATTCAGCGCTGAAACGAAAACTGACAGTAAAAAAGTTTGAAAGGTTTAACAGGAGAAAAACCTCAAAGCAGTTACACTTATGAATCAATTGTTAGGAAAGGGTGGAAAGTCAGGTGGAAGAAAGAGAATAAGAAAGGAGGTGCAGTAAAAGGAACGAAGGGGGTTGCAGCTAGGGGCCGAAGGAAGGCACGCTGCAGAGAACCTTAAGTAATGCCTACAGTGCACCGCATGAGGTGCACTGGTGGCACTAACCCCCCTACGGGATGCTACTTCATGATTCTGGATATCTGACCATACTTTGGCCGTCTGATTCTTAGATTTTTTTATGGCGGTAGTTTTAACCGCAAGTCTTTCAATGCTACCAGAAAAATTCTTGTTTGCAAAAGGGTCCTGCAATTACATTTAAATTTGGAATTTTACTTTCAACCTTTGGAATATGCAGTTTTACAATCTGCCAGTTTCTCCTTGAGCCAAGTGCCAACATTGGTATTCTGCTGAGGTGTCACATGTCGAACTGGCAAACACCAGTTCTCTTATATCCAATACTTAACAGCCTAAGCTATTTTTTGCTTCTATTCAAAACTATTTTAGCAATATTGATATTTTAATCTAAGTGTATTTTTACTCCGTTTTCACATCATAAATTTTGGAACAATGCTTGGCAAGTGTTGAATAATAACTGCAAAAATGAGCGGTAAGCTCACTAGTAAAGGTATCACATATTATCTTTTGTATTATCTGATCTGTTCTCTCAGAAATGGCATCAAGATTTAGAGGATGATTAAAACTATATAGACTAAAGTCCACGATCTTTTAGCATTTCGATGCCTAACATTCAAGCGATTACAAAATAAATGATCATTAACAAAGAGAGAGAGAGAGAGAGAGAGAGAGAGAGAGAGAGAGAGAGAGAGAGAGAGAGAGAGAGAGAGAGAGAGACTTTAAGAAAGGCTGGAGCTTTAATAAAATTTGCAAGTAATCCGGCAAGACTTAAGTCTACAAAGACAAGAGACTGAAGCCTAATGGGAAACTTGTCATACATAAAACAAAAGTTGGAGCATATAAAATTTATCTCAAACCCAGCCGATATAAATTTCAACAAGTATATATATAATGCAACCAGAGGAATTAGCGTGTGACAAAAGGGAACAACTGAATGAACGTATTAATGTCCCCTTCTGCTGAGCTAATTAACAACACCGCCATGGTTGGTTCCTTGTAGCGATGGTAAATTTCTGGTCACCCTGAATTAAAAAAAATAAATAAATAAATAAAAAATAAAGGAGAAGAACCTTGTAAGACTCTCGAATCTATCTGGAGCGTACACACCAAGAATAATTGCAATATAAGAGCTAGTCGGAAAGGACTTTAACCACTATGCAAGCAAAAGAACTAAATGTTTAACGTGAAATAAAGACATGACATTAGAGAATTTAGAAATTAAGAAGAGAGAGAGAGAGAGAGAGACTGCACTGTGGTAGCGCTGTTCGGCCACTCCACCACTGGACATCGCCATTAATTCAATAGTGTTCATTAGTCCGGCACCATCTAATCAGTCATAATACCCTGATGGAAAATCATTACGAGAAGAGGCCGGGAAAAAGTATGAAGGAAAGGAGGAGGAGGAGGAGGAGGAGGAGGAGGAGGAGGAGGAGGAGGAGGAGGAGGAAGAGGAGGAGAAAGAGAATGAGGGAAAAATGCTACCATCCCTGGAACTGGAAGGAAAATGAAGTCGTCAGAATGACGAAAACACACTTAAGGAACGGGAAAGTAAATGAAGTGCATCGCAAAATGGAACATAAATATATAATGATCCCTTTGCTTCATATCACAGTAAAAGTGAAATGAACCCAGAAATCAAAATTGGGGGAAAAAAACTAAGAAAGTGAAACGACACCAAAAAATATACAAAATGTCCACAAGGAGGAACGATCAAATAAAGTTCAGTATAAGCTAATTTACGAAAAACTATAAGAAAAACACTCTATTCGGCTGACAAATACATTTATCAAACACAGATATTCTAAAATAAAAAAAAAAACAAAGAAAATCAAGTTCAAGGCGCAAAAAAGAAATGATATCATGAGGTACATCTCAATCCTATTAGTGGAGCTTATTAGCTGAATTTAATTCTTGATCGAAATCCCACTATATTAGAGAGAGAGAGAGAGAGAGAGAGAGAGAGAGAGAGAGAGAAACCGTAATGACTTTTCGCTGTTTCTCAGCATATTCTAACACCTCAATGGACAGATTCAATTACTGGTATCTAATTGATATCTGTCGTTGGACACTAGAACTGGGAGAAAAAACTAAGAAATATTTACTTATTTAAAATGTCTATAGGTTTTAGAGCTGAACATTCCATTAATATAACTTACAACCAAGGTAACTATTTATAAAACCAGTCTCTTAAGTAGTACTTTTACTCGGCACCAAAAGGAAAATAAGTACAAGCCCAAAAGGTACTGTGCATGGTGTTATTGTGCCTCGTGTAGATATAACATCCCATGTAAATAAAGTTCTTTGGAAGAAAAGCGCCCGAAATGACTCCCGAGTAAATTCTTACACAATGCGCAGATCACCAAGATCATAATGTTCCCAGAAGCTGAATAATATAAGACATCTTTTATTCAAGGAACACCAAATTTTTCAGTCACTCTGTACAGTGCTGTTTATTCTATACAATTCCAGGATTGAGAATCAACACTCCATGTCTCTCTTCCGTGTTAGGTAAACGCTTCTTATTATTCTGTAATTAGTCTCAAGATGTTGCTTCTTGCCTCTGTGCTCACACAACGGACGCTGGTGCAGACCATCTTACACCTCCCGAAATTCACGGCGAGCCATAATGGAGCTATAATGGGAAGTTACCCAGTTTCCCCTTTTTCCCACGAACGTTTTCAGGTAGGGTTTCAAAAAGCTTCAGCTCCTCGCCCTGCGGAGATCTTCAAGTTCCTATTCATAATTCCCCGGCAGTAAGAAGCAAATTGAGATTGGACGAATAATTTGGCTTCGGAACCTTCACATGCCTTTTTTCCTCGCACAGATGACATATACAAGGATGGTCTTTTTAAAATGGCTTTAATATTCCTCAAAAATAAAAATGATACTAACAGACTTGCAACTTGAAAAAAAAGTGCTGCAGAAATTAAAGGGTTAAGGAACAAGCATTCATGTCTCTCTAACTTGAGCATAGCAGTATCGATAAAACTTCCATTTCTCCCCGCGTATACATTAATCTATCTTTTCGGATTAGACAGAGAGGCAGCGTCCCTGCCTTGGCAATTTTGTAGCCGAGTGTACTGGCGTGTGATAGCGTTTCCACATTTCCGTAATTTGTTGCGTCAAAGTTTTTCCGAAAAAAAAAAAAAAAAAAACCCAGCCCAGTAGAAATTTCGTTCCTAAACTTTGCAGACAAAAGCAGGCGCGTCCTTTTTGATGTTGTCTTGAGGTACATTTTCCTACGAATTAGTGTCATCATACAACTAAAAGACTCAAGGAAAATGGGGGAGCGGAACTATAAAATGACGGAGGGAGAAATGAGAATTATTCTTGTTGCCTCCAAGTAATTTTACCTAAGCTTCCGTCATCAAGAGGAGGTGTACCTCGGGCATTTTGTTACATGGAAAAGATTTTTCTGCATCTGTTATTGTCTCATGACAGGTAACAATTAGGACAGTGACGAAATATCATAATTAAACGGGGTTTCTTGGTCTTTGTTACTGTCCCATTGAATGTGACAACTGTAATAATGGCCTTATTTATCCTTAAAAAGTCATAGTGAACAGAATTTTACATTCATGGAAAATCTAATTCCTAGTTCACATATCCAACAATCTTTTTTTTTAAATACTGTCATAGAATCTTTTAAGTAAGAGTATTTAAAGTATTACGCTGCCTCCTTTACGACAACAAGGATTCAGGTAGTTTCAAATTGCTGTTTTAGTTCAAGCTGGGCTTATGCCAACACGGCCCCTTGCTCTTGGTAGCCCGTCAAGCGTCGAACTGTTCACTAAAAACCCATGACAAAGAAGTCCCTGTCCCGACACGTGGATCATTTAGCTTTAGTCAATCATTTACCTTCCTAAACTTGCAAAAAAAAAAAAATAACGTTTAATTATTTAGTATATGATAATACCGATTTTAATTACTTAGTATTTGATAATACAGAATATTAACAGGGCATTTGTATCCTCTTTTATGTCATGAATTTCACTCAGAAACTACTGAAAAACACAATCAACTCTTGTAAGTGCAAGGAACCTGTGCGATTACACTTTACTTTTACCAATACTTTTCAGATCATAAAGTCGGGTAAAGTGAAGTGTAGAGCACTGCATAAATATATCTAAGAATCAATACTTTAAATAAGAATTAAAATCCGTCGGCACAACATAAACTTTAACCGAAGACAATGCTGAAGGTATTTTGCTCCCTGTTATATCGACAACCCAGCTGTCTTCTCTATTGTGGGCTCAAACAGGTGTATATATGTACACACAAACTATATATATATATATATATATATATATATATATATATATATATATATATATATACATATACATATACATATACATACATATATATGTATATAAAGAGGAAAATGGTTGTCAAGTAAGAATACTTAGATAAAGGTGATTCTTACATTCAGTTGCTTCCCCGAGATCAATGCGTTTGTTTGTTAACGTTTGTATATGTATATATATATATATATATATATATATATATATATATATATATATATATATATATATATATATATATATATATACACTCCATATGTATATATATATATATATATATATATATATATATATATATATATATATATATATACATACAAACCTTAACAAACAAACGCATTGATCTCGGGGAAGTAACTGAATGTAAGAATCATCTTCATTTAAGTATATTCTTACTTGACAACCATTTTCCCTCTTTAAGCCCAAATAGTTACCTTTTCATTATCTGAAGGTCATTCCCTCGCCAGACGAAACGAAAAACCGACATGTTAACATTTAGTTTGCTTCTTTCTTAGCTCAATTTTTTTTTCTAGGACTGCCTTTGGCTTGTACCTCAGTCAGTAGTCACATCTGAAGTAAGCGGTCAGGACACAGGCGCGGGGCAACTGACTGGAGGCCACTGGAAGACTAATTTGCATAATATTCCATTCAAACCGTAGGAGACCCGGGTGATAGATTAACAAGAAAATTCACTAATAGGCCGTGTTTACAAACTGCTGGGCACGTCCCTATGACACGACCATCCCTCATGCTAAGCGATGAGGAAGAGTGCGAAGGAAAAGGAACTGGGGAAATGATTGCACCATTGTGAGTTAACACGTTAAGGGACTTTACGGAGTAGGGATGGTACTCTGACACGTCATACGGGAGACTCTTGAAACACGCATTTTAAAAAATGAACCTCAATTTCTAACACGCACACTCACTCAGTCACTCACAAACACACACACACGCACACACGCACACACACATATAATATATATATATATATATATATATATATATATATATATATATATATATATATATATATATATATATATATATATATATATATATATATATACAGTATATATATATATCTTTTGTATTTCCACAATGGTCCCTGGTCGGTCCTTTTACTTTCCGTCTTACTTCCTCAATCAAAATCTTACCATTCACCTTCCACAGTAAAATGAGTAACGTGTGGACCCTATAATTCTGACTGGCACCTCTATCACCTTTCTTCTCATACGAAAGAACAATTATTCCTCTCTCCATTGCTCTGGACCTCTCCCTCTCGATGACCCTATTTTATCTACCTACCACACAGGCATCTACAAACAAACCTAACGATTCTACTCTTGAATCATTCTGACCTGCCTTTCTTACGCCATCCACAACCCTCACATACTCACTCAGTCAGCATAATATTTTGAGAGAGCACCGCCCCTTTAGCATATTTTATTTTAAAAAACCACATATTTATATATGTATATATATATATATATATATATATATATATATATATATATATATATATATAACTGAATCACGAAAATATGGAACGTGATGAATATATAAATAAAAGATAAAATCAGAGAAACGGAAACACTGGAGTGCTGCGAGGCCCTTCGACGCCAGGTCCTTTACTTAGCTATGTAAAGGACCTAGCGTCGAGAGGCCTCGCAGCACTCCAGTGTTTCCATTTCTTCGTGGATTTTATCTTTATATATATATATATATATATATATATATATATATATATATATATATATATATATATATATATATATATATATATATATATAATGTGTGTGTGTGTAGAAGGGGAGAGAGAGAGAGAGAGAGAGAGAGAGAGAGAGAGAGAGAGAGAGAGAGAGAGAGAGAGAGAGACTCAACAAACTATACTCAAACACACACATTCACATACAGGAATGAATACACATACATTAGTGTAGTGTTGAATCAGAGACGGTTAAGAGCCAAGGAATAATTTCAAAGTCAGACGAAAACTTGGACAGACAGGAATGCGTCATCTTACGCAAAGTGAGTCTGCAATTCAAGGAAACACGACAAACGTTGAACATCAGACCAAAAACGACAGCAAATTATGGTGAGAGCCACAGAACAGACAATTAAAACAGCCTTGCTAAGAATAGTACTAAAAACCAGGTATAGAGAAAAAAAAGAGAGGTGGCATTAGATATGTCTCTTGAAAATAGAGGAAAGATAGAAATAGAGACAAAAAAAGTTAAGGAATTCTATACAAGAATGAAAAACAACAGTCGTCTAACTCACACGACGCTACTCTGCCCACAGAGGACATGCTGATAAGAAAAAATAAAATCATAAATGTACATAATAAAACTCGAATTGGAATAAAGAAAAATAATCATCCAACTAGAATAGAGGAGATAATGCTGAAGCTGAGGAGAGAGAGAGAGAGAGAGAGAGAGAGAGAGAGAGAGAGAGAGAGAGGGAGAGAGAGAGGGAGAGGGGGGAAGGGGGTTAGGGTTGATCATGGAAGAGGAAGAAAGGGTCTGGAAATACAAAGGGAAAGATCAGGTAGACGAAAAAGGTAAGAGTTCGCATTGTAAGCCAGAACGGTTCCATCACGGTCAACAGAATAAGTTTTTTACTATTTACATTCTTACAAAATTAATTTTCGTCAGTGGAATGCCTTATGTTGCTCATAAAAAGCCAACAGTGTTAAATGGAGAGAGAGAGAGAGAGAGAGAGAGAGAGAGAGAGAGAGAGAGAATCAGAGTTTAACCATAGACATGCAATCAAGTAACTTGAATGTTAAATCACTGAAATTACCGCATTTCTTTCATAGTAACTCGTCAAAAAATCATTTTTTTGGCTGGTGTGATTCTCTCAACATTGTGTTTGGCTTGACAACCCATAATGTTTCATAGGAATTAACCTGATGCCTAACACCACCAATGCAGAGCAGAGGAAAAGAAAGAAATTCCCTGCTGTACCAGAAATACTGAGTGCTAACTTAACACAACGTAAAATCAAGCCGCCTCTCTAACACAAAATCTATAAAAAAAAATATATTAAATGAAAAAATTTGATCCTCCGCTAGCTGCTGAACAAATACGACGAAATGAAATAGGCACACCCGAAGTCTTCTGTACGATAAAATGAACTAAACATGTTTATGGAAATGTTTCTGCGTTTCACTCATTACTTATAGTAAGTCACAAGAAAACAAATGATGAGTACAAATAAACCCTCAACCAGATACGGAAAATGACCCGGATCAAGTGAGGACAAGCTAAATCATCATTTCCAGTCTCCCTTTAACTTCATTTCTTGTAGAACAAAGCCGGATGAGGTCCAATTTGGTTATGTAATCACGAACTTCATTCTTCGTGAGACCTATTCCACCAGTGTTCTAAGCCAGGCTTCAGGTCATCCCTTTTATGCAAGAGTATATAAAAAAATAATAACAAAATATATACCACATCTGACAAATTATTTACTGGAAAATAGATTCATTCAATCAGTCACAGGCAAAAATAGATAAGAAAGGTGGACCCTTTAATTATATCTAATATACAACTTCAAAATTTCATCCGTTTTTCAGGTAATTCATCAAAAACCATTATTGAGTTTCATGGGATCTTGCGCCACACTTCCTGCACACAATTGCTGTGCCTAACCTATTCGGTTGGTCTTTCCATTACGTTAGGAGAATCCATGTAATGGCAATAAACCCACGAACTAGAAGAAGAAGAAGAAGAAGAAGAAGAAGAAGAAGAAGAAGAAGAAGAAGAAGAAGAAGAAGAAGAAATGGTCGAATGGAGTGATTATGTCTATTGTAACGACCTTAATGATGAGAAACAGATATCGATTGGCAGTGCAATTTACAGTGCGTAATGACATAACTAATGCCACAGTAATGTAATGTGATGGACTGTAGCGAAGCGTAATTATGGGTGCCGAATTACCTGCAACTTGAAAAAAAGTTGATTATACATCACGCGCCTGTCAAAATAAAGCAAAGGGCTTGGAACACCAGACCTAAAGATTTTGACGAAAAATTTTGGATACGAGATTATTTTCAATAGCGGCAACTCCCAAGTAGCACTGATTTCTATAGATCATGTCATTAGGAAAAAAATTCTAATGATAATAAATAGCACTTAAAAGGGAATCTTCAGATATCTACGCTGTTATGGGCAGTAAAAACAAAATACCCCAAAAATGACATAATTACGAAAATATATACACGATCAATTTGTTTCAACCGTGTGGTAATATTGTTCGATACCTCACAACAACCGGACATGTTCTTCAGAAAATTTACACATAAATGCACAGTATCATAATATATACATAGATATACTGTATATGTATGTATGTATGTATATATATATATATATATATATATATATATATATATATATATATATATATATATATATGTATATGTGCATACATATGTATGTATATATATATAAAAATAAATAAAATATATATATATATATATATATATATATATATATATATATATATATATGTATATATACATATAATTTTATGCATATACAGTACATATACATATGCATATGCATATATATATATATATATATATATATATATATATATATAGGCCTATATATATAGCATGTGTATGTATGTATGTATGTATGTATGTATGCATGTATGTATGGGAGTGTGTAAGACAGACATCTGCTCGAGAAACAGAAGACGACAGCACAGCAGTCAAACAACGCCAAACAGAGAAACCAATAAGAGGGACCATGACAACCTTATCCGAATTTCACCGAAAAAAAAAAAATCGTGAAAAAGAAAAAAGAAAAAAAAAATGGAAGATTGCCAAGATTTTCGAATGCCGTATAGCGTGAGTTACTAATCATCGCGTAATTACTTTCGCGCTAATTGACTGTTACGGAGTCACGAAGACGACCAATTTGACTCCAAATTACATTCACGTATCCTTTTTCCCTCCGAGTTTCATGAATAAGTCTACGACAAGTAGTGGGATATTCGTCATCACAGCAATAAAATGCACAATCAATGCACATGAGCCATAAATCATGTAATCCCGGGTAATCTCATTTGTAATTTCAAGCAAGGAATCCCAAGGAAACGAGATGACTGCTTATTTCTTCCTCCTTTTTTTTTTTCATGGAATTTTTTAACAGGTGGATTCTAATGTTCAAAAACAAAAAACGGTCGCAAACAACTGGGAAAAAACACGCAAATAATTTCCGAACGCACTGCGATCGCAAGCCAATTGTTAGTCTTCGTAATATTCAACGAGGATAAAATTTATAGTTCTCCAAGGAAATTATCACAGAAATAATAACAATATTAACGAGAGAACTGCAGATCTACAATACGAATAATAATAAAATTAATGATACAAGACCCCTTTAAGACCCCAACCACGGCAATCCCTTCCCGTGATTGTAAAGCAGTGTAATGCGATACTATGCACGCCACGCTTACTTTCCTTCATATGTAAATGCGTGTGATGTCACCAGTGTCATCCCATAGGCATACACTTAATCAGGTAACCCATTTATGTCAAAAGTACCATACATTAAGATGCGCATACCTGGACCTCGCTATTGTAAACATGCTCTCCAGTTTCACCTGCCATACTTTTATGTTATTTATTCTAGCGTGGAAACCAGTACGTACATTGAATAAATGATTATCTGCACATAACTCGGTAACCCTGCATGTCATCTTCCGGTAAGACTAAACGTGGAATGTTTTTTACTGTAACCTATTCCCAAATTCACTCTCCATAATGTCATTCCAGGGTTAAACGGGGCATCACCGGGGCACGTGCACGGGACACACATGTACTGTACGTGGCCTGACAGAGGCATGACTCTTCCTATTCATATTGGAAGAAAACAGGCGCATCAAATTTACATGTAAAAAGTTCCTCCGCACAATATTCGCATCTGAGACTCACTTCATTCGTTCTGAATAGGCCATGTTTCCCAGCCAAGAAAAAAAAAAACACTAAACAAACCGCTCTCGTTTCTTTCCTTCCAGAAACTGGTAAAGCCCGTGGCTCTGTATTCTAAATAAAGGCTGTCTAATCGATCATGAAAAATTGGAAAACAATCGTCTCGAGATTGTATTATACGTCAAGGCTGAATACATACCCAATTTTCAGACCGCTCGAAATTCAGCTTTATTGCTTCATAATTCACGACTTAAAAAGATGATTAATTACGCTGATCAATACAAAAGGAGGAGGGGAGGAGGAGGAGGAGGAGGAGGAGGAAGAAAGAAAATGAGAGAGGGGGCAGGGGTGAGGAGAGTTATGGAGGAACTAAAAGGATGAGAGGAGAAAGAAAGCAAGCAGGTGGGGAGGATAGAAAAGTGAAAGAGCGAAAGAGGGTGAAGAAACTAAAAATATGACGAAGAAATAAGAGAGGAAACTATAAGTAAAAAAAAAAAACAATTAAAGAAAAGCTATGAGACCTTTATTACCTCAGGTAATCAATATCGGTAATAAGGATACTTCGAATTGGACATCCGGCTGATTGCATCCTGAGAAATATAAATTTGATTAGAAACTGCCGTAAGAGAAATTACACTTATTTCTACACCGCAGACGCAGTGGCCCTTAATTACTGTCATGCATATTAAAAATGGTCCAAAAGAGAGGATGGAATTTTTAGAAGAAAATCTAATTAACCAATCGACCGACTTTCCAAGAACACAGTGGCGGAAAATTATGTCACGTACTCTCAAGACTTTTTTTTCTCTTCGTTAGTTAATGCAATTAGTTTTATACTGTTCTGAACTTTTTAATCTTCCTCCATAAAAGAAGCTCCGGGCTGCTGGAATTCTGCGTCGTAAAAAAGACGTCCTTTGACTTAAGAAATACGCCAGGGGTGAGCCATTTCCGTAATTACTAATTACATTTTTTTTGTGTGCATTTCATAAGCAGCTCCTAGAATTCATTTCCCCTCTTCTTCCTCTTCCTCAAGAACAAAGGAAGGACTGCATACTGAAGGACGAACCTCTTTTCGAAGCTATGGGACGTAGCACTAAACAACAAGGTGGTAAATCGCCGTAGAGTTAATCAGTCTTGTTATTCATCCAATACCCATCACTTATTCGGCTTCGTATTTAATATTTTCAATTTTCCACTACAAAAGAATTTCACGGAAAAAAAAGTTCAAAAAGCAAAAAAAAACTGATTGGCATCTTTATTCATACATAGCATTTAGGTCATTCCAGAGCGTATTAAAAAACCTGGTTTTCGTGTACGCACCTCGCATGCGTTGACAATGATTCGGAATGTCTCTACACCAATACCCATCGAGGCACCAGGCAAGGACATCACCGTTCATCCGGCTGTGAACACTTCTGTACTGGGCAATTATCCACTGTGTCTGGTCTGATACATAATAAACGAAGGTCACAAAAACTTGATGACAAACATGCCATCCCCAGGTAGAATTCACACATACAAATATATGTATGTATGTATGTATGTATATATATATGTATGTATATATATATATATATATATATATATATATATATATATATATATAATATAATATTATTTATATATACAATATTATATATATGTATATATCATTTATATATATATATATATATATATCTACAGAGAGAGAGAGAGAGAGAGAGAGAGAGAGAGAGAGAGAGAGAGAGAGAGAGAGAGAGATTACTTATTAAACTTCTTGCGCCAGGAACAATTACCAACGGAAATTAAAATGCAAAATAATTTTTTTCTTATGTACATATATGACTGCTTGGCTCAGCATGGTCAATAAGTCCATGTTAATGAGAATTAGAATTAATTCAGTATGCAGATTACTAAATCGAAAAGGTTAACTTAACACTAAATAAAATCTTAAGAGAACTGATAAAAGTTAAGTGCTTTTTATTAAATTTCTCTAAATAAACTTCTTAAAATGTTTATTACTTTTCCCTAGCCAAAAAACAGCAGTCTCATAGAAAGAGACACCAATTAAAGAAATGAGTAGAAACACTTCAATAATTCTTTCAATTAACAACAACAACGAAATGATCATTATTCTCTCATACAAAATAACAATAATGACAATAGTCCCAAGGAAACAGCATCCCCAAAAAACCTAGCTTTTCTCCTCACGATTTCGATTACCCTTGGTGGAAAGTCGACGAATACTACCCCCGATAATCGCTATAACGAAGGATTTCAGAGTTTCAACCACATCTAGTTTCAAGTTCTAACAATCTAAAGAATCTGTCTAACAATCTAAGGAATCTGTCTATCTAATATAATATAATATATATATATATATATATATATATATATATATATATATATATATATATATATATATATATATATGTATGTATATATATATATGTATATATATATGTATGTATATGTATATATATATATATATATATATATATATATATATATATATATATATACTGTATATATTATATATATGTGTGTGTATTGAAAACACTCCTTTTCACATATGGAAAATAATCACTCAATTGCTGTTGGGGGTGTGTATATAAATATATATAAAATATATATATATTATATATATATAATATTCTTATATATAAGAATATTAAGCCACACATCGTTTAATATCGAATTCAAGGCGAAACATAAGTGATGAGTTTATCTGCCATGGCAGGATTCGAACTTGGGCCTTTAGTTTAGATACGACAGCAGTCGACTCCGACCACTCGGCTACCAAATGAATATAAACAAAAAATCACTCGTAACTTTGATTACTACTTAAAACTAAACAAATATATTACATATTATATCGTAATAATAGTGTAATCATTATATAAGAATGACATTCATAAAATAAACAATTCATTAGAGTCCCATATACAGTTGACGTCAGCATCTGCGAGTCCCTCCCTCCCTCCACGGCTTGGAATAATTATTCCGAAAGCAGTCGCGTCCCTTTAAGGGCGCCTACCCATGAAGGTGGCCGTGGTGTAGGGGCAGGGCATCACGGTATACGGTTTATCGGGCCAAACGTCAAATCGTGCTCACAACACCACTAAAACCTGTTATTAGTACTAGGAACTAAGCGATCCACAGATAAAACAAATCTGTCCACCTTCTCTGATACCTCTTGCTTTAGCCTGGTATCCGAACCGCCGTTGCCCCTAATGGAACCCGGTTACCGGACCATGGGATGCCTTCCTTCGCACGTAACCGGTGAGCACCGGTGTCTTTGGACGATTGTAATATTACTCAAAAGGGAAAATAATCGGACACAATCGGTGGAATAGTTTCACCTATCGGGGTTTATCCCATACCTGCATCCAAAGTTTAGGCTTTTACTTGCACAATACCGATGGTTGCACGCTTCTCCTACAGCTACTGATCGGTATTTGCCATAACGTGCTTCCTCACGGCAAAACAGGAGTGTGCTTCATTACTTGAAACATTACAATGTTACGAAATTTCTAATAGGTTATTTATTTCCATGACGTAAAACACACACAATTCACTTTAACGGGGTTCGTTCACGCCTAAGAGACACCTCTAAACTGACTTTTGCCCTCAGTGTGAAGCTATAGTTTTCACTGATGAAGCACTTTAAATGATCAAAATTTTAATCTAATCATGAGTATCAACTCTTTAATTTACCCTTTTCAAACTAAACCAGGCCGTTAACGTAACATAAAGGGCTGGGGAGCAACGCTCGTCCATATAACGAGGTCTGGTACCCGTAGTCAGGTATTCACACCAACATTTCCGATGTCCGAATTATTTCAACAAATCTCTGAACGCATCGTTCAGCTTCGACCGAATCCAGCGAGCGTTGGATGAATCATTATGACTTGGAGAAGGAAGCGCGTAGAACAGCGCCTTCGGGCTCATTTTCTCATGTCATTGGTATAAAGGGGGTGGTCCACGGAGTTACGACTAGCATCTCTTAGGGACGTCTTATGGTCCTTATTTCATCTTTTACTCTCTTCCAGAGACGATTGTTTCGTTTCAGATTAAATGACTGAAGTACACCAGTGATAAAATACAACTCGGCCGCCTGCAAACGAATTCGTACGAAAGTATCTGTTCCGTTACCAACAATTCAAGCGTCTTCAACTATCTGGCATTGATAAGCGTAAAAGAGATTGTGTCAAAAATTTCTGTGACTTTATGGAAGAGGGAGATCGGACGACCGATCAAAGGAAAATCACCCCAACGGCATACACACCCAAGATCGAGACTCGAGCACGGCAGCCTTGCAGAGGGTTCTTGGGCAAGGCTTTACTTCAAATGTAGAACCAGATAAATATTATAATAAATGTCACTCCTCAAACACATTCCTTGGCCATTTAATTTCTTTATGCTTTTAATCGGTGGGGTCTTTTCAATAGGGACTGGTTCTAGAGTCAATGAGCGAAGGTGTCTGAGCCTTTCCCTTTTCTTTACATCTTGCCCCGGCATTCCCACTGAACATCGACCCGTTTAACTCGTCTTCGGTCGCCTTTTCACTCTCTTCAATCAATTCTCTTTCCGGTCAAATGATCATTCAGCTGGCAAAAGAATTTCCAGGAAAAGGGTGAATCGTCCAAAAGATTATGAAACGTGATGAGGATTGGAGAAACAACACCCGCAATCCTACGAAACTGTTTACGAATATCAGGCGCCTAAGTCAACACAAGTCTGACTAAAGGTTTTATTAAGGAAATATAAGATGAGGAACCCCGGTAAATGGATGCGTTTCGCTTCGTTCTCTCGTCTGAACTTTTGTCTTGGATTTCACAGAGAGAATACAAATTTCACCGTTTAAAACGTAAGCTTAATGGGAGTCACAATTATAGAAAAATTTAGATTAAACAAAAAATCTGAGCTGTGTGTGTGTGTGTGTGTGTGTGTGTGTGTGTTGGCCTCGTTGCTCGGTGGTAGCGGGCCCAACACACGCTAGAAAGGATAGAAGGGTCCCTGTGCGCCTCTACTGACCTAGGCAGTAAATTATCAACCTCGTTACTGAATGACTGTTGAGGGTCGCAGCTAGGATGTGCGTGTGTGCGTGGAGAGAGAGAGAGAGAGAGAGACAGAGAGAGAGAGAGAGAGAGAAATTCATTACTCACTCAAAATGAAATCCTCAGTCCACTGGGGTGAAATCATTTATTGGACACCTTTTTCTCAAAGAAGGAAATATATCACGCACATCAAGAAAAAAACTCGTATATAAATCAAAGTGGAAATGAATCCACGGATATAACAACAAATAGGAAACCATAAAGGTGACAGAATAATTTAATATTAACAGTTCATTATAACAAGAATCTTACTTTATCTAAGTGTCATTTGAAACCCTTAAACAACAACACATGGTTTTGACGTTACTACGGCATATGTCAGAAAATTACGTATCCTGCCGACTGACGTGCATTCTGTAAGGAGTCCCATTCGACCAGTCACTGAAAGTCTTGATGTTCGAGACTTCCAGCTGGGATTCGAATCCGAACAACGTTAGAAACATGCAATCAGCACTTACCAGTCACTGTGGCAAAAACATTGACTATCTTTTACCAAACGGCAAACTTTTTATTGTCACAGTGCCAGCG
>NC_089760.1:1442500-1555000 GCF_040412425.1 Macrobrachium rosenbergii | reverse complement strand
GAGAGAGAGAGAGAGAGAGAGAGAGAGAGAGAGAGAGAGAGAGAGAGTGCGGCAAGAACAACTCATCCCAAATGAAGCGCGACCACCAAAGGCGAAAATCCCACTTAATTCCCCCGAGGAGTCATCCCTAGCGATGTCCGCAGATCCTGGCGTGAAGGGATTAATTAAATTTACTGCGCCATCCCAAACATCTAAGAAGGACACAAAGAACAGAACTAACAAACACCATCTAACCGATACCATCAAAATTCCTCATGGTAAGAATGGAGGGAGTGTTAGGGGGGGGGGGAAAGGAAAGGGGGAAGATGGTGGAGGCGGGGGCAGGGGGAGGGGGGGTTAGGGGATGAGGACTTATAGACATCCATTTAGCTTTGGTTCAAATTCCTTGATTGAATCGGGAAGATCATGATCTATGCAAATGTTTATTCTTATTTTCCATTTCCCAAAAGGGGGATTAAGGCTTTTAGGCAGCTATAAAGTCAGGATCTTATCCCTTCAATTGCCTAAATTGATATTCTTTTTCTCTCTCTTTAGTGGTGGGCAGATTGTGGCCTTCCTAAAAGCAGCGTGAAGCAAAATAGTTAATCACTGCACAGAACTGATACGGAACAGCAATACTGATAACAGCAGTTCCTGATTTCCTCATTCAAGTCAATGTACTTAAGAGTCGTTTGAAATTTACCTATGATCATTTCACAGATATAATGGATTTCTATAAAAAAAAAATAAAAGTCAAATTTAAAAACCCGAATTGTCTGAAAATTAAAATACCAAAATAAACTGAAACAAGTCTGATAGCTACAGAGAGAAACATTTTAACCAACACATAGAAAATCATTACTTTCCACTTACTTCGGTAACCACTCTCGAGTGCTAAATCCATTGATTAGCCTTGCCATTGTTAGATAAAGAGTTAACAATTAATAGTCAGCGCACGCGCGCGCGCGCGCGTGTGTGTGTGTGTGAGAGAGAGAGAGAGAGAGAGAGAGAGAGAGAGAGAGAGAGAGAGAGAGTGAGTATGTGTGTGTGTGAGTGTGAGAGAGAGAGAGTGAGTATGTGTGTGTGTGAGTGTGAGAGAGAGTGAGTATGTGCGTGTGTGAGAGAGAGAGAGAGAGAGAGAGAGAGAGAGAGAGAGAGAGTGAGTGTGTGTGTGTGTGTGTGTGTGTGTGTGAGAGAGAGAGAGAGAGAGAGAGAGAGAGAGAGAGAAATTCAACACTTAAGACCGAGCATGCTACAAAGATCCAACAACACATCTTTTTTTCAGTAGTAATTAGCGTCACGGCAGCCGGAAAAGACCAATCGAATATTTTGTGTAACCGGAAGCTCAAAAATAGTTCTCCACCAACAAATGCCGACTTCAACCATCGTACAGCTATGGACAGCAATTCTTGTATTTAATAAATACATATGCATACAGAGATGATCTAGATACAGATATATATGTTCCACTTTTCATTGGCAGGGAGTACCCTCGGACTGCAGTATGTCAGAATGCTCAAATATAAAGACAAAGGGAGAGGATCATCCAGATCGCACGGAGACACGCCTCTGACAAGAAAACATCGCCAGCAGGGCTGAGGAAGTTCGATGTTCCCGGTGGCACGAAGCCCTTAAGCGTGGTCCCTGAATACGGGTGTCTGAAAGGCTGAGCGCTGGGACAATAGGACTAATCTTGACGTACGGCTAGACTAATGAATGTGGAGTCATCTTTGGAGACTAGCGTGTTGCAGCCTTTTCCGGAGGGAGGAATGAGCGAGAGAAACGGGTCGGGAAAGAAGAGCTGCGTGCGAGAAATAGATGAAATAGTAAGTGCTGTGGTGGAAAATTTGAGCACGAATTCAATATATGGGGGAAAAAAAACAAAGAATAAAGTGAAACATCGCCATAAACAGACACACATGAATGATCGCAAACAGCTTTTAAATTTTTTACGTGTCAAAATACATATACACAAGGATGTGTATTTTCCATGTGTCACATTTTTCATCGAATTTCTTTTACATCCGTCAAAGGTATCTCAACTGTCCGCATAAACTGTCTGTTATACACCTCATGTCGATGCATATCATACAACCAAACGAAAACATTAATTGGAGAAGAATTCAGTGGCCTCAAAATTAAATTTAAAAATAAGATCAAAACGACCTCGATTAATGGGGAAGATCTCAGATTTCAAAAACTACTGCCCAAACAACTGATCATTTTCACTAAAAATACGAAATGTTATTCACTAAAGAAAGGGAAGACTACTTAAATCTTAATACGTGGTAGATTATTCTCCTCAAAATACAATGCAAATAAAAGAACATCTGTAAAAAAGGATGGCTGAGAAATTTTCCGTATTCAGTTAAGCTGAAAAATTAGGTTCAAGTAAAAACTAATAGGACTTATTAGAAAAGGGAATTGCGGCTACAAGAAGGGATTAAAACAAGACACCTAAAGACATTCATTCATGAAGTCGTAAATCAGAAACCTGAAACCACACATCAAGTGATGACAACAATAAAAGCAATAAAACAAGCAAATGAAAATTCTGAATCCAAAGCACTTAGAAAAATAACAAGGAAGTAAGCAACCCCCTAAAAGGAGCCTTTCAGAAAATTGCTAACTGCAGTAGTACTGGAAGTTAACCAAGTTGGGTAAATTTAGTCCTGGCAACTGAAACTGGAAGAGCAACAGGATGATGAATGAATTCAAGAATCTCCTGTTCTGGGAGCTATCTCAAGAAGTGCAAACTTCTCAGATAAGGAGGACACAGTTCAGTCTGTGGCCACTGTTCAGCCAGCTCCCCCACCCCCCACAAAAAGGGGGAGGGTTATGATAAAGCAATGACGGACAAGTCATTTAGAGAAATTCCAAGAAACTCTTACCTTTACTTGTTTTTAACATTTCAGAAAAGTCGACTCTGTAGGTCCGACAGGGAGTTTAAATGGCAAGGTAATCTTCCAACCCATAAGCAAACCTATTCTGTATGAAGGAACAAAAAGAAACTTAAAGAGGATTTATCCATCTGGAAGATGACTGTTCCATCAATACTTTTTCTTTTTATTATAACTGGCAAATTCCGATCACCATTTAAAGGGACTATTTTTTCGAGGAAAAATAAAAGTTCAACTTACTCACATCAGTGTCTAGAACAGACTATAATACTGATTTCAGAGGGAGAAGCAACTATTTCAGCTGTTAATTCAGTAACAGGAATACAAATCATCACGACAATCGTCCTAAAATGCCTTCAGAGAGAGTGTACATATTTTCTGGAACGGGACATAAAGGAACTAAAACTAGACATTTCAGATCACTGGGACCAAAACCTAGTTTGAAAACCTTACAGGAATTCGTCACGTAAAAGATATACTGTAGGAAATTAAAGGTCTACAGGAAAATGAATATGGCAGATCATGAAAACAGTAAGAGAAACTGGGTTCACTTAAAAGGGGCGTATCCTTATCTGCGAGACGTTTTGTAAATTAGGGGATGTTTGTCACGTTAAAGTTAAACACTTGGATAGTTTACAACCTTACTCTCAGATTATTATATTGGCATACCATAATTACGGGTTGGGGAGAGTGAGAGAAACTTTTAGCAGTGGTAAGTTAATAATAAGAGAAGCCTATATGTTTTAACATAAAATCTTTACCCAAAATTCTCAAGCTAGTTACAGGAAGAAAATACATCTTATTTCAATGAATACAGTACAGTACTTCACCAATGACGAAGAACAAGCAAAATACAAACCTAAGGAATGCGAAGCCCTTTGGGACAATGTCTTAAACTGCTCAAAACAAACTGCTCAAAAACATGATCTAAGATTTAAACGCTAATTCCTTTCCCAGTAATTTACGATAAAACAAGGTTAAGTAAGGAAAATTCACTTTGAATTAAAACGAATATTAGCCTACAGCATCGCTCATCCGAAATGCATATTAAACACCAAGTACCACGAAGACTGACGTAAAGGCGCAATTAATCACGAAATTCATCACAATCTCCCAGGCTACTGACACTCGACATCCTGTAATTCCGTTACGGTGAATAAAGACTCAATAGCTTCAGAAAACTTGTGCAAGATTTCGGAACAATCTCACGAAAAATCGTATATCTCAGTACTACTGCTAAAAAAGTAACATTAACATCAAATACTTTCCTTGAAGCAAAAGAGTTTTGGATCTAATTGTGATAACCTTTACGTTTATAGAATTTTTTTTCCAGCAATCAAATATGTTAATCAGTGCAGATTGCTCAGTGGAAAATGTACATATTTTCCTTTTCCTCTAAATCTGTCAGCACAGCAATTATCATTTATATAAGTTATCAAAATGTATAAAGTAAGTTTTTTAATCAAAACTTGCTACACGCATCGAAGCGTAAAGTTACTGAGACGCCATTTCAATTTTCTCTCTTTGAAGGAACTATATCCTTGATTAAGAAAGGTCTGTATGAACCAAAGTAACAAAGAAAGAAAAACCTTGAAAATAAATGAAAAATTTTGAAGTCTTTAAAAATCCTGATAATTATAGGAATTAAAAAATTAAAGGCATCCATACACTTTTGTATTAATATTACATCTACAAAGTATATATATATATATATATATATATATATATATATATATATATAGTATATAAAATGTACATATATGTATAATATGAATTTTTTATCACACCGTGATTTATATACAATCGCGAAGCTACAAATGTTGCTTAATATCAAATTCACGCTACCTCGGGAATATCCCACCGAAGGGGAATTTATAAGTGATAAATGGATTGGTACTGCCGGGTCTCGATTCCTCGGCACAGATACTTATCCAGCGACTCCAGTCGGTCTACCCACTGTATGTATTATCGTATGTATCGTATACATACATAAAAGTATATTATATGTATATGTATTATATGTAATATAGGCATGTATATATATAAGTATATATGCACACATACACAAACACACACACACAAGCCGTAAAACCCAAAAGAACACTCATAAAATTCCGCAACTGATTTCTTTTATTGTGCTCTCACTTCCACAAAACTCCACCCATCTCTAGCCTTTATCATTTGTTTAATTTAGAAAAAATATGCAAACATATCTCAATTATATAAAATATATATATACATATATATATATATATATATATATATATATATATATATATATATATATATACTTCATAAATAAAAAGATGAGACTGGAAGACTTGACAAGAATCCTTATCAAGTTCCTCGAGCATGCTAAGAAGAATAAGCCCAAACACGGAAAAACCTTTTAACCCCATAACCGTCCAGATAAATCCTGCGGCCCCGCTAACTCTTTGGAACCGCGATGAGACCCTCCATCCTAAATCTTTTATGGACGATCTCACTTCCTCCAGAAAATTTCCCGCCAAAAGTCAACTTCTGGCCGTCGCAACAACTAATTTCCCGCGTAATCAGTACCAAGATGGCGGATGGATCTTCCTCATCTCGCCGCTAGATGGCATTGCTGCTCTTTTTTATTTCCCTTCATCAGAAAAGTAATTTCCCCTTCACTCTCGCGCATTTCTCATCCTCGCAGCCTTTTTAGCTGTTGATTATGAATTATGGAATCCAGGAGGGCGCTTCTTCCAGGCTGTGTTCCAGAGTGGCGTGGCTCTCGCCAACAGTTTTTAAAGATGGGGGGACCAGCTGCTAACAGGAGGGAGGGGATGGGGCTATAATGAAGGTGTTGAAATGGGAGAGGGGATATCGAAATAAATGTTACAAGGTCGAGAAACCACACGAGGAACAAAACGTTTAAGTGTGTTAGAAGTCAGCCAAAGGTTTTTTTCATTTTTTTATTTTTTGGAGGGGGGGGTTAGATCTTGATCTCGAAAAGATAAACTTTTTAGTCCTAGAATTTTTTTTTTTCGTGCTTTCAAATGGATCATTTGCATAAATCTAAAGGAATCTATTTTGTTTTTCAGTTATCGAAACGACGGAAACGCAGTATTTAACGTTAACCCAAAATCATACATCAATTTGAAACTAAAGTTTAAATTAATATGATATCAAACCTATATCATCGCTTCACGAAATTTCCTCAACGCTAAATCCACTACAGTTCTACAATTCACGTTCTGATCTTTCAAAACAAAAAGAGGATTCATTCATTTGTATTTAAAGTTTAAGTTATTTGTGAAAACCTTCATTTGATGTGACCCTGAAAATGGACTAACGCTCTTCTCCACTCCAGAGACGACCCGTGACCGAAAAGTCCAAGCGCTGGCCACTGATTGATTGTTGAAAGTTTCTCTAGCATCCAGACATAGCACTGATGATGGTCCCATCAGCACAGGATACTCTAACCATGACTCTCCTTAATGGTTATGCAATACTGGCGATTCATCTCCATCGCCTTCCCTTACCACTTGGGCTGCTCCTTGACGAAGCTAACTGGGAAGGAGGTTTGGGTCATTTGCCCACTGCTTCTAATCCTTCAAATTAATTTCTGTCTTTCCATACGGGGTCTTTGAATCGCGCCAAGTGCAACTACAATAAACTCTCTCCAAACTAAATGGGCATCGGAAGATATAATGACGAGGATAATCCTAAGCAACACCTTCCTTAATAGTCCAAGATCAAACAAACTACCTATCAAAAATATATTGGAAAGAGACGGTGTGTACACAAAGCAACCTTAATGTAACAACTAACAATGTATCAACAAAGTGATAAGTTCAATGAAAAGCAATACCCCACAAAAAATTTGACTTTCAAGCACGCTTTTACCACCCTCAAAATCAGTGTTTCTTGTGCACATGGCTATTAAACATGTGATCTCACGTAAAATTCTGACGTAAGCATTTTTTACTGTCCGTTTTCATGTGAAAGATAAAGGTTTAAGGGAAAAGAAACCCAAAAGTGGGGAAGGAAGGAAAAATTAACGTATCTAACAAAAAATCAAAACACCCGTTTCTTCCCAGAAACCATTTATGAAATCAAGGAAAACAGAAGCAGGAAGAGAATTCCAGTTAGAGTAAGGGCCTAGAAGCAACAAGTCACCGAACAGAACTCAGGAGGTTGCCAATCACAACTTAATAAAAAAAAAAGAGAGAAAAGGTAGAGGAATAGATACACTTTCAGAAGTAGGCACTCTCACAGAAAACACCTGGAATCTAGCATAGACCGTAAGGAGGTCTCTTCCATGAGAGTATAATTTGCCAGTAATATTCCGGAATTCGAAGGACCCTGAAAGTCTTTCTTAGAGGTGTTCTTACACGAAAATGCATTCTTAAGTAACGTCTGCATTATGAGGCTGAAGGCCTCCAAGGCAGCAGCCTCATATGCGCAGGCTAACATTAAGCCAGACTTTTGCATTCGTGCTTTAGGCTCCTTAGATTCATGCCCGCAAAATCCTTCATCACACCAGCGTCTCGAATCCTGATCCTTAAACCAATGACAGTAAGCAACGCAGTGTTTGGTCGACAGTTGGAAGGGTGACCCGGTGGACAGGGTCACATGCCAATGCGTGTTTGTGTGTGGGATAAGTGAATGAACACAAATTACTTTTTCTGGTTTGGATATAAAACTGATGTGACTCAACCGCGTTCATGTAAGCGGCGTTTAGCGTTCCCTTCCAGGAGCGTAGTTTCCAAGGACCAGTCGAATATTAGTTACCATAATCTAAAGTTCAGTGTGTGTGTGTGTGTGTGTGACTGAATGGGGATCGCATTTCGAACCTTCCTCAAATTTACTATTTGCAGTATAGACAACTACCTTATTTACGACTAGCCGAACCTCTCGGTTTCAACAGCTCGGCTTACAGCAAGCCATGCATGCACCTGACAATCTTCACGACTTATACTAGTATTTTATGGTAGCTGTAGGGCCATTAAATGCCGAAATTCAAGGTGGGGGGGAGGGCCACAGTCTTCGCATTAGAAAGGGGTAAACGGAAAGCTCTGTGGAGCTTACGGCTGCTGACACGCCCGGAAAGCTCCCTGCGGGACGGCAGCGAACGTTCGGTAATGATAAACGGCCGTCGGTTAATGAATACGAACGGGTATTTATGAGGGCGTTATTGTGTTCCACCGGGCGATCATGGCGTGCGGCTGAGTTTGTTTAATTTTCTTTTTGCGTGTTGATAGTTTGATAATTATAGTGTCAAAGGTTTATACATTTCGCAGAACAAAGTTTCTCTTCCCTAGGTCACATTTCTCTCTCTCTCTCTCTCTCTCTCTCTCTCTCTCTCTCTCTCTCTCTCTCTCTCTCTCTCTCTCTCTCTCTGTATTTAATGAGTGTATGTTTTGTAAAGCAATCGCGATTCGGTATATTAGTGAATACCTTAGTAATTATAATCTAATTTCCAACTTATGGTAGTCATCAAATTCTGTGTGACAAAACTTAGAGTGAGCGAGTTCAGTCTCTCTGACCTTGAAACGAATTCATTTTAATGTTTGCCTTACGAACCTCTGACTAAACAACACACTTCAGTAAGTGCTCAGCATACTCTTCTCTGAAGGATATTCAGAAATGATATGTTCCAAACCTGGCAATTTGATTTGAAATTATCATCCGTACTTTTCGGTATGAAATTAACCCGGGGCGGGCTAACATAACTTTACTCTGAAGAAAAGGCAAAACAAAACTTATTACTGGTGAGTTACTGGACAACATGCCATAGCTTCAACTAAAAAAAAAAAAAAAAAAAAAATCCCCAGTAACTTAATTAGTAAAAAATTGTCAAACACCAGTACGGGAATTATGCCGTCACACATAGCAACACCCGCAAGCATTCAACTGAAACGCCAGCGCTAGATTTAATGAGACCACGCTTTAAAACTATCTGGAGCACCAGATATGGAATTAAAGCAAAAGTTGAAAAATGCAGTGATGGAAACAGCAGGTAGTGCAGGGAAAAACGCGGAAAACTTTTGGGATAGTAAGGCAGGTTGCAGCAAAGACAATTCGGAACAAGAAGAACGGCCTCTACTTTGGATGCAGTAGAGTCTGGCGCCGCGCCGCGCCCTGAAATAGCGGATGACCAAAACCCGAGTTTGTAACGCCCCACTCTTAAGCGATAGCAACCAAGCAAGCTTCAAAACATTTGTAAGGCACGCCTGAAAGGCTAAAAGTTAAAAGTGCACTGGACATGCAGTATGGGAAGCTGGACTATTGAAATGGATAACTGAAGGAGGAGAGGAGGATTAAGTCTCGCGTAAGTTTTATGCCCCTTTTTCGGTCAAATGAAGGACCTCAAAAAATAAATTGCTATAGCGCGAGTTCCCATGTTTGAGGTCACACTCATCCGCGAATACTTAATTTTTCGCTTCTCCTCCCTATGCTTCCTCCTCAATTCACATGTCAGCTTTATACAATGAAAGCTTAATTAGCAAATAAATGATCTTCTGAATGGTCCCTAAGAAGGTGCTTGCTACTACTACTACTACTACTACTACTACTAATAATAATAATAATAATAATAATAATAATAATAATATGGAAAATGCAAATCGTGCCAACTAAGAACCTACCTCGGAGCGAAACACTAACATAATGACGAAGAATAAGACAGAGCCAGTTACATACATGTCAATTCCCTTTAGTGTTGCAAACGATCTGAAGACTCTCAAAACTGTTAGGAATGCAATAAAAATTGTGTTGACAAGACAAAAATAAAAACCACTGGATGCCATGTTTAAACTCAAGCCCTCCAAGAAGCCAAGACCCACGTCCTCGATTGTTCAATATCCGAGTCCCTCCGACCGTTTCCCCTCTCCATAGAGACGAAATTGGAACACATATGGGAGAATATGAGTCCTCTTTGGCGAAGCGATTTGCATAAGATATGTCCTTCGCCGATTGAGATATCAGACGCAGACTCAAGCTCTTTGTGCTTGGGGCTATAGGAAATGAGGGCGCGCTGACCAAGAAAGAATGAAGGAAAAAAAAAAATAAGCAAGAAAGCCCAATGAAACAAATCTGCCTTCAGTTACTTAGGTACAGCATTGAAATAACTGATAATCGAAACCAAAGATAATCTACGTTTCTGAGATGTCTTCGTAAAACCGATGAGATGAAGATTATTCTTAAAAGCAATAAGCGTTTCAGGATAAAATCTTCAACTGATCCCAGTCCGGATGCATATATACTATATCGTCAGAAATAGAAACTCTTGAACCACTCTGATGTTCCACAGCCTGGAGAAATGTGACCTCATTCTTGAATGTTTCAGAGCAAAAACCCCAATTTCTTTATTTTTGGAAACAAAACTCAAATGTTCATACTATGTTTGTAAACTCTGAATTATACCTAGTTTAGTTTTGAATACGCTTCATAGATTACGGGTTAACCAACTGCCATTCTCTTAGTATAAAACTAGAATGGTTAACACACTACACAACCACATATCATTGTCTATGGAATCACTATATCAACCAAATGAATGAGATCAAATTAGCCAAAACTAAGTAGGCCAAAATAGTACTAGCTTGACCTGAATTCTAAATTCTGTAAAGAAGTTAAGGCCATCCAATTCAAGTTTTCATAAAATAATTACGACAGATTAGGAAAAGATTAATACTTAATTTTGCAGTATCTATGGAAATGACGGCATTCAGAGAGAGAGAGAGAGAGAGAGAGAGAGAGAGAGAGAGAGAGAGAGAGAGAGAGAGAGAGAGAGAGTTATCAAATAACTAACAATTGCATAGCATGTCACCTACCTTTGATAAATATTGACAAATTTGTTCTATGTAGTTTAGGTAGTAAGTAACTACATAGAACACATTTGTCAATATTTATCAAAGGCAGATGACATGCTATGCAATTGTTAGTTATTTGATTATCTCTCTCTCTCTCTCTCTCTCTCTCTCTCTCTCTCTCTCTCTCTCTCAAGGAATGCCGTCATTTCCATAGATACTGCAAAATCAAGTATTAATTTTTTCCTGTCGTAATTATTTTATGAAAACTTGAATTGAATGACCTTAACTTCTTTACAGATTACAGAATTCAGGTCAAGCTAGTCCTGTTTTGGCCTACTTAGCTTTGGCTAATTTGATCTCATTCATTTGGTTGATATAATTACTACCTACCTTTGACAAATATTGACAAATGTGTCCTATGTGGTAAGTGTGAGACAAGATGCTTCGCGACCAATGGAAAACTAGTGTTCGAAATGCGCCAATGAACACTAAAATCTTCACCCAGTCAAAAATTTCTTACCCTATTTCACTACAAAAACAGTAACGCTTACTCATTGAAAAGGCAGAGATAAAATGTACAAATATCTAAGAAACAACCAGGCAATAATTTTATGAAAAATGCTCTGTGTTCCTCAACTGAATTTTCACGCCCTCTCCCTCTATTAGAGCGCGTTGGAGCTCTCCCTCAACTTCCGTTTCCCCGACATGTGAACTTCCATCCCCAGAGGGGGAGGAGGATCGGCCACTTCTTTCTTCCCCCCCCCCCCCCCCGCCCCCCATCCTCTTGTTTTCTTCGGGCCCAACCTAAGTAAGGGCATTGGGTTGTCACGCCCGTAAGCCTCTACTCTGAAAACGTAAGTCACCAAATTACCAAGAAATAGTCTGTTAAAGGATTATAATCATATTAAAGTTTTCAGCTTATAAGCAATACTCCGTGTTCGCTTCAACCAAGGCCCATAAAGTTAATCTTGACATTGATTCTACCTATGAAAAAAAAAAAAAAGAGGCATCCTTTCTTAAGGACTTCCAAGATCAGTGAATTTCGGTTAACAGTTTCTGGAACAACGAGTTTTCTCTCAGTTTCACACCTTTCAACAAGGTATGCAAACGTTCAAAGAGCTGAAACAAAAACGATCTTGTTAACAATAACCTCACGATCGTGACGTTCTCACTAAAACATTGTAATCAAAATTCCCCTAACACTATTATGGCGGAATTAGGATAATCTATTCTCAAGGGTAAAGAGAGAGAGAGAGAGAGAGAGAGAGAGAGAGAGAGAGAGAGAATCTCAGCTTGTAAATATAATCCTGAGTCGAATTGGTTCTTTATCAGGAAACGAGTAGAAAGACAAATGGCTAAGTATCACAGTTAATTTGAATTAATTGGAGAAGAAAAGAGCAAGGAACTGGTAAGAATTGACGAGAATTTCTGTAAGAAAATCCATAAAAGAAACACACCTTAATATTTTGACAACCTAATTTCGAGGAGACATTCATACTTACACAAAAATACACATACGCATTTACCAGTAACACATGAATTTCTCTTAACCGAAATAATGAAGATCATTGATATCTAAGTCTTTACTCAATGTATCCACAATATATACAAGAGGGGACGAGTGCCTCGTCAGAGGAAACGGTTATCAAAAGAACTTCCTCAATTAGATAATGACAGACCAACTACTCAGAAGAGAAGCACGAAAAGAAATGAGCTGGGGAGAAGGTGCCTATACGAAAGAAAATCTATTAGATTACCAAGGAGGTCGAAATCGGGCAAACAGCCCAAAAAGGACGACAAGAACAACAGCGAATAACAATGATACCTTCAGCAACGAAATGAAACAACAGGCGTGAACCGACAACAAGAAATACAAAGACGCCAGGCGATAAATATATCCTGGGGGCCATATTTCATCGCGTGGCGGGAAGTCAATAATGATAAGAGTGTAAGGCTTTCATAATTACTCTTTTTTTTATCACCTTTTTTGTTCAAGGTAAATTCTGGCATCACTCTGAACAAAAGGAAGAGCCCCGGCTAAGAACCGCAGGCTAAGTGTTCTTATGATGGATTTTACAGAAAAATTTTCACTTTGCAAGTTTACATAATGAATTACCTGTAAGGAAGACGGCACGTTATCTAACACAAAAGCGTCCCTTTTCCCCCCTCGTGACAATATTCTTTTCGTTGCACGAGGAGAGGTTAGTTTCAGGAGCAAAAATGCAACGGCTGAAACAATTACACAAGCTGTCACCCATGATTCTTCGGGAAAATTACGGCTTTCTTAATTGAAACTTGTTAGCAAGGAAATTGAGCGTCATAACTGAAATTATGAAAAATGTGCCTGTAAATGTACGGAAATGCATATAAATATACACCATGTACTGAAACTATCTAAAACGGCGCAATTACAGTATATATATATACTATATATATACATATATATTATATATGCATGCACATTAGCGTATTTGTGTGCGCGCGCGCGCCTGTGGACATCATGAGCCTTTTCCCCTTTAGAGGAGTGACTCCAGAAGGGCAGAGCCTTTCGATTGAAAGCAAGTCTTGCATGGGTCACGGAAATGCATTCTTCTAAACCACAGCCGAGGCTGGTACTCATTCAAAGCTAGGTCGTCTTAGGGACGGCAGGCCGGAAATCGAATCACAGACCTTGCAAAAATAAGCCAATTTCATGTATGTGTACACATTAAAATTTGCCCTTCCCCAAAGCCCTGAAAACTATAGCGTGCATTTTGCGTTGACACAAATGAACGCTTGGTTCCTGTGCCTAAATTGCTTTGCTGGAGATGAACTGTAAGATGGGGAGAAGGTTACGTGTAACTGTGAAGCACGACACAGATAAGTTAGCCATGTGCGTCGTTCGAAAACCTGCAACGCAGGACAACGGTGATGACATAAGGTAAACACGAGAGAGAGAGAGAGAGAGAGAGAGAGAGAGAGAGAGAGAGAGAGAGAGAGAGAGCAAATTCGAAAAGACAACGGGAATGACTATAATAAAAACAACAGGTGCCGAATATATATATATATATATATATATATATATATATATATATATATATATATATATATATATATATATATATATATATATATAATTTTGGTGAGAGAGAGAGAGAGAGAGAGAGAGAGAGAGAGAGAGAGAGAGAGAGAGAGAAATATTTATTTTGAAAGGAAATGCAAATGGTCTTTTTACAATTATCCTCTTTGAAGAAAATGAAACGTAGTACTTTCTGGAGCAGAACACGGTGATTAGAAGTAACTCTCCATTTGAGCTGAAATGGCAGGACGAACTGCCAATCAAATTTCGCTCGTCGGAACTTTCAGTGATCCATGGCGGCTGTTCCACCTATGTCAAAATCTCCCTCCGGCCATTGCGCTTACTTATCAATGCTACGTACAACTATCGTTTATTATCTTCATTCATTTATTATTATATACGAGATGAAGTAAGTTTTATTTTTAACTACTTATTTGCTTGACAGTTACTTTGTCACTGTCTGCCTCGTCACTGGCAGAATTCAGGAAAAGTGTATCAATAAATGGTCATTAAATTTGCAGTGATACCGTCCAGATTTAAATATTTAAATGTCCTTCTTATACTGTTTCAGTAACGGATATCCTGAAACTGTGGGGAACGTTCGTAAGGGACCCTAACCTCTATGCCAGGTTTGGCTGTCGTTAAACACGGGTTTTGTGAAATTCATGGGAGGTCAGATGATCAAACCGTTAGGTTTTAGTGATGCTTAGGAACAGTGGGAATCAATCAATGTGTATAAATATTCCTAAAATACTAAATCCTGCTTTTGAGTTGAAATTGCCTGCAACGATGGATTTATTTGAAATTTCACGGACGCAAAGACAAAACATGAATAAGCTTCAAGTTAAATACAAAATCCTTATATTGGCCTTAGCACACACAAATTCACCTACTACTGAACATGATGCAATAACGGTTGTAATATTAATAATGCTTAATAATGGAGTGTAATTCCCCGTTCTTCAAGTCACAATTATTATACCAAATCGCAGCTTTTTTTTTTTTAATTTCTAGAAGAAAATACCGACGAAACACCACTTGTGCAAAGCAATGATTCATTGACAATCAGTTTACCATGGGATCGGTTGTAATAATATCCAATTTACTATCTGAAAAATAATCAGTAGTGAATCGAACTCATCTACAAGGGCAACGGCCAACACATGTATCTAAACTTAGTGGCACGCACTAAATTTAGTCTTGTACCAGATTCAACTGTCAGTCAGTCAACCAGTAAGCGACATCCAGCTTCCTAAGTCCCGTGTCCTAAACCGCCACAATTCTTCGTAAATTAACCATTATTCCTCCAGCTATTCAAGACCGGGGCCTTCTTATACCTCGCCATACGTTCCGTGTTGGAAGGCCCCTTGAAGACTTCTTCCAATTCCGAGTGCTCCCAAATAGTTACCCTTGTTTACTTTTCATAAAATATCAGTCATTTGCAAAGCAAAATTGCTCAGGCCACCAATTTTGCATGATAAAGAGTATGGCAACTAGCATAACAGACTGTGGTCGTTGAAGCGTGGTGGTAATTGTCAGGTGGGGCATCCACTTGTGTACACTGACGCGTAAAGTGGGTCTTGTTCTTGCCTTTATTTTGTGTGTCAAGAAGCACTGGACAATTATACAATGCTTACGCAGATGTTTCAGTGTCGTCCTTACTACCAGAATCCAAAATTATTGCCTATGCTTAGCTATGAGTATCGAATACCAAGACATATACACAACTATTTATTTTTTCCGCGTGGAAGTACTTAAATAAGCATTAACAATATTTCACGCCAACGTAAAACTCACCCCTATTTCAGTCTAAGGTAAGCTGTTGGGCTACTGAATAACATTCTTGATTACACATTTTTTAAGTTTGATTTTATACACAGAATGATTTTATACACAGCAAGGTCTGGTTACAAAACGGTAAATTAGTGTCAAGACCCTTTTGAGTCTGAGACCTAGTAAGTTCGACAAAATATTTCTGAAATTTAAACGAAATTTATGAAAGAGGCGCTGTTTCAAATCCTTAACGTATCCATGATACAAAAATAATCACCAAAAAGACTACAGAGAGAGAGAGAGAGAGAGAGAGAGAGAGAGAGAGAGAGAGAGAGAGAGAGTACCCTGCGTAGTCACAGACGTTTGTAATCAGCACAGACGTCCCCTGACCGGGTCTGATCAGAGGCATTTTGAGGGCAAAACCACGAACCAACAATGCACGCCATCAGTGCCCATGGAGACCTTACGTACTGTGTATACAAAAGTCGCTCTTCCACACAAGAGTCTACGACCGTAGTAGACCTTCTTTGTACCTTATGGTGGAATAATTTACTATACTGTGGTTCAAGGAATGGGCAATGTATGGGGAAAAGTATGAGGAAGACCTGAGAGAAAGAAAAGCCATTGTGAAATGAGGGTCTCTACACGGAGGATAAATATTAGTTAAACACTGAGACGAAATCTGCATGTTCCTGTGAATCAGATCCAGAATGATTACCAATAAGAGAAATGACGAAGAATGGTAAGTCATTAGTGTGTCAATAAAACTGTAACTTTTATATATATATATATATATATATATATATATATATATATATATATATATATATATATATATATATATATATATATATATAGCAAAATAACCAGGGTATACAGGAGGACGAAGGACATAATCAGCGTAAAGAGTCATTTTTGCTGCGGCTGACAATCCAAAGTCGATGGTCGATTTCTCGTTTCAAAATTCCAAGTACTTGGTCATGTTTGCTGAGGTAGGTTAGTGTAAGCACTGTTTTCTGTACTTATCACTATCCCGCACCTTAATCAAAGTTACAGTACGTTACGCGAATTCACCCATTTATTAGAATCACATTTATATTTTATATCAAGAGGTTGACATGAGAATCCAAGGCTAAAGTGATATTGAATAAAATAAGGCAGTAAAAGAACAGCAATCGTTATCTGAGAGGCCACATGTGTTTCACCACATTTATCCATTAACCGGTATTGTACTTGGTTACCAGGGAAGAAAGGTCGATGTTCTCCAGTGAAACCACTCGCCAGGTAGCCCCCTGTCCCAGGGCATCCCAGGTAACGCCCTCCCTTCTCATTCCCTCCCACATCGAAACTTTAAACCACTTTAAATATCATAATCCAAAACACTTCCTCGCTCAAACCAGGAATAATACACACACACACACGTTTACGTATACATATATAAATATGTATATACAATATATATATATATATATATATATATATATATATATATATATAATTATATATTATATATAAGTATATATGTGTATATATATACACACACACATATATATATACAGTATATATATATATATATATATATATATATATATATATATATATATATATTTATATATATATACAGTATATATATAAAAATATATATATATATATATATATATATATATATATATATATATATATATATATATAAAATATTTAACGTCTGTCTATACAACAGTAACCGATTGTACTGCATTTCATATGAACACCAGAAAAGGAAGTTTTTCACCAGAATTAATGATGCTCAGTTGGGAAAAAATTGCACAACTTTGTTGTTGGATGACTTCAGTTTTGAACTGTTAATCATCTATTCTCGAACGTATTTCATCACTGGATGCCCATTCGCCCACATCCACCACAAAGCCCAGTTCTCTATGATGGCCGAGTCTGTCAAGGTTTTCGGAGAAGTAAATGGATTTGCTAAACCAGTGGTTCTTAAACTTTTTTGCCTTGAGCACCCCCTCTGCATTATGTATAGACCCCACGTCCCCCTACCCCTGAAATTTTTGCCAACTATAATCTATAAACAATATGTTGTCTGTTTGTATGCTATTATACTTATCATAACAATAAAAGACAATTCATAAACAAGATTTGAAATTGAAATTGACTTGTATTTTGAATTTTTGGCATGTTTTCATATAATAATTAGAAAATACATGGAAGCAGTGATAACGTTTTTGGGCAATTTTGTAACTAACGTCACAAATCAAAAAAATAATAGGCACCACCTGGCAACTCTGCTTGCGTCCCCCTTGGAAGCTTCTGGTGCCCCCCTAGGGGGGCACGCCCCCCAGTTTAAGAATCACTGTGCTAAACTCTTCCTATACTACCTACCATATTGTTATTCGATCGGTGGCAGAGTTGGAGTAACCTAGCAGCTTGCAAACTGTCACAATTGCTGTCAGAAAAAAATGCACTCTAAATGAAACCTCAGTAATTCCTGTGACGACTTTATCCCGAATATTTTCTCTCTCTCTCTCTCTCTCTCTCTCTCTCTCTCTCTCTCTCTCTCTCTCTCTCTCTCTCTCTCTCTCAAATCCTTCAGTTATTAAACAAGAGCATTGCGACATGCCAAGTGCCAAGTTTTTGTGTAAATTTCTGCATTTTCTTCAATATAACGTGCTTTTTTTTTCTATTCTCTTGATGCAGAATGTGTTCATTAATTTTGTAGTAATTCTGCAGAGAAAAAGGAAAATTATTTTTCATATTAATGCTGTTACGTGGACTCATCAATCGTATAACAATGAAAAAAGGAAGTATTCGTTTCTTTTTTCTTAATCATACTGCTGGAACACGATTCGTTGGGATAGTCTAAGTTTATGTAGTTTTCCATGCCTTCACAGACACACACACACACACACACACACACATATATATATATATATATATATATATATATATATATATATATATATATATATATATATATATATTATATATATGAACATCACAAAAACTATATCACACACTGGCATTGGCTTTCTCCTATAAACGTACCTCGGGATCTAATCTCTGACGGCGTTAAAGCTGCTAGACCTTGTAGGTCTTCATCTGGACGAAGTGAAGACTAGTAAATGTTGATTTGCGTCCGGCAATGTCTCAAATAAAGGCAAGTGACTAACTGTTACCTTATACATAAATGGCACGGGGAATGGTGCCAGACGACGCGATAACCGTTCCTGGACATAAGGTTTGTAGCTGGCAACAACGTCCGAAGTTGTAAGAATCCTCTTACGGTCGAGAAATTGTTAAAAATTTTTCCAGTGGGAAAAAATGCATTGAAACCTGTTCAGTTGCTTCGTTTCCAAATGCTAATTCTTTCACATTTGAAGGGGGAGATCTCCGCCAACTTGACTTAATCGCAAACGTTCTCAGCAAACTCTTCTTGAGATGTAGCCACGAGAACTCATTTTCTGGTCATCTTTAGGAAGTCATATAATGATCATTAACCTCTCTGCTGTAATATTCGTATATCTGAAGTATAAAAAAAGACCCGATCCGTAGTCGCGAAAGCGTCATCGATTGGGGAAAAATTACCGGTAACGTGATCATACGAATGAATATACGGATGAACGCGGCCCGTACTTGTTCTATGGCTCCTTCCTTTCATTAGCCGTCACTTCCAGGCATCGAGAACCGACCATCCTATATCCCAGTTCTCTCATGGGAAATTCGGCAAGGTAACTGAATGGTTTACCTACTGTAGAAAAGTGTATATGGGAAACCCATCTCCCTTTGAACGGGGAGAGGCGGTCCTTCGACAATCCCCGAGCCCTCCCGAGCGAACAGTAATGGCCGCAACAAGACAAAGGACATTCCACGCCGATTTGATACAGCGGTACGCTATCAGTTACCTCGCCCTTAGACGAAACGAATAAACACAAATGGGTCTCAGGGATTCCAAAGGTTCGGAGAATGAATTCCAATGGCAAAAGTAGACAGGGTCATCCGTAATCCCTTTAAACTTGGGCGGAATTTTCTGTTTCTCATGTGCCTTTAATCCCTTTTGTTTCCCCAGATGAGACATTTCCAGGGATTAGTGAAGTCTTGTATTGGAAAGCCATTCAGTTACTCCCGGCCAATGGAATAGATTTCCCGCTGATATTCTCTCTATGGGACACAAAGGTATCCACACAGTGCCCAAGTTCGAGAGATTTTGAAACAGTTCATATAAACTCAGCTGCCAGCCATATCATTTACACAGTATGGGTACCTTGCAGGTATGCTAATTATATACAGTATATATATATATATATATATATATATATATATATATATATATATATATATATATATATATATATATATATATATATATATATATATATATAGAAGGAGAAAAGAGAGAGAGATTTCCTTCTCATGGTGTAACTGAATTTGTTCCATTATATATATATATATATATATATATATATATATATATATATATATATATATATATATATATATAATGGAACAAATTCAGTTACACCAAGAGAAGGAAACACCACAACACTTTTATGACTTTAGCCAGGAATGACTCAGTTTAACCTGTGAAAATTTTATCCTGACGACTAACCATCTCTCTCTCTCTCTCTCTCTCTCTCTCTCTCTCTCTCTCTCTCTCTCTCTCTCTCTCTCTCTCTCTTCCTCATTCTCCCTAATTTCCTGAAAAATCTATTGAGTCTCTGTGGATGTAAGTAATGAATTATGTACAGGGAAGTCAGCTGACGGGTGGGTGTTACACCCAGAATGAAGAAGAGCAAGGATTTAGCAACCCCATTCCACTAGATTTCCTGAAAACTAAAGGGACCACCCCCTCACGGCAAAAAATAAAAAGGGGGCGATTTGGTATTAACCAGATATATTCAAAAAGTTCACAGACTCAAACTGCTCTCGCATTACATTACTTTTCCAATTTTGCACATTTTGTAGTCCGAGTCCGCAGTTCACTGCAGTAAAGGAGAGTTGACTCAACAATCCCTTCATATATTCCCACCTTCGCTTCGAGAGAGACTCCAAGCTCCCTCCCTACCTTTTTGATGCATCCTTCTACCTTTTTGCCTCAGGGTTTGCTGTTCACCTATCAAATGTGCTTGATCTCACATACCTATATTCATCAACTGCTTCCATTCTCCAATTATTCACATCAACACTCACTGATCTATCTTCCTGGCTCCCAGTTCCATCTGTAACCTTAACCTTGTTATTATTTTCTATTTTCTGAAACTCTTTTTCTTACAGCAAACATTCTCAAAAAGTTTTTCCTAGCATATGTAGTTTCTTTTCACTATCCCCAATCGGACTGTATCACCTACAAGCAGTCATCCCACACACGATTCACAACCCATCTTTACCCCCACAGTTTTCCACCTACACCTACAGTTAATCTCCCACCCACTGGAAATGTTGTGCATTTCATAACTACATACACCGTGGCATTCCTTACTTAAGAGAACCTGGGATTCTTTTATAAGCTATTACTAAATTCCCGCCTGCTTATTATAGCATTTTTAAAAGATGCATTACTCCGCCCATGGTTCCAGATTCCAGGTTAATCAGCTTTCGTAATTCTAAAAGACGTCCTTACGGAGATCGTCATAATATCAAGGACTGGCCAGTTATCAGTAATTCTGTTCAGAAAAATTAAGAGTTGTACTAATTTTACGTAACGGACTTTCATATGGACTTTCGCAGGCAATAGCGAGCTACTTGCGTTATCTCACTGTTGAAAAAGGATGGCCCTATGCTAGTCTAAACTGATTTATAAAAACTATAATATTTGCGCTTAAAAGGTGAAAATGGTGGTTAAGCACTAAATCTGTCATTCGTCATTCCAGAAGCCAGACCAAACTCATCGTTAGGCAAAATTATATACATTGTCAGAAGACGAAATCCAACAATGTTATCCAGATGAGTTCAAACTCAGCGTCATGACAGTCAAGCTAAGCTCAGGTGTTTCGAATACAAATCGAACACAGTGTTGTCAAAATAAAAACGAAAAAAATCAGCGTTCTGAGTAAAGACCACACTCGGTTTTATTGGGTAAAACCAAAACGCATTTAAAATTAAATCACACAAATCGCAGTGGAAGAATGAGCACAAAAAACGATAATCATCTTGCAGATGCAATTTCACAAAATAAGTGGAAGAGTGGAAACTCAATATAGCAAGTAATTATGAAAAAACAAAGCTAACACAAAGCGTGTAACTTGAAAAATAACTAGAATTACACTGATCTCCAAGTGAGGACGCTGTGCCGACCACAAACAGACTATGACGTTGTCTTCAAGCGTATCAAGTGACGCGGCATAAACTGCCTGTAAGTTCAAGCCTGAAAAATCAAGTAAGTCTTTGTATCGAAGCAAAAAATGAAAATACAATGATTTTGCATTCTTTCAACTCGTACTAGTTCAGGAGTTTAACAATTATTATATATCTTACTATGTAAATAGCATAGCATTATAATATCTACCCGTAAAGTAGATAGGCGGATAGATAGAGAGACATAAATAGGAAGAGTGAAACTCCTTAAAATAATATCCGAAAGTTTAACGACAAAATTAATCTCTGGTAACTGAGAGATGCAAGGATGTATGAATAAAAAAAAAAAAGCGAATTGCGGAATGATGAAGAAATGAGAGGGCAAGGAACTACCTATGAATAAAATAATGATGAATAAACTGAATTAATGACCTTGGAAAACACTGATTACACAAATATTCATTCAAATTCTATGTAAAAATTAAGCAACCAAGGTAGCAATGTCGATTTGCATCCCACGTTGGAATTACGCAGATCACAAACGTCAAATGCAATGTTCTCAACTTGAGTTGGCGCTAATCGAATACTATTTTCGTATTTGACGAAATGTCGAGGCCATCGGGGAGGTCAGAAGCTATGGTATGGGAAGAGGGGTGCTGTAGAGGAGCGATGGGGATGGGGGCTGGGGTGATTTGGGGAGGGGAGGGAGACGGCTGAGGGTGGGCCAGGAGAATGGACGAGTTTTCTCACAGTCAGATTACGGCAAAAGTCATCTGTCTATCTAGGGATTAAATGTAGACCCTGACTGGCTATATATAACCCCCCCTTGGTAAATCACTCGCTCATAACCCAACACCAGCTTTCTCCTCTCCATTCTTCCTTTGGATCTCGTCTATGCCATTTTATTGTCTTGTTTGAATTCACTTCTACTAACCTACATGAAACTGGAATTTAAACAATGTTTTTATATTAACTGCGTATTTAATAATCTGCGTATTTAATAACTGTTATATATACATATATATATATATATATATATATATATATATATATATATATATATATATATATATATATATATATATATATATATATATATATATATATACATACATAAATACATACACACACATATATAATATATTTTTCTAGGTTACTGCATTCTGCCAGAAACACGTCGATATTGGTCATACTTGGAGAGGAAAACAGGTTGCAAAATTGGATCGTTTAAAATAGAGAAAACTCTATACAAACTGAATGCCGTTGATGCAGCTATCACCTTCAACACCACTTGTGTAAAAGAGGATCTACTACCTATTTATAATAATAATAATAATAATAATAATAATATAATATTAATAATAATAATAATAATAACATCCAAGTGGATCTTCTTTGTCCTCACCCAGATGACAGTAGGGGAAACATGACACAGCCACCCTCCCCTACAAATCAGTTTGTCCACCCCATTGTGTGCAGGGTAGGTAGGGGATCGGGAGGGTAGGGGAGACAGTAGTGCCGGGTTCCAGCACGCGTAGCGAGCGCCAACAAGCTCGTCTATAATAATAAAATGTGAGTGGATCTTTCTGTTTGTCCAGCCCGGGTGGGGTCAGGGATCAGGAAGGTAGGAGAGACATGACACATCCACCCTCCTCCTGCAAACTTGTTTTTCTGCCCCAGGTGGGTGCAGGGTAGGTCGGGGATGGGAGGGTAGAGGAGACATGACACACACACACATATATATACATATATATATACATGTGTATACATATATACTCGTATATAAAGTGTATGTGGGCGAACAGTGGCTTGGTGATGAAGAGTTCAGGCTCATATATGCTAAGAAAGAGTTCGCTCTCTTATTTTCTCAAGTCCAAAAAGCTGGAACTGGGTACCAACGTTTGCTGGGGTTAGGAAAAGAGAGTATGAGGCTTGCAACTTCATCCTAAAAAAGGCTTGAGTAAACCATGTAAAACCACCCCTTGCAAATGAAAAGGTGTTGGTAACTATACATACATAAATGCATGTCAGGGATTATAACGACAATGAAATATCTCATTGAGTTATTAAATCACCCATTTTTTCCAATGAAACCCGATCGAGCAAAAAAAAAAAAAAAAAAAATCGCACCGTCCTTTAAGATAACAACCACCATTGATGTAATATTTCTGTTTTGTAATTTTGTCTTCAGGGCCGTGAAATCTAAAATGAAAGGCGAATTTGCATTTTGGAACCGTTACACTGGACCAGAGCTGCTGTTTCCTGACCTACTCTCTTCCAATTTCTTCGCACTCCTCTGTACTCGACAATAAACCTAGTGTATCGACGTTTTTTCAAAATTGTATACAAAACGAAGCAACGAATAAGACGACTTAACCAAACAGAAAACGTATTTATTTTTTATGGTGGCGAATTACAAAACTTATACAGTTTGGTTTTACTGGGTTACAAGGAACTACAAATAACTGGCCAAACAACTCAAGCCATGTAATTGTTCTCTTTAATAAATACTGCCACTGGCAAATCAACTGCTTGGCAGAGGATATATTAGCGTGCAACGTTGGATAGTTTCATCTCTTGCTTTCAAGCAACTCGCAGCGAGCGACATCGTGATCACCAACTAGTAGTTCAGTTGGAGTAAAAATAAAGTTCACTTTTCATTCTTCATGCAGAAGACAGACTGTAATCTAACTGGAAGAACGTAACTTGACATACTATGGACTGATCCGTGACATGGACCGGTTTAGTGAATGGCGTAGTCGGTGGGGTATGGGACTGAACTCCAATACAACACTATTGGTTAGCAGATCTCGTGCGGATTATCCACCCCCAATGCTCCCCTTCAGATGGATGGGACTCTGCTGAAAGAGTTTGAAGTTTTAACTGTTCTAAGTGTAACTCTCAACTCACATCTTACTTTTGAGAAACATCTAATGGAAGTGTCAGCAAATGCCGCACAAAAGTTGGGTGCTGTACGTAAGCCTCCACAACAATGATAAAATCAGTGCAATCTGTTTTAGATTATTTGATTATTTGTCCTTCCTTTACTATATACTTTTCTACGGTGTGGATGTCTGCTTCTGCCAGAGATTTATCTCTTTTAGATATAGTGGTTGGTGGTGGTAGGTTGCCGTTTCCTAATATTACCAGTTATGACTTGGACCATAGACGGATGGTCTCTTGTCTGTCAGTTTTTCAAAGAGATCTTTCACATTCACAACTGATTCCGGCTCCCCTTTTCCTGCCGAGAGCAACCAGATTCGCTGACCAGCAGCACCAGTGTGCAGTGAATGTGCCTCGTTGTCGAACGTCTCAGTTCCAGAGGTCCTTTATTCCTCTCACTGTTGGACTGTGGCACAGTCTCTCTGAGGGTGTCGCGCAATTGGAACTTCAGAAGTTCAAGCGAACACAATTCCCCTTGTATTCCAATAATTTACTTGCATTTTTATCTACTTATTTGTTAACATGTTGATTTATTGTTTCTTTTTTAATAAGTTATCTTTTCTTTTTGTATTTTCCACCACCTTCTGTTACTTCTTTCTAATGAACACCATATTCTTTGGAAGCTTGAAATTCCAGCCAATAGCCCCTGTGGGCTTGTTCCTTATAAATAGTACAAAAAGAGGCATGATTCAGTAGCAAAAGCCCTCCACTGGAGCCTGTGCAAGAAACACCAGCTAGCTTGCAGTAATAAGCGGAACGAACACCAACCTGAGGGAGTGATAGAAAACGATCAGGCAAAGATCCTCTGGGAATATAGTATCAGAACAGATAGGGTGATACGTGCCAATAGACCAGACGTGACGTTGACTGACAAAATCAAGAAGAAAGTATCACTCACTGATGTCGCAATGCCATGGGGCACCAGAGTAGACGAGAAAGAAAGAGAAAAAAATTGATAAGTATCAAGGCCTGAAAATAGAAATTTGAAGGACATGGGATATGCCAGTGGAAATTGTACCCATAATCATAGGAACACTAGGCACAGTCCTAGGATCCCTGAAAAGGAATCTGGAAAAACTAGATGCCCAAGTTGCTCTAGGACTCATGCAGAAGAGTGTGCTACCAGAAACAGCGCACATAGTGAGAAAAGTGATGGACTCCTAAGGAGGCAGGATGCAACCCGGAACCCCACACTATAAAAACCACCCAGTCGATTAGGATGACTGTGATAGACAAAAATAATAATAATAATAATAATAATAATAATAATAATAATAATAATTTAAGGTCTATGACTAAAAATTTAAGCCAGAAATAAAAACGAAACGATAAGTTGAAATAACAAGAGAGAGAGAGAGAGAGAGAGAGAGAGAGAGAGAGAGAGAGAGAGAGAGAGAGAGAGTTGGGGAGGTGTGGTAAGAGACAGAAAGACCGTGACGTTATATGAATGAAAGGAATTTAAGCCGTTACCTGTTCGGAATCTTTACCTGAGCGAGATTTCATTAAGACAGTTATCCCCACAGGATTTTGTCCCACACTGATTTACGTAAGATCAAAATACCTTCCGCAGCACCCTCTTCCCCTGCTCCCAAAATCCCCAACTTCACAAATCCCTCGTCTCTCCCCCGAAAAAGGAACCCAGTCTCATCCTACCTCGTCCATTATGGTTTATCTTTCGACAGGTGATACTTGGAAGTGGATAATGAAAGTGGGAGAAGAGGGTGGTTACTTTAGGTAATCGATAAAATGAGAATATTTCTAAAAATCAGAGGGAGTGAACGGTTGTCATAATAATGTACATAAAAGACCATTAAGTAGACGAAAAATAAACAAAGACTTATATATTTGCTAATGAACGGAGAAATTTCACTCAACGCTCAGCCTAATAATTTGCTATTACTTAAAAACTAATAAGCACAAAATGATAAAGAAATGCAACATGTTGGCTGATTAAACAAATCCTGCCTATTACGTTTACACCTCTATACTTAAACTGTGAGTCAGCATTAAGAATAAACATAATATAGAAGACACTTCACGACAAAAAAAAGTCTTCCAACTAACAAATGTTTAAAAATGAAAGTCACTCGAGCCTTTTTCCGCCTCATTACTACACGAACTGACAAGATGCGCGTTTGGGAAAAATAGCATCACTCTTGAATATTAATTTTCATAATTAGGGGGCTTGCTAATTAATTGCTTTTAGAAACTGTACCGTCTCCCACCCCAAACACACAGCTGCCTTCTCAACCCCCCTCCCTGAAGGCAGGCAAAACAGGAAATTAATTAGCCAGATATGTTTGCTGACGATATTCAGTAATGCAACCTACTTTCTTCACAAAGAGAGAGAGAGAGAGAGAGAGAGAGAGAGAGAGAGAGAGAGAGAGAGAGAGAGAGAGAGAGAAATGAGTTGGTTTGGACAAAGTCGAAAAATTGGGAAATACCATTTTCACTGTTAACATAAACAATAATAAGGGAAAACAGTAAATTATGGGGGCAGGTAGTTTGCCATCAGAGTATATCTTTAAATAAAAAAAAAAGTCATAGACTTTAAATAAAAGAAAAAGTCATAGGGAAAGCTGTGTGTGAATGCACACACATCAGGACAAGACATGGCTTCACTGTGAACAGGTTAAATTGATACAAAAAAAAAATCATAATCAAGTTTCACAAATAAATTTGACGGTGTATTTAAGGCATATATGAAGCTAATCTGTGTCACATCAAATGAAGACTGCAGATGTTAAGAAAATCATATTTGAATGTCTGTGATTAATCGTGAATACATAAAACTCATAAATAGCACAGCCTTTACTCTTATTTCAAATTCAGTATCAGTTCCACAGCTGAATGATGTAGCTTTAAATTCGACAATAATTTCGTGCAGGTTATAAGTGTTAGGTCTAATGTTCCCAGTCTTTGTATTGCCAAATCAGCAGCAATCGAAACAGAGATATTAAGTGATAGTTTCGCTAACAGGTGGTTTAGTCCAAAAGGAACCAAGTCAGTTATTTACTGCTCCATTGAAGTGACTTCATTAATAATTTTGTTCAGCTTATATATGAATAAATTTTATTCCACTGTCAATAAGAAGGCTTTTAGTCATACAGTCCTCTGATATCAACATCTACCGTAATAGCAGCCAGCCCTCTTTGGAAAGCTCATAATTTCGTTATCTCTACGGTGTGTTCTCTCTTCGCAAAAATGTGTTGTTTTGCATGAATCTATGCGTAATCGATTTGACTCGACAAATCTGCCCATGAGTTTGTCGTATGGTGTGCCACAGCGTTCACATTATGTTGAAAGAAATTAAAACTCACCTGTACTATGTTGACACCCAAGGTTCACCTATAATCTCACCTATCGTTTCTCCTTGAGTATTATTCATGTGTTACCAAACGGTTTGAGCCTACTGCTGGTGAGAGAATCACAGGACCTTCTAAGGCTTAGAGGGTCCTGGAGAGGGTGGACTCACCCTTCATATGGTCATTTTCACTCATTTCCTTTGTAGGAAAACACCGTGCCTCAAGTCTAAATACTTTCTCGTTCTCAGGAGCCCCGTTGGCCGGTGATGATTTCCTTGACTCTTTCTACATTGTCCACAACTGCTTTCATTCACATTTAATATTTGTTTCACAAGTGTGGATTTATATTTGTAGCCAAACCAGCCAAGGCTACCCTCGGGGTTCTGTAACTCCATGTTAGAAATTCTTCTTTCAACATGCTAACTTGTAATTATTTTTCTTTTCTGTTTTCTCCGACCAAATTCGTAAGGTGGTTTCTTCCTTTAATTACGTTGCTTATTGCAATTGGTATTTGCTATTTCCTCTTCCACAAGGTAAAGCTTTCTTTACTAGACTTAATGTACACCACATCGGTCGGATTTATTCCACCAATGCCGATGTAAGACATTACGCACCCTGTTTTGATCTTCATGTCCATATACAAAATATCTATGAACTTTTCTTTTGGTCTAATCTACCAGATCACTCTTACGCAGTGTTTCTTGAGTCATGAGAGCAGGCTCACTTCAGTATGCCGCTAGTTATGAGTCTCCCAAACCAATTCCTTTCATGGATGAGCAATAGCATACTGAGACGTTCAAATGTGCTGACCGTAGACTCTGTTGCTTTGGGACTCCCTATGAAGTTGACGTTATAAACTCGGTTACCCAAGACAAGTCCCCTTCCCTTTGAAAGCCTTTCCTGTTATGGTAGGAATGACTGAATAAAACCAGCAAGTGCACCATGGTTTCAACAATATTTTTACATTTTACTGGCGAAGGAAAAATTTTACAATAACATAAACAACAATTTCTTATAGTGAGACCCCTAATTAAAATAACTGGTAAATCTAAACTCCAAAAAATCACTCATTTTCGACAGCGATTAATTAAAAATCTCGTAACTGTGTATACATCTACTAATGTAACAATCGAGAGCTTTCTATCCAGGGGGACAACAAACTGTCTGCCAGGAAGACGTTCACACCGGAAAGAGGTGTTTTATATCTTTGCCGCCGTGTGAGAGTAAATGAATGTCAAGCTGAATCTTGCTCATCTTAATGGCTGCAGAGTATTCAGTAAAGAATGCAGCTCTCTTAGGCAAACTTCTGGATTTACTCCTTCCCGTTAACTCACGTCTAATCAGTTTCTAACTGCGTTTTGATGTTGTTTGAAGCGATGACTGATCAACTCCTCATTTCTGGTCCTGTTTTCCGGGACTCTTCTATTTCCCAACTCTTTTATCAGTTTCTTCCTCCAACATTTATTCTTCCTTCCCATCGTAGCCCCTCTCTGTTACTTTTCACTCTGCCTCATATTGCATTTTCTTCAACTTCAAACTCTTGAGAGCATATCTTTATAGGGATTCCACAAGTTTGTCAGCGCCACGGCTCCAAAGACAGTGTCTGACAACCTCTGCCTTCCTTCCCAATTCAAGCAATTTATATGATGCATACATATTTCAAACTCCCACTCTTTTATATGATGCATACATATTTCAAACTCCCACTTTTACGTTCATTTTGAGTATCTATGTTGGCTTGTGTTATTGAGTTCCGAAGATTTCAAAATGGCAAAACTCATTTAAAAAATCAATTGCTGTTTTCAACTGTAGCAAATTAATCTTATATGGAACAATGGTGTTATGTTTGGAAGTGCTTTGTCAAGGCTGAATCAAACGCAATTCAGAAAATCAGTGATCCTGGCGCCGTTTTTCCCAAGACTCACATCTGTCTAAAAGTGAGCCACTGCCTATTTCTGTATGTACTGTTTCTGACACGGTCTTGCAGAACTCAAAAAGTAAGTTCTCCTTACTCAAAGGCAGTTTCGTAACACCCGTTAGCCTACTACATCTCACATCGACTGGGTGGAAGTAAAATATGGCAACTTCTTTCCCTCCACCGGCAAACTCTGGAATGCCATTACTACTTCCTCTTTACCCGGCGTATCTAATCTTCTTTTCCCCTTTTTTGTTTTACTTTAATCCAGGTCCGGACTTGATAGAGACATTAGCTAGCCCATCCCGTTAGCCATGATATTAATCATTCTCTTTTATCACATAAGTAGCTTAAGAATTTGAGAACATCATGTCATTTCTATCCTTCATCATTAGCGTTATTATTAAACCACTCCGATAACAAGCAGATACGTTAATATATTCATATAGAGAACACGAGATACATTAGAGAGGCCAATGTTACTCCGTTTTTATGCACCAGATGCAGAATTCATCCATTAAAGCTTACGTCTCTTTGAGAGAAGATCCTTTCGCAAAGAGAACAAAAAAAAAAAAAAAAAAAGATGAAATTATCAGGGAAGTTTATGAAGAACTTCCTTAATTTCTTTAACAGATGCCGATAGCCTAAAATCTATAAGTCAGTGTAGGGTGTTGACAGAACTGGAATAAAGCAGCTTTACACAGATTTGGTGAGCACGATCATGAAACAGGATACGGCTAGACGGATTAAGAGTGAATTCAAAATAGTTTTTTTTTTTCTAAACAATCATCTCGCTCAACAATACCTGTTCACACATGCATTGATTTCAAGATTCTCTGGCACATGACAATAAAATGAAAAGTATATTAAGCGGTCAAACAAACCTTTTCTTTACAAAACTGGTTAGCAATCAACTTACTTCTTGCGCTTAAAACGACAATCAAACAAACATATCGACTCCTTATATCATTTAGTAAGTCCATTAACACCCAAAAAACTCTCTCTCCACCAACTCAAAAAATAACACGCCCTTGGCTATACACACGGTATAGCAGGACAGGGGACGCAATCGTAATTTAAAATTATGAAAAGATTAAATAATAGATACAGGTTTCCTAGCCCGTTACCGAGTGTATCAGATCGCACTGTCTTGTGGAGAAGACTTCTTTTTTTATTAACTTGGGGCATATGTCATCTCGCTTGAAGAACGACATAAAATGGGATTAATGTTCAATTATTTCTGCTGATGTACATACTAAGTGAGTGACAATGTTCGAACGAGTTTAATTCAGCTATTTAACAAAAAAAAAACTAATACGTAGGAAAATGAAGGTTCAGTTCATGTGTCACGGTTCGTACACACACAAACGTTAATGTCTCTCTCTCTCTCTCTCTCTCTCTCTCTCTCTCTCTCTCTCTCTCTGGTAGGTGTATCAAGTTCCTTTCGGGTCGTTGTAGACGAAGGCGAATCTATCGGCTGGATTATACGAGTGTTGTGTATAATTAACAGTTATGTAAAGAGCAGTCATTTTAATACTTTCTGCTCATAACTAACGCAACTACGGGGGTTTTTAACGTTCGTACATAAATATAAATAAATATATTAATATAGGCCTATGTATATATACATATATATGTATATATGTGTATATATATATATAACGTAAATTAAATGTGTGACTATATCTTGGACACCTAAATATAAATAAACATATTAATATAGGCCTATGTATATATACATATATATGTATATATGCGTGTATATTTATGTATATATATACATACTGTATATATATAAAGTAAATTAAACGTGTGACTATATCTTGGACACCCAAACAGAACGTATAGCTTAAACACATCCAGTACTCAGAACGAAGAGCAGGAACAACTAAAAGATCCACCGGCTTTTCCAAACAGATCTAGTGTTTCAAGGGACAAGTTTCTTTCACTGCCACCGTCTTCGGACGCCACTCAAATCTAGTCGAGGAACCGGGCAAATTAAAAGCATTGCCTTGTTACTTTTCGAGTTAATTATCTCATTTTACCGCCACCGTCGCGTCGAAGAAAGGAATATGAATGTCGCGGTTTAACGTTTTCGACCGAGACGTACTGTAGGTTTTTGTCGATTTCCTCCTTTTTATTCTACCTTCTTGTTTTATGGGTATTTCGTAATCCACTTTACCTGGCTTCGGTCTATGCGAGGCTGTCATGCCTATACCAACGCCTGACTGTGTCGGCGGTAACACGGACTTCACAAAGTAACCTTGACATTTTTTTTTCGTAGTGGAACCGATATAGATGTATGACTAATGCGCCGAGCCTCCCCCTAGCAGTTGATTTTCTTTTCAGACCGAAAAGAATAGTTCCCAATACGACGAAGAAGCCTTTTACATTCTGTAGTCATTGCTAACCCGGGCAGTTTCAAAAACAGAAAGGTGAGCTTCTAAGAAAAGCAACATAATCGAGATTACTCTTTGAAATAAACAATGAGTTTCTATCCCATTCGTAAGTAAAGATCGCACGCTTTATAAAGAGATGCGGAAATCATGGCAATTTAACAAGATCTACTTAAAAGGCATATTGTTTAATTACAACCATACTGGTTATTTTTATCAAACAAAAACAGTGCAAACAAAGACGTGAAAATGAAAAGGCTCCGTTCATTTATAAAAAAAAAAACAGCTACTGGTGTTTTTAATTCAATGAATGTACATATAATTATCACATGCGTCATTTTAGCACTGTACAACAAAAGCATGAGGCGGTAATTGCTCAGATAATTGAAAAAGAGCATGCAAGTTGGACATACGCGCTTTGCACCCCTTAAGCAGCAAGACTAACGCAATTTGAGAGGGATTTCGCCTCTACTGAAAGCCAAAGCCCCGTCCAGCATACGGTTGCTTTGCATAGACTGAGCGCCGTCATGATTGTAACCTAATGACCACGAATGCGTCTTTACCTACATGACCGTCATGCAAGGTTGGCTTCACCCGTCAGGCACAATTGATTAAATGGGGGAGGGGGCCCTCCCCTCACTCTCGCACCCTTGTGGCTTGCGGGGAGGGGGAGGGGGGCGGTTTATCGCAGCCTTGTAAAAACCCCTTCTCCCCACCTCAAAGGCAAATACCAAATCTAGAGTTTACCCATTTCGTACTCAAGCATCTGGACACAGGTCGACGTTATCCTAAGTAAAACCTCGAGTCCTGCCGGTAACGAAGCACTCATCAGTTACAATTCCCCTTGGGTGTAAGTTATTCCCAAGGTACAGGAATGGAGTATAAAATTTAGGCCAAACGCCAAGCGCTGGGGCCTGTAACGTCATTCAGCGCTGAAAGGGAAAAGCCTATAATAGGTTATACAGGTATAGGAGGAGGAGAACATTGCAGTTGCACTAAGAAACAAAACTGTTATCAGAGGGTGGAAAGTAAGAAGGAAGAAAGAGAATATGATCGGAGGTACAGTAAAAGGAGTAAAAGGGGTTGCAGCTAGGGGCCGAAGGGGCGCTGCAAAGAACCTTAATTAATGCCTACAGTGCACCGCATGAGGCACACTGAGGGCACTATACCCCAGAATAACTTTAACACAAGGGGAATTGTAACTGTTGAGTGCTTCATCACCAGCAGGAGTCGAACCGTCATATATATACATAAATACATACATACATATATATATATATATATATATATATATATATATATATATATATATATATACATATATATATATATATTACATATATATATACTCGCTGATAACCCGGTGCTGCCCGTGAAAACTCTGAATGACAACTGATAAACTCTGTCTCTCTCACTTTTTCCTTCTTTCTCCTCCCTAGCACTCTCTCTCTCTCTCTCTCTCTCTCTCTCTCTCTCTCTCACTTTTTCCCTCTTTCTCCTCCCTAACACCCCCCTTTACTCTCTCTCTCACTTCCTCTCCCTCTTACTCTTTCTTTCTCTCATTCTTTCCCTCTCTCTCTCTCTCTCTCTCTCTCTCCAACACTCCCTGACTCTTTCCCTCTTTCTTCCCCATAACACTCCCTCTACTCTCTCTCTCTCTCTCACTCCCTCTCCCTCTCACTCTCTCTCTCACTCGCACACTCTCACTTCCTCTCCCTCTCACTCTCTCTCTCTCTCTCACTTCCTTCCCCTCTTTCTTTCTCTCACTCCCTCATTCTCTCTCTGTCACCCACTTCCCAACCCCCACCCCCTTTGGTGCCATTGATGTCTTACCCCCACAGTATTCTTTTCCAGATAGTAAGTCATATGTATACTGAAATTAGGTATGATAAATTCGTAAAGCTACTAAGTCTATGGGCATCACCAGCCTCAATTCACTGGCAAAACTAGACCCGTTTCAGGAAAGCCCTTCCACCCACATCCCCTTAGGTGCTAGCGATGTCTTAACCCCACAGTGTTCTTTGCGAGGTAGTAAGTCGTATGTATACCAAGTTTGGTTGAAATTGTTCAATGCGTTTCAGAGTGTATGTGGAACATACACACACACACACATACATACAACCATTTTTATATATATGTATAAACATACATATATATAATTATATATATATTATATAAGATTAATGGAGATAACTTTGATATGTCCTTTGCAAAAGCCATGGGATAACAACAATGATAATTAAGATAAGTGGAAACTCGTGGAAGACAAAGCGAAAGAAAAAATGAGCGTGAAATTTCATAAAGACCCTTTGCGTCACGAACTGTATGAGATTATATATATATATATATATATATATATATATATATATATATATATATATATAGATATATATATATATACATACATTTAAGATAGACTGACTGACAGACTGAGAAGTAGATAACACCGTGCAGTTAGGTTAATAAAATATATCCAATTACTATAAATGACGAATTTAAGACATAAAAGAACCATCTTTTACCTTACTACAAATCTGCGGAGGCATTAAATATAAATTTTGCGATTTAGCAGTTAGTCTGAAATTACTGCCGACTAAATAATCTAACAACAATACTTGGGATCGCATCGGTACACCATTAGTGTTGTAGTACATATTCATATTTATTTTTTGTTAAAGATATTTACTCCATTTATCAGCTAACTTCCTGCACTTCACTCTGAAATTTTTTCCCAGGATCCTAAGTTCTACTTCTGGCCAATTCGACTTCCCTTTGAATATTCTCTCTCTCTCTCTCTCTCTCTCTCTCTCTCTCTCTCTCTCTCTCTCTCTCTCTCTCTCTGATTAAAGTCAATAAATGGGGCATCCACGGAGAAAGAAAACTCGCCAACCATCCCCTATTCCCCCATCCAGTATCCGAATGACTTGAGAACATGCAAAAATCATGTTATTATGTCCCAGTTGTTATAATAATTATAATGAGGCTTCCCGATGAATACACGCGAAATGACCATCGCAACAAATTTTTTCCTCTGATCTGCCGGACCTCAGGTAGCAATCAAATAAGTTTAAATCATATAAATATTGACATCTGAAAGAAACAAACACAGGGCAATTACATCAGAAGGCAATACGGCTGATAAAAGAAAATATACCCGGTAACATGAAAAATGACCCGGCATACAACTGATGCACTTAAATTATTGATATGATTTTTATTAACTAAAAACGGTCTTTGCATCAATAACTCGTCAGAAAGTCTACAGTCTGAGTTGCTCGTTGTATGCTAACAGTGTTCCTTGTAACCTCCGCATGAGAAATAATGAACAACCAAGATATATTAGCACCACGGAAGGATTTCAAAGGACACGGTTTTCATGAAATACCTGTTTGTGAAGACATATTCCAATTAGGCAACGGAATCTGATAGCTGACATTGTTGGTGAACCAAAGATTGCAAACCTTGATCATTAAATAATGTGGAGGACTCGGATTTTCTCTCTCTCTCTCTCTCTCTCTCTCTCTCTCTCTCTCTCTCTCCCTTCTTCGCGTGGCTGTTTTCTATTACAGCTTTTTTTTTTTAGTCGTGTTCAAAGTTAAATGACTTTGCATATCATATACAAATAAAACAAGTAAAAAATTCGCCGAAGTTTCTTCGGCGCAATCGAGTTTTCTGTACAGCCGCTACAGCATAAAATCAAGGCCACCGAAAATCGATCTATCTTTCGGTGGTCTCGGTATAATGCTGTATGAGCCGCGGCCCGGTGGTGGCATATCCAATATCGTTGCCAGAAGCACGATCATGGGTAACTTTAACCTTAAATAAAAACTATTGAGGCTAGAGGGCTGCAATTTGCTATGTTTGATGATTGGAGGGTGGATGATCAACATACCAATTTGCAGCCCTCTAGCCTCAGTAGTTTTTAAGATCTGAGGGCGGACAGAAAAGTGAGGACAGAAAAAAGTGCGGACAGAATAAAGTGCGGACGGAGAGAGAAAGCCGGCACAATAGTTTTCTTTTACAGAAAATTAAAAAGTGAAGAACACACACTTGGTCTTCTACCTAACTTTCTGTCGCTAAATGTAGTTTTCTCCTGTCGAGGAGGTTTTTTCATTAGTTAATTTCGCGTAACAACTTTAGATTCTTAATTCAAATATGTCGGCTCAACGATTTATCCTGTCCATTTTATTCCTCGTCACGATCATCACGTCTCAAAGAATTCCTTCAGTGCTTGTTGACAATGCTGAAACTGACACATTAATTTGAAGAGGAGTGATTCGGAATTCATTCTTGCCCTATCACCACAACTTATACAAATACAAGAACCTTTTAAGAGAGAGAGAGAGAGAGAGAGAATTATCTTTGTTGTTGGCTACTATACGTAGCTCAATTTCTTACCGTTACCGCCTTCCATACCAGTAATGGAGACACTTTCACACTCACACACTCGCACACGCACACACACACACACGCACACACTATTCCCAAGTCTGAACTGAAAAATTCATCATATGTCAAAATAAGAATGAACACTGCATGAACCATGAAATGGAAATGATGCTGAAATTACAAGTCTACGAATGGACCACAGTCACTAAACCAACCTACAGCCGAAGATTTTTATATTCAGGTTAAGACAGAGGGCTAAGATTTTCAAAAATAAGGAGAGCCAACCTCACCGACGTATACAGTAAGGAATGTGTTTTCCAACTGATACCAAATCTTAGTTATATTACGAACGATTTGAAAATGTATCATCGTTCGGACATATCTCGCTCCTGGTTCCTGGTCGTTTACCGAAGTGCAAATAAGTCCTTCACTTTTTCTTGCTTGCATTTACTGCCTTGCAATGAAGACATTTTACAGTTCCATTTTCAACCTTGCGTAGACTGTGTTGTTTTACACATCGCGTTTCTAGCCAGTGCACCTTTCAAGGAATGGTAATCATGTACCGAGTGTCTTTATAAACAAATCCAGCCGATCCGGCGTCCACCCAAACGCCCACACTCTTAGCCGATCTCTGGCGTCAATCTCTTCCAAATCAACCAACGTCTGTATCTCAACCCATGAATAAGTTCGTAACCCCGTTGAGCACATACAACCCCATTTATATCCCCATTTCAAACCCCCCCCTCCCTCCAATACCAAATCCGCCACCATCCCCGCCTACGCCCACCCGCGGCCGCCCCCGAAGAGCTTACGGGCGTCTGACTGCGCTAGGAGGACGCCAGCCAGTTCCACGGCAAATTGGCGTCCTAGGGGGTAGTGAGCCGCCGTCCAGAAACCATCCTTATGTGACCTTATGCGGCTCGAAGGAAGGAATGACCTCCAGAGATTTTCCTCCGGTTCATCTTTTCTTCCCTTGCTAGGGTTTTTTCCTTGTCGCTGTTTATGATACACTAGGTCTGAAGGGTGTGCTCATTTCACTGTGCACGTAATCACCAGACAAGCCATTTCGGATTTCCTATGCTGTACACGACTTCATATCGATGGCCGCGGCAGTAAGAGATCGGCTGTTCATGCGCTGATAGTCTGGGGCTTACTTCATGCTCCTGATTCAATTCGTCAGAAACTATTCGTCTGCCCAAAATCTTAGCTTGCACTTTTTATTTTTATTTTCTTACCTGATTATTGGAGTCATAAAAGGTCTTACCGTTTTTATGCTACTTTGTAAAATGTCAGTTATTCTTCAGTATCATTAAGAAGCTGAGTGTGTAAATACAGTCATTTTTTTTATTCGGAAATCAAGACAGAGGCTGCAATACCCGATTCTTGGGCACGAGGGCGTCACGTAGTATACGTAAGGGTTGAAGTACACTTTTTCAGTGGAAACAAATGACAATCTCAGCCAAGACAGATGTAACGCCACCGTTCACACGGCGGGTTTCAAGTGAATGTTGACTGGCGATTCTCTATTAGAAAGTAAGGCAGCAACGTAGTCGGTTGCGTGCTCTGACGTCCATTCATCAATTACAGCACAAAGCGACGAAGGTGTACACCAGCGTCCAAGACACTCCCACCAGTGACTAGACACGTGATTGTCATCGAGAACAGATCACGGTCACAAGCGGTTCAAGCCTCGCCGGAATAACAGCCACGTTTAATATCTCCCGTTGTAGCTTAGAGAGTCTCTTGTTAACTCGTCTGGAAATGAGCCACTTAAATTTATCTGGCGTCGGAATATCAGGTCACGGACGACGGATAAGCTCGTCAGTGTTCTTCGAGAATTAAGAGATCATGAATTCAAGTTAAGAAAGGCTGGTTAAAAATATTACAAAATTAATTTCAACAAACATACACAGTTCCATCAATAAATGGTCTAGTTCAGTTGGCGTTCAGCCTTGAGAGTAAATAATGTCAAAACATGTTTCGACATTTTTAGTTGCCTACATAGCTCTAGTATGGAGAATACATCACACAAGTACCATTTCTAACTAAATATGCCAAAGCCAAACTCTCGAAAGCTTGTAAAATTAACGGCCAAAGAACACGCAAGTGATAAGTAACCATTTAACATTTAGATACACAATGTAGTATTGCGTTTGCTCAGGTGTAGCGATGGTGTTTTACAGAAGTGCGACCACACTTGTATACCCTCTATAAATGGAAACATGAAACAGATTCCTTCATTGTTAACTGCTTGATGTCTTCAAGCCTAAATGACAAACGTAGTTAAAATCTTGTAATCTTGCCTATCAAACTTAGGAGAAACATTCATAGCACTGAATCTCGGCAATGAACAAGTTTCTGTTTCGCGCACAATAAAAAGGACATACAATATTTAAACAGGGTATATATCGAAGGGATCGACTGCCTCACTAAAGTGACTAAAACGTAGAAAGCTTACATTTGTGGTAACCAAAAAAATGGGTTTACCTGCAACCTTTTTCTTCGCATTTAATACGGACTCCGTTATATACATGGCATGTTAGAAATGAATAACATTTAATAACTCGGCATGAGTTTATGTCTTAATATTTATACTTATGTGGTAGCTTAGTTTATTCAACAAAGTAACCAAACAGCCGTGAAAATAAGATTATCTCTTTTCAATCGAAAACTCTCCCATTAAATGATTCTTCTTGCTTATAAACTTATCGGGATTAATATGTTCTTAACCTAAAGCACTAAACGCATTAGCCTCCTATTTATGGTTTCATATAAATCAGTCCCAAAAGAGCTGAGATTTCATAGAACTAAGAAGGAGCAAGGGAAGTGGAGGGAGGGGGGGGGGCACGTGAGGGAGATGGGGGGCCATCAAGGGTGGGGATGGGAAAGGGAGGGAGGTAGGAGAGAGGGAAGCCCTTCGCCGCAGGAGGAAGGGCTAGGCAGGTCCAGCCTAACATTACACGATGGTAACAAGTGGGTACCTTGGCACCCCCGCTGGTTAGGCGCCCCCACTGAGTAACCCCAACTAGAATACCCTCCCATCCCTTATACATAAACACCCTCCCGTTTCTCCAACCCGTTTCTCGCCTTCCCCTCTACTCCATTTCCTGGCGGGGTAGAAGTAAAACAGGTGAATCGTCAAATTCAATTCAAAAATCACTGCCGTGGCCCTCAGATAAATAATTTAGGAATAACCAAAGATTTCAGTTACATGGTTTAACAAAACGCGACCAATTTTCGCTACGCGGGAGCTCTAAAACTACTCTGCAATTACTCAATAAATTTCTGTTATTAAAAATCTGAAAGGCCTTGGAGACAGGGCTAACAAAACGAGCAAGGGCCCAAAGGATACAAAATGACAAACGCTTCACTCTTCAACTGAAAATAATGCACGATAAATACTTATGATAGGGGCTATTTCTTAGCCGGAGGAAAATGCATTGTGAAATGCAACGACTGGAAGTTCCAAGATCAAGCTGCTGACGTTGTATTCCCAAGATTGAATCTGCATCTCCAGCAAAATGTATCATTTCTGATCTTGGCTGCGAAACGTCTGCTTGATTTCATGTACTTTTTTTCTGCTCGAAAGTATCGTACATGTTTTAGAATGCATATACATAAACGTTTTACCGAGGCTCCTCTACCTAAACCCATGACCAAGAAAAATTGATCAGACAAAGATTCTTTTAAATGACAAAACTGACTTTCAGTAAAACCTTCTTTCTTAGCAAACTGCAATGGTGTATTATGAAGAATCACACATTCTAAAAAACTACAGAATACAAAACATCGTACTCCAAAAATAATGGTTAATTGTTTCAAGAATAAAAAAAAAAATCAGATACCGAAAACCTTTGCATTTACTGTGTAATAAAAGTACACACATATATATATATATATATATATATATATATATATATATATATATATATATATATATATATATATATATATATATATATATATATGTATGTATATGTATATATTGAGACAACGGAGTGGTGCTAGGCCTTTCGACTTACTGTCCTTTGCTTAGCGCTAAGTAAAGGACAGTGAGTCGAAAGGCCTGGCACCACTCCGTTGTTTCACCTTCCTTCACGGTATTGCCTTTATTTACATGTTCATCACGTTCCATATTTTCGTGATTCAGTTATACACACACACACACATATAACATACATACACACATATATACTGTATATATATGCATATAATGTATATAAATACATACATGTATATGTACATATATACGTTCATGTGTATATTATATATATGTATAAAATTATATATATATGTATATATATATATATACACGTATATAATATATATTATTTTGCACTTTTATCACACAGTACTCTTCTATTCACTTATTTTTCTGAGGCCATTTCAAATTAAACTTCAAGAAGAGTCTACTTTAGTGACGTAAAAGTAAAGGTTTTCAGTGTGTATATATGTATATATGTGTGTGTATGTATGTATATATAATTATATATATATATCTATACAGTATATATAAATATATACACATATAATACACAAAGACAAATATATATACATACATTATATATATACACATATAAATAAATTTCTGACTCATATCAGGATCGAACCCAGGTCTTTCAATTGAAAGGCAAGGGTGCTGCCCACTAGGCCATGCAAATCATAAAAGAAGTTGGAACCTGAGCGCCACTGCACACAAAGAATTACCTGTTCAAGCTAACTGGATGCGAGTCAGAAATTTATTTCTGTTCCACACGTGATTGTGTTGATTATTTCTAATATATATATATATATATATATATATATATATATATATATATATATATATATATACATACATATGTATATATATATAATATATGTATATATACATATACACACACATATAGTGTGTGTATGCATATCTCGCAGAGGCTAACATTCCTTCGAGTAATTTTGAAAGACACGAAACTCGCACGAGGTAAATTTGATAATAAAATGATTGCAGAAGGTGGAACACTTAATCAAATTAAATTATACAACAGTTGCTCCTTTAAGGAGCCATAACCCTTCAAAAACCAAGTGGCTAAATTTAATAAATGATTTCATATACAAGGATTAAAGAGTTCATCTGCTGAATGAAACACAACTTAGTGATTGGGCCTACATGCTACATTATCTGCAACCACTGACAAGCAGCTTGTTGCAATATCCCTTTTAACCGCTTCTATTTTGAGCTGCGTATTACCGCCATTGATATTTCATTACCATCAAGAAATATTACAGCGTCTTTCCTGTCTCTTTCTCTCCTGAGAACTACTCATTAACAAGAGCACTCCCATTCCCTTCGCTGCTACTCTTATGGTTACCACAAAAACTATTACTATTATAGTATTATTATTGAGAGTTACCGTTCGCTCTTCCATTTCAGCAAACTGTACAAGATCTCTACTTGCGCACAGTCTCTAGCTGAAAAATAATTCATTATTATTATTGCCTGCGATGTTTATGTACAGTTGTACATTATCACTTCTTATCTCGTGTACCAAAATTTACGTATTGTGCTTTATCTACCTTGTTACTCTCTGTTTATCAACATGGGCTGAAATGAACGATATTATTATTATTATTATTATTATATTATTATTATTATTATTATTATTATTATTATTATTATTATTGAGCCAGTCTCGGTGAGCAGTGCTTCTAAAAAATTTATGCACAGTTGAGTTATATTTACACTGAAAAGCAGTCTCTCTCAGAAACTGTTTAAGCACAACATTAAGGACCAATGATTCAGTCAGTAATTGTATATAGCAGTTGCTAAGAACTGCTTCGTCAGAGGTCTGAATACAATTTCTGTTTGGTTGAATATGTACAGAAGTGATCCGCTTCAGTGACACGCATTATTACGTGTACGCATTGAGCAACAGAATATCCATAACTGAGTACATCACTTTTATCTTAAACTAAATTCCAAGAATCATTTCCACTGCAACTTGCGTTTCATCACAGCATTCCTGAGTAATTTTGAAGGCCCGCCTCATCAGCCCGCATTCGTTCCTTCCAGCGAGAATTTCTTTTTTCTTTTTGCCAGTTTACAGTATTCTTGAATGACTTAACATAACATGTCATTTCTGCCCTTGAACAGATGCGGCGCTGTTTTCCTTAATTGTTTCTGAATGCACATGCCTCTGTTGCTTCCTGAGTCTCTCTGTACAGATAAGTCTTTGTTTCCTCTGAAATCTATACAGATGAGCCTTTGTTTCTTCTTAAGCGTGTCTGAATGGCTAAGTCTTTGTTTCTTAAGTGTCTCTCCACATAGCTATGTCTTTGTTTCGTCTTAAGTCTCTCTCTATATAGTTGTCTTTGTTTTTTAAGTCTCTCTCTGTTTAGCTCTTCAAGCGTCGCTAGCTGTCTTTGTTTCTTCAGAGATTCCCTTAAATGAATGTCATTGAGTGTCTCTTGAACAGTCATTTGTTTCTAGTGAAGTATTTAAGTTGCAAAAATGTGCCTCTGTTCATCTTAGATATAAGAGACCCATCTTTTACAGTTCTTGGAAGTTTGGAAGCCTTATTTTTTAAGGTTCATATCAAAATATCGGTGGTGTCTATACAATCAATCTGTATTTTTCCACTTAACTACGCGTACTTATGGTTTCTGTGGTATACATCTTTGGGAGTTATTTAAATCTTTCGATCTTATATCCTGTTCATTCAAAACTACTTACATCTATCTGCACAGTATAGTTTATACAGGGAGCTTGAACAGCATCATAAATTCTTTGTACGATACTCAGTTTAAAATATCATTAAAACTTTTATTCAAATAACGTCCACTGTTGTCAATGAAGTTTCATACGACTTCAGTCTCTCCTCTGCAGTAATTAATTCCCATACCTTTTTAGATCCAGGATCACCTAGGTCTCTCCTCCCCCACCACCCCTAACCTCCTCCTTTTAATTCCTTCACTTAGGGATCTCTATTCTCCCATACTTACCACCAGGTCCTCCTCCTCCTCCTCCTCTTCGCCACCTGCATCATCTTCGACCACAACCTCCTCTCCATCTTCCTTAAATGGCCAACCACCACTTCCTATTTCATTCTTCCTTCAAACTACCTCTTCCTCCACTATCGCGCCCCCGCCACCTCCTCCTCCACCTCCTTTTCGCCTTCCTTCTCTAATGGCCCCCACTACTTCCTCCCACACCCCATGCCTTCCTCCCGCTGCGAGGTTTTCATGGGTCCTCATTATTTAAACTGACGGGGCGTGGGTTTAATGAGGACTCACCATCACTCCAAGAGTCGCCATCTTTCTCGCCCTCTCCCTCTCTCGCCAGCTGCCTTTCCTTCGTACCCCTTCCCTAGCAACCCATCCCCCCTTCCACACCTAATCCTAAGCCATCTTCCCTGCAGACCCCCCCCCCCAACCACCCACGCCCATTTACCCCTACTCCCAAAATCCCCGTCGAACAGCAGGCACTGTTAAAATGCTAATGCTTACTTTACGGGGTCTCTCTCTCTCTCTCTCTCTCTCTCTCTCTCTCTCTCTCTCTCTCTCTCTCTCCAACCGAAAGGGCTGGATGGCCGCCCTTACCCTTAATAGCTTCTACACAAGAGTTCCGGCAAAACTGGCACCCTTGTTAGTTACTTGAAGCAACACGGGAAATGGTGATAAAAGGGATTAAGCCATAAAATACAGTCTCCACCACATTACATCGAATGAATCCACAAAATAAACACGTCTTCCCCGCCCCCGCCCCCTTCCCCCACCCCTCCCCATCTCTCTCTATCGCGAGATTATTGTTTTACATTGAAAAGTCTATACACTCCTCATTTAAGAATTCATGGGTGGAAAAAGATTCTACTCTTAGTAAAATAAAAAGTTATCCATTCTACTCTTAGTAAAATAAAAGTTATCTTAATATTTGCGAGGAAGATCTTTGCCAACCAAAGAGAATAAATTCTGAAATGAATGTTCTGGTGATAAACATTAGGCCTACCTATCGCGTCAATAAGAAAATGATCACAAAAGTATTCACGAGGTGCCTAAGTCATTACCAGGATTGAGAAACTCTTAATTACTACGCAGGACCAGGGGTAACAATCGACAGTTGACATAAGTACAGAGACTGATCACCTGAGTTTTGTAGTGCTTTTAGAATTCTGAATACTGAGTATTGCTTACCATTAAAAATTATGTTTGTGAGAGTGGCTTAAGCATTCTTGAGATATTTGAGGGCTTAATACTAAGTTAAATAACCAGTGGAAATTAAATATAGCTTAGCCTCAGTTTCTAATCACACCTAAATTCGTTGCTCTTATTTTAAGGTCAAAATTTTAAGTCTACAATGGAAATGAGAAATGTCCTGCTTTTTAAGCAAGAGAACGCTGTCTATGTACGAAAACCGTTAACACCATCACTATAACTGCTGCCGTTGTTCGTGCAGTGAAGACTCGTCCGCACAAACTAATCACGCACAGGGATCCTTCGAAATATTAATAAAATACTTTTGACGAAAACTTCTTGAGAAACTACTAGGACAAACCGAAAGTTACCTTCATAAATATTGAACACTTAATATACATTCAAAGTTCATTGGTCGAATAACCATGTCATAAATTTAATTCAAAAGTACATAAGTTTACAAAAGTGTTATGTACAGGGAGATACAATTAAGCAGAAGTAAAGGACTCCTTAAAAACTGAAATCCCATAACTTTTCTTAATGTTTCTGTGATAACATATCTGATTATGAAGATTTTTTAATGGGTAAAACGGAAAATAGCTAAGCAACTGCAGACATCGTCAAAGAGAGAGAGAGAGAGAGAGAGAGAGAGTCAGTCTAGTTAATGTTTAATATAGTCCATAGCACAATCTGGGTATGGACACAACGGCCTTTAACAGCACCTGAACATGTTTAATTTCATTTTAAGTTCTTCATCATAATGATCTTTCATCCACCTATTGTCACCTGAAATTCTAAAATCGTCATTTTAAAGCGGCATTAGAACAACATGAATTTATGGGAGGGAGCCAGGGTGACAAAGGCAAAATCCACAAAATATTCGGGGGACGAACACTTTCACTGAGAAAATCGTCCCATAAAACCTTTTGATAAATGAGACGACTCCGAGGTATCCCAAGCCTACATCAGCTTTAATTCCGCAATCAAGTAATAGGATAGGAAATGGAGTAATTTATGTGGCATTTGCAATTTACAAGGTCAAACTTCGTACAGCCGATATGGTTTCTCTCCACTGCTGTGCTGGTTCCGTCAGCAATCATGCACAAAAGAGAGAGTGGATTACTTATGTTGAAGCTTTTTCAAACTGGTAGATTGCTACAAGTATCACCATTTGATATAAAATTTCCCCAGCCCTTTCTCCTCTCTCTCTCTCTCTCTCTCTCTCTCTCTCTCTCTCTCTCTCATATACTAGCACACCTTCACTTCTGGAGCTTGAGAAATCATGGTCATCAAATACTCGCACTACAACTAACAAATATTTATAAACTGATTCGAAATCAGAAGAACAGGCCACGAAAACATATGTGAGTACGTTATTATCGCTGGCCAGTGATGGCAAACTGATGGCCTGATAACAAATAAAATTAAACTTCAGTATTTATTATACAAATACCATACAACGCCCGTAGATTCTCCCTAAATCAAAAACGTTTTCCTCGTCTATACATAGGAACATTTAGCAGTATTTAATACAAATCGAGGCGTTTCTCCCAACAAAGATGTTCCCATTTCTAAACATTTCGAAATAACATTTTAAAAAATGGGGAAGTTCTGCAATAACTAAGAAACTAACCAAGACAATTTCAGAAGCAACAGATCGAAGGTGTGAAAAAAGGTCGGTAAATCAACAAAACAGATTATATATACATATTTCTCGACCCAATCAGTCAATCGCATATTCAAGCATACCAATCCTTGGATTTAGCTCCGCTTCTTACGGTTCTCTTCCGTCGCTTTTGACAATACATTTACTCGTGAACAGATAATGGTAAACACTTATATCTAATCAATACCAAATGATAACCCTCTGTTCGTAAACCAATGAGTTTCCTTAGTTACATGCGATTCTAAAAGAAAACAAAAATAATCTTCATAAACATATTAAACCATAAACATCACATCCATGACAATAAATACCACAAACCTGGTCGTTTGCTCCATTAAGTTTTACTCGCAAATATTAAATTTTCCAGTATAATAAGAAATTACAGGACAAACTCTTAAAAAAAGTCGTCTACGCCAATAGTGGAACTCTGTCGCACTGTACTTTAGGATTTTATGTCCTTTCTTCACCTGCTTATTCTGAGAAAAGGTGCTTGAAATTTGCAAATAAACTTTTTGCTTAGCAAACATTTGAATCGCACGGGCCATTGTCGTCTATTACCATGTGACAATTTCTTGAAGTGGCTCATTCTAAGAAGTAAACGACTTATTACTCCCTTATTAAAGTGTTTATGCGGAATCAAATGACAAAGACTCAGTACAGTTTTCCTCTTTCTCCAATTCCACTGAATATTCTGAGACAAAGGTTTCCGAAGATTAACAAAATGATGTGTAATTTAAAAATTACTGTATTAAGTCGGCCTAATTTTATATATATATATATATATATATATATATATATATATATATATATATATATATATATATATATATATATATATATATATATATTGTCACATGCATTTATTCCTTTGCAATGCATGGGCAAGCTCCATGATTTTGATTTAAACATCAAGTACAGTGAATACATGTTGGTCACTAGAACCACACAAGTAGCGTCGTATAGGCGTTCCCTAGCTCATTAGCAATTTGCTACAGCTGACACCCCATGTAGAAGTCTCCACCCACTTGGCCTTAATGTGTCCCCTTTGTGTTCCCACTGTCCTCTCTCTTTGTGTGCTTGACCTCCTCTATCTTCCAGGACACCAGCGTCTCAAAAGAGTAAACATGACGCCAATCTGATCACTTGGACAAAGGTGATTGGGGCAGGAGAAAATATATAAAAGGGGAGGATGGCCCGCGATGGGGCAGCTCGCACCACCAGACCAAAGCAGACAGAATCCTTGCTGGTCGGTCTTCCGACATCCCTCCCTTCTTCCCCAAAAGTAACCTTTGGTGTGCATATTCGGATCCGATCCTCCAATGACCCCTTGCATTAAACGGTGAATCTGGCTTCAACATCAAGACATCTCATCTACAAGACATAGGTAAAGTGGAAATTAGAGTTGTTTGATGCACATTTCTCTTAACTGTATTTCTTCCTGCTCTCATATTCACTCCCCTTGCAACCTCCTTCAGAGCCTACATGAAGTGGTGTAATTAATTATGTAACATAACTCAGAAGTATTAGCCAGTTTGCATTTTATTTGTTCTTTGAGTGATCTCCCTCTCAGCCTTCAGCATTCTCAAATTGAACAAGTTAATTGTTTTGCAATCGAGTGCCAGTACGTCTGCATTGCAGAACAGATGATTGTGAAGCTGTGTAGCAACTGTTATCCACAGTGCCTTCTTCCCATCTTCCCCTGTGCAAAGATCCCTTCAAGATTTTACATCTGTGAATTGTGACCCTATGTTACACAATTCTGTTTAATCTTAATCTAATTTTAGAGGGTCTTAAATCCATTGTGATTAACTTTATTATAAGGTTCTGTTAACCTACATCTAAGTTTAGAGGTTCTTAAATCCATTGTGGTTATCCTTCCTGTAGGATCCTGTTAATCTTAAGATATTCTAGAGAAGCTTATCTCATATTGATTTGCTAGTGGCACCATTTGCTTTGTGAATTAACGTAATTACAGTGCCATGGAGCTAGTGATTAAGCCCCTTGTATGTTTCTTCTGATCTGTGTAATTATATCCTATTAAGTCAATCCCAGATTTTCCCTTAATCTCCATTGAAATTAGCCTTTAAAGTAGCTTTAAACTCTCTCTTTTTTTAAAGTGTGGCCCTTAATTAGATGCTGTTAGAACTCGAGTAAAAATCAGAAGTCACGTTACAATCATATTTATATATATACGTATTTAAACACACACATACATACATATACATACATTATATTCATGGCTAAGATTTTATGTATCAGGGGAAATAGTGAATGCATGTGGCCCAGGATTGGCAGGGAATGAACATGTTTCTTGGAGCCTGAACCTACGCCTTGCAGGGTTTGGAGAATGTAGAAGGGTGTTGGTGCTAAGTGGACTAAATTCAAGATGGGTGACAGAGAAGTCGGCTTTGTGAATGGCTGGGAACTGGGGCAGTTGATTTGTACAAGTACTTCGAGTAAATATTTTAGATAATGGTAAACTAAGAGAAGAGGTAAGCCACAGAACAGGTGACGCCAGGATTCCAGCAGGATAAATGCAAAGGACTGAAAGAAGAGTGTGAATTTTAGAAGTGGAATATGGATGTTGGATACAAATAAATAAAGATTGACACAGCAAAGATAAACTGTTAGAGTAGGATTGATGGCATAAGCTATACAGAGACTTGAAAGGGTAAGAAATGCAGATATATGAAGTAGTAATGGTCAAAATATGTGTAGTTGCAGAGATGAATAATAGTTTGAGATGGTTCCATTGTGCGGAAAGAATAGAAGACAACAGTTAATGAAAAGTGTACAATTCCAAAGCTTTGGAAGGAAGGAGAGGAGGACCTCGAAAGTGCTGGATAGATGGAGTGCTAGAAAGGGACCCCAGCATCAAAGGAATATCTGTAACATTGAAACACGCGGAGCAGTCTATGTAAAGGCTTTGGCGCTTTGGTGTAGATGAATGAGGTGGGTAACAATGGGAGTTTCTGCACTGTGGTACATTCAAAATTCCAACAGTCAAGTACTGTATGTATGTGGAAGTGATCTTGTAATTTCTCAGGAGCTACCCACTGCTAGTGGAAACACCCTCATATATATATATATATATATATATATATATATATATATATATATATATATATATATATATATATATATATATATATATATATATATATATATATAATTTATTTTTATATTAGTTCCTTGTTGGATGAGTCGGTATAGTTCTCGGCTAGCACTCTGCTAGGCCCGAATTCGAGTCTCCAGCCGGCCAATGAAGAATTAGAGGAATTTATCTCTGGTGATAGGAATTCATTTCTCGCTATAATGTGGTTCAGATTCCACAATAAGGTGTAGGTACTGTTGCCGGGTAACCAACTGGTTCTTAGCCACATAAAATAAGTCTAATCCTTCCGGCCAGCCCTAGGAGAGCTGTTAATCAGCTCAGTGGTCTGGTTAAACTAAGGTATACTTTTATATTTATATTATATGTATTATATATATATATATTTATATTTATATATATATATATATATATATATATATATATATATATATATATATTAAACATATTAAAGTTAAAGTCCTCCTGGACCTCTGTAGGCTCATAGGGCAGGCACTGATCTCCTGTTTCTTAGGCCAACAGCCTGTGTTGCTAGGTCCACTGTTTAACTCCCCAGCCCAAGGGCTGGTACCTATTCTCCTACTGAACCTCTCAGGTTTCTTCGAACTGCTAGGTTGACAGGCTGCCGGGATTTTTGCAGTGGTGCAATCCGAGCCATCAGTGAGCGGTGTGATGTGAACCCCGCCCCTCTCGACTGGTAGCCGAGAATCATACCACTGCGCCACCACGGCGGCATAATATATATATATATATATATATATATATATATATATATATATATATATATATATATATATATATATATATATATATATATATATATATATATATATATATATATATATAATATATATATACATACTTTTATATATTCATATATATATATATATATATATATATATATATATATATATATATATATAATGTATGTGTGCACAAAAACAAATACACATAAAAATATAAAATGGGTGTGAATAAATGAACACTTTCAAGTAATATAAAGCATTCGTGCTTAATTTCGTGCGCGTTTCTAATCCTCCCTCACCCTAAGAACGCCAATGGGAGCCGATTCGGAGGATTCTTCTGAATGGTGAGCGCTTTGGAGAACGAAAAGTACCCGGGTTCTTTCTTCCAATTCGATGAAATAAATCTCAAGTCTTTCCCGGGCTCACTATAAATATATCTTCCCCTATACACCTGATTCTTCCCTCGCACTTCACAAGATCTCATTGGTCTGGTTGTTTATTGTGAAAGGGATCTTACACGTATCAAAAGAAAAAAAACTTACAGTACTAAAAGTTCAACGACAAAGGAGGGTGTTGGATACTGAGCCACATACTGCGGAGAATTTGGGCACTAATTTAAAAGAGACCCCGATTGTGTTAGTGTAGGCAACTCGATAGGTTTTAGAACGCTCTTAGAGCTTAAATTTAACCCCCTCCCCCCCAAAAAAAAAAATATCACATACAGTCATAAATCCTATTCACTACTGTTGAAGGCAGGTTCGCAATGCGCGGAGACAACAGCAGTAATAAATGATAAAAATGATGAAGACTCTTTCACTTAGTCCTGACCAAAACCAACTCTCATCTCAAGTGCATATTATATTAGAAGAATCTGATGAAGGAAGAATACCATCAGAACCTTTTTTAGGATTAAAAATTTTTTTACCTGTTGGCCGCTAACTTGGTTTTCCAAGAACTCTAAACCGAGTAATTGCTGAATGCGCACAGACCATCGACGTTTCCCAAAAGTTTTCGCTTCGTGAGGCAACCCGGCGCACTAGGGAATCTCGGCGTTCGGAGAAGAGCCTTCGACGAAAACATTCGGGCCTGATGTGAGCGCAGTGTCCAGCAAGTAAGGATAATAATCAGTGTGTGTATTACATTACTTATTCACCATTTCCAAGCAAAACCTCACCACTGTACCATTTAAAAAAAGCCAGAGGAGGGCGCCAGGAACACAGGGAAGGGAGGGCGGAATGGACGCAGTTTGAGAAGGGACGAAAAAAGGAATTAAGTCTTACCTCGGCGGTCCCCCCTCCTAACTCCTCTCCTCACCCATATTCATACGACCCTTTACCAGTAAACCCCCTTCGCCCACGACCCTTATTCCATAAAGTCCCCCTTTTTACCCTAAGATCTTTGAGTAATACGTCTTGCTTATGTAAGAAAAAACTGGTGAGGGATCTTTGATGGAAAACCCAATCAAGAAAAGTCTGGATTATCATTTGAGTGGCTCGCTGAATGAAGACATCGCTGATAAAACGATGTGTGTGAACGAAATACCAGGTATACATCTAGTTTTAATACCTGTGTGGATAATACGACACTCGAGTAGAAGATCAAGGGAGACGGGGATTAGAAATCTGGGCTAGAAATGAACAGGAAATGTTGTTGATAACCTTTATGAAACAAAATTTGCTACCCAAACAGAGAGAGAGAGAGAGAGAGAGAGAGAGAGAGAGAGAGAGAGAGAGAGACCTACATACCCATCACCCAGAGATGCCTTTAAATAATTGGATTTTACAGGCATGTCTCGAAACCAGATCTTTCCTTTTTTTTTTTTTTTGAGTTGAAATTCCACAAACAAGAAGGCAACGCCACATAATTCACAATATAAATGATTCCACTAAAACATATCGTCAAAATTTTGAGAATCAAGGTGCCTCTCAAATCAGACATATATGAAAATGTGAATGAAAAGTAGCCCACATCTCAAAGTGTAATTAAAAATGCATGTTTTGGTGCGTCTGTGAGATCTCTTTGTTATTCGTAAAATTCCCATACAAAAATTCACCTGTAGGAGAAGCATTTCTTAGAACAGGGGGACACTTGTGCTATTGTAGTTGCCTCTAAGTACAAATCCTAGAAAAAGTCGAATTATTTGTGCGTGATCATTACCCTTTAAATCATGTCGAACGTTTAGCTCGCATAATAAGTTATCAACAAAAGGGGGTGATGGCGGTAAGGAGGGGGAATGAGGTGGAAGGCGTAGGTAGGAGGGAGGGTAGAAGACTTGAGGATTGTGGGGGGGGGGGTGTTCAAGGAAGTATAAGGAGTATGGTGGGAAAGGAGATGAGACCATGGACGTTATGTACCCAGGGCAAATAATGGTTGCTAAAAACCGCTTTCCTTTCCCCTCGTGTTCCCTCGTTTATCGAATTTCCCCTCACGGGATCTTGGCTCCTTCCTCTTTCCCTCTTCTAATATTCTCGAAAAAATGCACCTCCGTTTGTCCAGATGACGAGAACTAGAGAGAATCCTGACGACCATCATCTCTTTGGAGAAAGACTGAGGAGAATGTTAGGTCACTCGGCTTTTCTAAATTCACGAGAATGATGTCAAGAATAATGGGGTGTGGAAAGAATGGCGTTGGACTGAAGGACGTGGCTGGGAATGCTGTTGTGGGGGTTGGGTGCTGAGGACCAGGTAAGTGTCTCAAGAGGTAAATCCATTTACGAAAGCAGCTGGAAAATTAAGATGACAGTAAACCAGTGTTGTTCTTGGGAAATCTGTATCGAAATGATTCTCTTGATAATGAATGGTCAAAACGCACAAGAGCAAATTAAACTATTGGCGAATAATCTCATCGCAAGAATGCAACCTGCGGTTCAAGCCCGAAATGAAGATGTGAAAATATTAGTTGCATATTTTACCAAAGCATTCTTTCTAATCAGATCATATATAAAACTGCAAGTGGGAAATCGCTCTCATGCCACATAAAATAAACGGCAGAGATGGAACTAGTATTTTGTGGGTCACAATCAAGGATGGTGCATGATCGCAGATGGAGAAGACTAATAACAAACAGTGACCCCATATAAAGATGGGAAAAGCTGAAGATAAAGAAGAAGAAGAATCAAGGATGTCTATTCCCCAGGCGAAAAATAACTACATAAAAGGAAAAATGATAGCACGTGGCCTTCACTCATCCTAAATAATACCAACTTAATATATTCTCTTGGGTTCAAGTTTCCCAGTTAGTTCTTTCTGTGTCAGTGACACAATCATTTTCCATAATTTTGAAAAGGAACAAATTCTTATATTCAACTTTCCTCAGTGACTATTTCTGTTTATTTGATCTTGCGTAGCCGCAAGATTGAATTAGGACCCTTCCAACCAGGCTAAACTCTATTATCAACCATTTCGCAGAAAAATAGTGCTGGCCTAATTCTTTCTCTCTCTCTCTCTGTCTCTGAAATCTTTACCTCCCTCAAGTATACTCGGGAAGGCACATTCAAACTATTATTATTCAAACTATTATTACGAAATTCAACAATTAACAACAATTGTCTTCTTATCGTTCTAAATAGCTTTAATAAATTACCGACATGGGCAAAGTATAACGATAAAAGATATACTAAATACCTCAATCCATGCAATCTTTTTTACGTCTGCCAAACATCTGTGTGTGAATTCTAATCGTGGGCCTTGGCATTCAGAATTAAAACTCAGAGCAGCTGACTAAGATTTTTCTTCTCTTTTCGATTTTACCTAGGGAATGGGGATTCTCAGAACTTGCCGAATAATAACATCTAAAGCCTGCTTATTAACAAGCAAAATCATATCATATAATATAACAAGGTGGCAAAGCGAAAACGGAAGGGGAGAGTAGTGCACCCAATTCGAAGTACCATTAACATGACCAAAAGAATCTACAACCTTATGTTTCTCGATAAATCTCTCAGTAATCTGACTATGAGTAAACACCACCTGAATCCTAAACGTTCTTGGTCATATAACTCAGTTGAATGAACTGGGTATAAGCAACAAATAGAGACAACAGTAACGATGTATTGCAGGCTCGCTATTGTAGTCCTTTTATTTGTATTGCGCCAATGGTCCCTGAATCCTTATTAAATGCATTTTATAAAGCTATACGAGTTGCATGGTTAATGAACGCTGAGATGAATGAAGTGCCTTACTGCTATTATGAAGAGCAAATGTTCATTGTCTTTCGAGTCAACTCGGTATTCGATGCCAAGTTACATGACTTCAGAGAATAATCTTTCCATAATAAAGAGATTGTCTTCGATAAGGCAGGGGTTAATTTTTTACGTGGATGAGAATACGAGACACTTCAAGGTCTTGTTGATTACCGTGAAACCAGACATTTAGCTAAATCATAAACTTTGCAGCGTTTTACTATCATTTACATGATTCCACTTTTTACATCAACTCTCAAAAGTACACCATTAACAACACGGAACATCAAAGATTCTGTTCATGTTAAAATGACTTAATTATCAAAAGTCAGAATTACGAATCAAAGTAAGTTTCTTGACGCAGCAACAAACGTATCTGTCACCATTACAACTTCCCACATTACCGTACTAAGGTTTCTGATTTTTCTTTTACTTATTCTTTCCAGGACTTAGGCCTTGAATAAGAGAAGTTGCAATAAATTGGTCACCGATTTAAAACACAATGGGACCTGATGATGGCAGAGCAAAAGTTCAAAGCATCACAAATGTTACTGTAATGCAGACTCCCTACCCCGAGGGGGGAAAAAGGCAAACTCTTGAGTGCGGTAAAACCCACCGAGTGGACGGCGTAAATATGTATGTTGAGTCGGATTCTAGCGATTCTGGCTGGCCCAGGAGAATTCAAACTGACCAATAATTAAAATTCTATCGGAACATCGCTTGATTTTTCCTTCGAGTCGACATATCTTGAAACTGTAAGGGCAGAGTGCATCAGCATTCCTCAAACGATCTCTATTTCAAACGCCTTTACTAACCGAACACTGAAAAATATCTGTTCAAATATCTATGTCAGGCACAAAATTCCTTCACCAGGAAGGAGAGAGAGAGAGAGAGAGAGAGAGAGAGAGAGAGAGAGAGAGAGAGAGAGAGAGAGAGAGATTCCATCCATATTTTCCCTATATCTTAAGCAACCATTTTCTGCTATGTCCAACTCCTGGAGCCGCTTCAGCGATTGAGTTACTTCGACGTTGAAATAAGATTACTTTCCATGTTTTAGTAATGCGCCGAGATGTGTCTCGACCAATTTCATTTACAATCAGATCCCTTTAATGCGAACCCCGTTTACTTGCCCATCGGTAGCCGAGATCGAAGACAACGTCACGTGGATAAATACAGGATAGCAACTATCATTTCTTTTTTTAAACGCAAAATGATTATAAATGATAAATGTCTGGAAGTCTTCAAGCGAAGAAAAAGATGTCTTGGGTTGGCGGAGTTGGGTTTTATCTCATTAGTCGGTCTTGCAGAATCGTACGCGCTGCCTTCAGTTTTATGCGCGAAATATTCTGGTTTTCAATTACACTGCTGTGAACGAAAAGGAAGGGGATTTCAGATTCTTTGAATTTTCCTCCGATTTATTTCACTTTTAAGACTAGAGGGGACACCTCCCTACTGTGTTCTGAATAAAATGTTTCAAAAACTTAAGAAGTAAGAAATATCCCTGTCAAATGAAAGCCTATTACTTTGTGATACAAAATAAGCTTTATATACCGATACATAAGCATTCGTATATGAACGAAGTAATTGGGTCTTGAGCACTGGAAGAAATCTGCGGCAGAGAGAGAGAGAGAGAGAGAGAGAGAGAGAGAGAGAGAGAGAGAGAGAGAGAGAGAGAATTGTGTGATCTGCCCGACGGACTGCAATCACCCTCCCCCCATCTACACCCAAATCCCCGATCCCCCACCTACACTGCCACTAGCTTGCACTCCGCTGGCAACTGTCTTTACCCCTACGGGTGAAGCCGTCGCTGAGTAATATATATACTGTGTATGTATATGTATATATGTATTTATGTATATATATATATATATATATATATATATATATATATATATATATATATATATATATATATACATATATACAGTACATATATATATATATATATATATATATATATATATTATATATATATATATATATATATATATATATATATACATATATATAATATATATATATATATATTCCTTTTTTACATGGGCCATATATAATCTAAGTATACTGAAGAGGGAATTTACTGCTGAGGTGTAAATCTATATGAAAACCCAGTTCGTTCAAGGCCTCCTCTATCGAAAGAAAAAAAAACTATTTAAAAGCGATGCTAAATCATTATTAATCGGCAAGGTCTTCTTCTTCACATGTGACCAATCATTCATTACCACGCTCATAAACTGGCACGCACTCGCGCACCAAAAACATTTAGCAAGACCAAGTAACATGTAAACTGAACTGAGCCGAGAATGGTGTTAAAATTGGGTTAATCTCAAGAAGAATGTGGTCCTCAATTAGTGGATGGGGAAGGAAGAAGGAAGGTGAGGGAGGAAGAGAAGAACGAGTGAAATGGAGAAATAAAGGACTGACTAAAAATAAATGGCAATAAAATGGGAAGACTGATTTCGAATCTGACTACCTTGGGCTTGCTTTGCAGATAACATAATATCGTACATGAACATATGAGAGAGAGAGAGAGAGAGAGAGAGAGAGAGAGAGAGAGAGATGCAAATTCTATGTATTGCCCGTTTCAATGATGGCTACCTTGTCGAGGCCTCGACATTTTCAGCTTTATGATGGTTTTAAATTTCAAAAAGTGCTAATCTCTCGCCCTAATGTCTGTCTGTCTCTCTCTGCGCACCTCCTCAACGGAGACTCATAACAGTCAACCAACGAAAAGCCGCCGCATTTACAGCTTTGATTAACAAACTAACTTTGAAAAAGCGCTCATACCGTTCCCCCCTCGTTATCACATTTGAATGTATTCCGTAGATTGAGACGAACATCCGTTTTGGGAAACGCCTTTCAGCAAATTAGGAAATTACTGTAAGAACTTGATCTCATGAAGACACCTGACTACAGTCTTCACTAACGAAAACTTGCCTTTCAGTGAATGCTGTTGTCTTGGCTGCTTGTATAAACTGTTGAGACACAAACAATTTATATATATATATATATATATATATATATATATATATATATATATATATATATATATATATATATATATATATATATATATATATATTTCCCAATTTAAAACGAGAGAGAGAGAGAGAGAGAGAGAGAGAGAGAGAGAGAGAGAGAGAGAGAGAGAGAGAGAGAGAGAGAGAGAGAAAGCTTTCTGGAGGCAGAAGCCTTATACACTAAGTATGTTAACAAGTCCCTCATTTAGTGTTTTAAGTTCGTTAGGGGTCTGTGCACTTATTCGCGACTTCCTCGATGATTAATCATTCACTGTTCGTTTGGTCCTATGATGTCTAGCATAAATGTGTCTATCGTCACCCGATGTGATGCATGTAATGCATGTAGCGACCTGCCATTACCACGTGCTTGGACTTCTGCTGAATACTTTTTTAATAAGATTTCGGGTGGATAAACGTGAATAATGAAGTAACTGTTCCTGCATTTTTGCCTTATGCGAGGGAATTTCATTCAGCTCATTCATTGCGTCATAACTAGAATGAGAATGGCGCGCTTGCGTGCACAACGCATCACGTGTGTTTGCTTTTGAATAACTAACAAAAAACCTTCATTCACCTGGTTGTGCTATCTCATAGCTCTAACAACATACCCTAATTATTAAGTATCGTACATATTTTATATACCAACACCGTGCGGCAGCAGTTGGCAAAATATAAATAGCGAAGACGGAGAGGTCCTCATTAAAGGACTTCCCAAAATGTTGATACCATGATGGTAAGCGATGAACACCACTTATCTGTAGCAGATGTGATACTCCGTACAATTGATCACCTTACTTTTCAAATAAGGCCACAAAACACCAAGAACGATAGCGAGCCCTTACTGGGCCTAATACACGCTTCCTGTCCGATAGATAGCTCCAAGCCACATTCTCTTTCAGCAACGTAACTAACTAGCACGGATGTGGACACTGAGCAGTCTGAATTGTTATCTGATATAAATTTACCCTCTCTGGGACTTGAATGAACTTCTACGGAGACACGTCGCGATGCATTACTCTATTCATATGTTTAGGGTTGACTAAATAAACACACACACACACACTGAAAGAAAACGCAGGTGCCGACTAACGGGGTGACCTTCCCTGTCAAAGACGGGAAAGTAGGAAACTGGAATCGACGATTCGATCAAGTAGCTTCATTACACTGACTGATTTTTATCTAACGAAAATGTACGAAATAGTCGTCCTTTGCCCGCGCCTAATTTGGTCTATCGATCCGGTACGACACACGGATCAACTTCTCCATTCATTCCATACAAAACTCTATATATATATATATTACCTTGAAATCAGTCGCGCATCCATGGCTAGCAGATTCGCTGTTCCAAGAACTGTTTTTTTCCCCGATGTCGAGCACTGATCACTTTATCGGTAAACACACCAACCGCTTAAGTTCAGAACCGACGAGACTACGCAACACAACCACGCTCCACGAGAAACGAGTGGCGAAAGGGACTTGAACTTCGACGAGCGGCGAAATAACCTTCGAAACAATGGATTTGACGTTTCAAAACATCGACGGGTATTTACGAACTGTAACTGTCATTGTTCTCGATTGTCGTGTAGTTCAACGCTCGTGACCACACCGAGACGAACCGATTAACAATACGCTGCACTCAACTCCGTTCACGGTGTTTTTACGTCCGAAGTATTTCCTGTTATTTTACCGTTGTCAATTGTTTTTGTTGGGCAGTTTTAAGTATTAAAAGGGATTACCATTATCAATTATTGTTTACATCATGCATTTTTGTTGTTATTGAGATGAATTCGCTATTCAAATGACGGTCTTGTTATCAGAAAGAGAGAAAGACGACTACTTCTTAAAGGAATGAAAATGAGCGAGTCAAAAGAAATTCCTACAATACTATAGAGACAACGATAACAAAAGGACTGTGGTGGGCCAGCGGACCTAATCCCCAAAGCGGTTGAATTATACTAAGCATGCTTGTGCATTAGCTATTTGAAGCGTGTCCGCCAAGCAACACCTTCACCTTTGTTTCTGTCATTAATGCTTGATAGGACATCACCATCAGATTACAAAGTCAAAAGAAATGTTGTACAAGAAGATATCACCCTTCGCGCGTAAGGTAAAGAAACATGCCAAGACCGACGTGTTATACTATAAATTTACACCTTTTTATAAAAATGGATCGTAGGAAATGATTACTAGATTGACAAAAGAAAAACGTACAAGACGAGGGAAAATAATTTACTCTGTGTTGAAAATAACAATAAGGAGAGAAACATTATTGGAGTGATTGTAATAAAATAAATGGGGGTTCAAAAGCAAGGGAAGTGTGCACAGTACTCTTTGAAACAGCAAGGTATTTGTGGTAACATAATCTATAGAATATTAGTAACTAAGGCAAATGAACAAAAAGAAAAACGAAACAAAAATTATACTCAACCTCTGCTTCTGCGCTGAATCAGCATTGGCACCCCTAGATCCGACTTCGATGGTTTGAAGATGATTTTCAATTTTATGTTAATGTATACATACTGTATATACATACATATGTATATATATGCATGTATATATATAAATTTGTAGCTTTGTTAGTTGTTATTAACATATGAATACACTTTTCAGTAAGTCATTCAATCTTTGCAGATTTGTGTTCAATGAATTCTTGTAGCACGTCGTATTTCTTTGACTAGCATAAATTTGAGAATCATGCTCATTTCACTACTTCATTTCATTTGTAAGTAGGGCATTTTTTTTTTTCATAACGTGTCTTCACTGACAACTGTGATGCTACTTGTCATCTCTGGTTAAATTTTGCCAAGTTTGGTCCAACGTAACTGTTTCATCGAAATGAAATAATCATCCAGCTCGTTCATTCTTTTTTAATTCCTCATATTTAGTATTATTTTAAGTTTGATGATCTGTCCAGTATGGAAAAGACTTTTGCCAGTGCTGTATGGAAGTTGAACAGACTAAAATGTATATTTAAAAAAAAACTGTGCTTATTTGAAAACTGTTTTATTCATGTATATATTTAAGATAAAATTTCATTCAAAATTATCTACGAGACAAATCTACTTTATTCGCAAATCAATTTTAAAACTTCCATCGAAACCAAGAGAGAGAGAGAGAGAGAGAGAGAGAGAGAGAGAGAGAGAGAGAGAGAGAGAGAGAGTTAGGTAAAAATTTGAAATAAGGAAAAATGACTGTTGTGGACGCAACGCTATACTTTGCATTCAACTTCCATGCAGCGGCGAAGGCTTCGCCCGTAGATCGTTGTGCCAACGACACAATTTTCCATGAAATTTTCCTTAAACTTAAATTGAAGAATTAGAAAAAAAACTTAGTTACTTTCGAGGTTTATTTTTATCACTAGTTTCCCACATACGTACAGGAAATGATCAGAATGTTGCTAACTCAGTAATATACAACAAAACACAACTGTCTCTTTTTTTAAACTAAATTATATATGAATAAAATATAATACAACAGAGGAAAGAACGAAGACAATGGAAACGAAATAAATGTACAACAGAAAAGTATATACTTTGACCGGTTTCAGGTATGGGCTGTACAGTAAGCACAACAGACATTGGGACTTAGCTTAGAGGTGTGGTCATAAAAATAATAATAATAATTTTAATAATAATAATAATAATTATAATGATATTTTACAACATAACACAATGGCGTCTTCCTGCTAGCAAGAAAATGCCATAACTATTTACAACATAATATAACACATATAAATACCAAAAGCTAGTAAATACCATCATCTTTTTATCTTTTTTTTTTCTGTTTATAGTGGACAAAGTCAGATTGATGTGGCTGATAAAATGATTACAACAATTATTATTAATGTAAAAATATAAGGAACACTCACATATACGGCAATATTGAGACAATCTCCACCTCGGCGAGAGCCAGACAATCCTAACTTTACGGTTACTTCATTATTATTATTACTATCATTATATCAGTACTAACAGTATTTCAGATATTCACATTCAAATAGGAACTTTGCGATTCATTTCAGTTATATAAATAATTTTTCTTCCAAAAAAAGCGAGGAACCGTTGTTTCATGATATAGTCAACTCCAGTTTAAAAAGAAAAAATAAAACACCGACCCAACAAAATGACTCATTAACTGGGGAAAACGAAAAGAACATGATAGTATTAGCCTTCACATGCCTTCTTGGTCCTACAAAAGGACAAGGCGTAACAAGTAGCCTTTCTGTGCTTCCCGGCTACATGCAACAAAAAAAATGAACTGGTTTTACTTCAAGGAAATAATTGTAACAATTTGAATGAAATTCGACCCAAGACATAGGTAAGTGGCCAACTTCGAGTCGGCGCGTAAGGTGGTCTTTGCCCTATTATGCAATTCTCACAACCACCTCATTTGCAGATCAAGAAAATGGCCATTTACAAGTGAACAAATTGAAACATAGTATCCGAAACTGCCGAAAAAGCACCAATTCTCTATCGTTCTACTGCAGTAAGGTATGATCTCTTATCTATTAAAAGCTGTCAAGCACCAACAGCCCACGCATAAACGTGGGTTCTGAACCACAGTGACACAACAGGAGTAAACAGAGCAGACCATTGACAACTTCGTTTGTGTGGATCTTGAAAGGTTTTTCATACATATGTAAAAAAAATTCTTCGTCAGCTTCGGACACGATGCTGCAAATTGTTACTACATAATATTAGGACAACAAAAACAAAAAACTGCCACCCGATATCGATTGCAAGATTGATATACTCTTGAAGGAGTCATCCCTTAAAAAAAAAAAAAAGAGAGCGACCCCTTTATAAGTTTTTTAGTAAAAAGCCAGTTTTAGCTGGAAGGAACTTCACGTGTTGACAGACGCGGGAGTAATACAAACATACAAACACACTTACACATACAGTTAAATGAGGTCGAATTAGCAATTTCTGGGGGGAATATTTTATCTTACAACTTTTCTCCGCCCTCCCGAACGTTCTTAGGGCATAAGAACTTAGAAGTAGTATTACTATGGCCACGAAAAATCCTTTTCAAACCGACACACATGGAAAATAAAATGCACATTGTATGATTGACAGTGGACCCAAAATTGCTAATTTGACCTCAAAGTCTTGCTTAGCCAGAGAGGTGCAAAGGCTCCCTTAGTACCGGCCACCCAAAAATGATGTAATGGTCCTTTTGATTGACTGTCAACTATAATAACCCTCATTAATAACTGTTTTCAAGGTTCCCAGTACTAAAGAAGTTCCCAGTCTCCCAATGGCTGTTATTCTTCGTTCGGCAAAATGTGTGCGAGGTAGAGTGCGGGAGCTTCATGACCCAAGTTGTAATGTTCAAAGCTTTTCAAGCTTCACAACAAAGCCGATTTTTCTTCATCTTAAATGTAAGTAAATGTGCAAGTGACACAGGCAACGGGACATTTGTCCCTCACTTAAATTTCCACGAAGTACAAAACCTTGTGATAAAGTTATGGCAAGTACTGTATTCATTCTACATTTACTCCTCCTCCCACTTTAAGCTCTGAGGTCTCATCACCGCAATTTCATATATATATATACAGTATACATTCACTAGGCTCAGTGCGTATTTAGCATCACAAAAACACCAAAAGTGTTCCATTATATAATGACATAACTATAAAATAAGCAAAGAACATTACAACCCAGTGTTTACAACTTATATTTGACGGTTAAAACACCTTACTCCCCATCTGGGAAAATGTACAATACATACAATTGCATGGGTACACCGAACGTCATTTTGTAGTTTGTATTTTACATCTATGATTACTGTAATTATTATACAGATCAAATTAATAAGCTTGAGTTATTACTATTTGTGATGTGAAATGCCGATGATAATCAATCAGGTCTGGTATTCCATGTATAATGTTATTCAATAGAGAGTTTTGAAAGCCTTCATATTTTTTTTTTTACACTTTAGTTGGGTCGGTTAGATGTGGAAGACTGGTGAGGAATCTATGGTCGAGTTTTGTTTGCTTACACTCGTGATTATCTGCTTTATAATCTCAGGAACCTGTTGCTTGTGGTAGATACAAAGAGATTCATACACCCTACTGACTTAGATTCAAAGTTACACCAAGAGTACAGAGGCCTAAATGACTGGATACAAATACAGCGAGTCTTTAAGACATCACTTGTCATTTGAGTTTACATTTTGTATGTGTATTTTCTCTTGCAGAAACTAAGAATCTGTGTCAATAAGATGAACGAAAGTGGCGTCTAAAACTGTGAAAAGAAGGTTGCAAGCTATAGCCTAAGTATCATCTCTAAAAGCTGTACTAATTTAAATGCTATTTTTACAATTATTTGATATCAACTGCATTTTATAAACAATTTTCAAATTAAAAAATTCTACTGATTGTTTTAGGCTTTTTTACACTCTAAATAATAATGAAAATAATAATTATACCTTCTGAAACACTGATCACGTGATTAGCATAAAAAGTGGTAGGAACATTAACTAGCAAGTTAGTGTACAGCATATTATTATTAATATTATTAATTATGGTGCAAGACAATTTTTAAAGAGTACACTCAATTCATATGCTTTGATGCGAGGTATTGTTAGTGTTTCACCATTAATAGATTTTATACTCTATGATCTACCAACCTGATGCAGTTCTAGAGTCCTAGACCACTAGAGGATTACACAAAAATTACATAAAACCAGCTCTAGTGAAGATTTTAAGGCCTCAAACTTAAAAGTAAGGCCTGAACTCCGGAACTTTCGTAACTTTGTAAAAATGCCATCATAACATCAACACATTTAAGCTACAACTTCTCTCTCCACGAGTAAGTATCAGGTCTGTATTATTCTCACCCTTGACTGTGTCTTGGGTTTAACACGTACACAGGAGTTGACAAATAGGAATCCAGACAAGCGAATGAACACAGGGGAGGGAGGGCTAGGCAGCAAGAGCAGCAGGTCGAACAAGCGTGAGCCTGCTAGGGAGGATAAAGCGTGACAGGGCCAACATGTATAATAAGGCTCTTTTCCCCAGCCAGGCATGCCTGGGATTCCGCTAGAGCTCACTTCCAAGCTACATATTAAAATTCATACACACTGATATTAACAACTGGCCTACGTGGAAAAGCCAGAGAAGTATTGTGAGCAGATGGAGTCAAAGTGGCAGTGGTACCCCTTGCAGGCCTGGCCGGGAGTGAGCAGGGTAGGGCAGGGTAGCAGCAACCGTGAGGGCGGCACTAGGTGGTGTGCAGGCTGGCAGGACGGGCCACGAGCAGGTGCAGGTAGTGATCACAGGGATGGGGGACCGCTACTCACCAGCGCCGGCCATCATGGCATGTTGAAGTAGTGGGTGGGGCGCCCCTTGCAGCCCCCCGAGACCCATCTGCTGGTACACCTGTTGAAGTAGCTGCAGGCGACTTACGTCATCATTGTTGTTGCTCCCACCTGGACCAACCTTCCTATCATCACTGGCAGTAATACCAACAGTAGCTGGAGGTGATCCAAGAGCCATTAACTGGGCCATTTGAAGCTGGTGTGCTAAGCCAGCTGCTGGTGTCAACGATGAGGGTGGTTTGTCAGAATCAGCTGACAATGAACTCAAACTACTGGTTAGACCAGCCACGTCACTCTCCTCTTTTACTTTTTCTAAAAACATTTTCATATTTTCGATATGTGAGCGTGTAAACAAATGGTCCTGCACAGAATACTTATGGCTGTACTTAAAATTACATACTTTGCACTCCTCAGGTGGCTTAGGACCTTCAGGCTCAGTGCCAAGCATTTTTTGTAAAGCCAGTTTGGCCTTCTTTTCTTTGGCCCGCGCATTTTGGAACCACACCTGCACCACACGCTTGGCTAACCCTATTTCCCTCCCTAGCAACTCACACTCTGCCATAGTTGGAGTCTTGTAATCACTGAACACACTCTTCATTATCTTAACCTGAATTGCTGACATCTGGGTTCGGAACCGCTTACTAGCTGAATGAGGTCCTCCTGGTCGAGCAGAACTAGTGGTGGAGGAGGCAGGTGAGGTTGGGTTACTTTCAGAAATGTGTAGTGATAGATCACCATCTTCTGGCTCTCCCACATCAAGCTGATAACATTCATCATCTGAGTGGTCTCCTAAATGGTCACTGGTATCTAATAGGGATGAATCAAACGCCAAAGGTCGCACCATCTCTAGGGGTCGCACCATCTCTAGGGGCTTACTGAGATCTAATGGGCTCTCACCTTCTCGCCGCACACCATCCGATGCTAGGTTGACATCATTGAGGTATCTCCGGATTGCTTCCTCATGGTACATGGCAATTGAATCTTCAGGAACTTCTGGGGATGAGAAGAAAGAAGAGGTCATGACTTGAGAAGCTTGAGTTGAAGAAGGAGTTGAAGACAGGCTGAAGTTCCCAACACCAGAATCTTCTACATCAGGCAGTGCATCAATATCCACATCTCCCTTAGAGTACTGATCGGCGTGCTTAGTAGAAAGGTGCGATTCAAGAGCAGATTTTACTTTAAAGATAGCAGGACAGAAGGGGCATTTTTTATTAATGACTTGTGCATGAGCTCTAAACTGACCTTTTCTTTCTCTCGCTCGAGTGTTCTGGAACCAGACTTGGACGACCCTCTTCTTGAGACCCACTTCTTGAGCTATTGTTTCCAACATCTTTCGCGAAGGATTTGCTTCCAACTGGTACTTTTGATAGAGGTAGTCAAGTTGCTCTGGGAGAATAGTAGTGCGCAGCCGTTTGTCCCGCTGACCTTCACTACTCCCCAAGACAACATCCTTTTCATCCTCACTTTCATCAGTCTTACGCTTTAAAGGTGAGGCAGGAGGTAGCAAGGGACTGGGCTGAGGTGGGGGTATTGCTGGAGGAATTTGATGCTGAGGTGGTGGCTGTGACTGCTGTTGTTGCTGCTGTATACTGGTAAAAGGAGAGTCCGCACCCTTATTCAAAAAGAGAGCTGGATTCATTAAATGCACAATCTGATGTTCTCGCCACTGTTCAAACCTGTTAAAAACCAAACTACACTTATCACACTGGTATGTCTCAGTTGTAGATTTATTATCCATGCTACCAGACTGCTGTGATGACTCTGTAATGCTGGAATGATTAGAATTTTCATCATTATATAACGCTGCGGCTTGGGCAGCTGCTGCTTGTGCCTGTGCTGAACGCTTAGCATCTTCTTCCTTGAAGCAATGCGTCTTTTGATGTCTTATGAGCTCATAATACCGCTGGAAGACAAGCAAGCATTTTTTACACTGATAGTTCAGACCAGGTGTTCTTGTAAATCTTCCTGCACCTTCATCATTGGGGTCTAGAGGTGGCTGGTTTTCATAAACTTTTCGTGCCTTCTGACGAGCATTTTGAAACCAAACCACAATAACACGAGGAGAAAGGTTGAGCAGCTTAGACAAATACTCCAGATCATCATCCTTGGGATATGCATTATTTTCAAAAAACTCTTGTAGCACCTTAATCTGGTAGTCAGTGAAACGGGTGCGATTGGCTCTCTTGCCTGTTATAGAGCTGGAAGAGGTAGGGGTCTGGGGTGCTGATGGAAAGGACAAATGGGGCGGTGTGGGACTCACACCAGAGCTTGGAGGAATAAGGCCAGAACTAGGAACTGTGGGTGGTGTATGAGGCAGCTTGTGGGCCAGCATAGGATTGGTCTCGAGCTGAGAGGTAATGAGTGAAGTGAGGGAAAGCGACGTCTGAGGTGAAGCCAAGGATGTAAATGATGGTGTTGCTGGCAGTCCTATGGGTGATGATGAAGCAGATGAAACCAGTTGTGACCCACCACCCACCTGTGATGATGGTTGAGATGGATGTGGTGGTAGAAGTGGCTGTGGATTCAATTGTTCACGCTGTTCCCTCAGCTGCTGCTCCCTTTGCTGATCCCTTTGCTGATGAAATAATTGCTGCTGGTTACTAGGGCCTAAAGACCCACCTACGCTATCCCCGTTCTTTTCTTGTACTCGGCTATTGTCTTGTGTAAAACTAGGAACTTTGTTGAGCGGGGACACAGCACTGGCATGGTCTAAATTAGGCTCCTCTTGCTCCTTTGAAATCTGATCGATGTTTTTATCCTCTTCACGTGTAGAATTTAGGGCAACAATCTCTCGTGCTTCATCAGGATTAAGTGGCATTACCTTTGCCTCACCTGTCTTTTCATACTCCTCCAAGTTAAGTGTGGTGGACGGCGGAATGCTGAAATTGTATGGGGAGTCTTTACTGCGTTGTCGTTCCTTGAAAAGTGTATTTCTAAACCAATGTTTTATCACCTTTGGAGGCAGTCCACTTTGCTTTGCCATGTCATTTATTTGGTCCTCAGTAGGGGAATTGTTGATGTCAAAATGAGCTCTTAAAATCTTGAGTTGTTCATCTGTAATACGGGTTCGAGCTCTTTTCTGCTGTGCTGCAGCAGCAGCAGCGGCAGCAGCAGCATGTTGCTGTTGTTGCTGCATAAGCTGTTGTTGTTGCTTAAGAAAAATACAAGGGTCTCCCTGCAATCCTGAGGGCCCAGAGGTAGGTGAACTTTGTTGCTGCATGTTGCTAAAGGCTACAGGATCAAACATATGTGGTGGTAACATAGGCATAAGAGGTGGATGCAAGTTCATAGCAGCAAGTGGATTAAGTTGAAGGGGCAAACCTGCCAAGCCCAGACCAGCCATCATCATGGGATTGAACTGCATCTGTTGCATCTGAGCTGCTGTTAGGGCATTAAGTGCTGCTGCCATTTCTGCCATCTGTGGAGGTACATTCATACCCTGATCAGCAGCAGGTGAGACAGAAGGGGCGGTGGTGGAGGTGGGAGTTACACCAGGGGTTGGAGTTGTATGAGAGGTTGGTGTAGCCGCTGCGTCGCTCCTGCTCCCTGATTCGGCCTCTTTCTCTCTCTCATCTGAAGTTCCCTTCTCTCCCCCCTGGACAATCTCCGCATCTCGGCCTCGCTCGTCATCTGTAAGAGCAGAGGGTTCGCTACTAGAGGAGTGTCGACTAGTATTGTATTCTTTACGATATTCATCTGAGAATTTCTTAAGATAATCAAAAGGTACACATGACTTATGAATTTCTTCTAAATGGGCTTTTAATACCCATACACTAGAAAACTGCTTAGAACACTGAGGACATTTAGATTTACTAAGTTCTGGTAAATTAGGATTAGATTTATATTTAGAGTCCTCACAATTCCCATCATCAAGGGATTTTGATTGATAAGGTTGTTGAGATTCAACATACTGAACTACTAGATCAAAGCCAAAGCTTTCTAATAAGTGCTTGTGTAGGCGTGAAGACTTTCTGAAAGGTACAGTGAATCTAGAGGTAGAGAGAGATTCTATGGAACATTCAGATGGAGAGAGAGAGCGGTCATGGGCCGGAGTCTGAGGCAGGTTAGCGGCGCTGGCTTGGCAGAGGGCTACCCATGCAGTATCCAGGGCAGCTGAGGCGTTACTGACGGAGTGAGGAAGGACGTTCAGTTGAGGAGGCAACAAACCACATAATACAGCATGTTGAGCTCCCTGTTCTGCAGTACTCCACACACCGCCACAGCGTCCACAGCTTCCCTGAGCACTGGTGCTGCTGGAGGGGGAAACATGGTGTGTTGTTGGAGGTGTGACTTGAGGTGTGGATGGGGAATGGGTGTTGTTAGGTTCATGAGACTGGGCTGGAGATGGTTGTGGTGTAGTAGGTATAGATGGATGGTCAGCTAATGTTCTTGGATCATGACTGACTGTTGGTAAATAATCTGGGAGTCTGGCAGTGCGAGACTGATGAAGCACAGAGCGTAGATGGATATCTAAGGTGGACTGCTGTGAATATGCCACACGGCACACATGACATCTGTATGGTTTATTCCCTTCCTCTTCCCCTAACCCAGACCCACTGATCCCAGGAAGTCCAGACTGGTTTTCACCTAGGGGCATATTCCCACCCTCTAAAATCCCTGCTTCTGATTGTATATTACTACTGCTTGAAGAGCCTTTGAACTCCTTATCCTGCATGGCTTTTTTAAGCTTGTGTAAATGACTCACTGAATTATAATGAACAAGCAAAATATTCTTTTGGGTAAATGACTCTTTACATACATCACATTTATAAGGTCTATTGGGGTCTAAGTATTTCTCCATAGGATATGTAAGTTTCTCACCCCGTCTATGTAGCAGTGTCTTCTGATGAACAGTTAGGTAACTCTGTCTGGTGAAAGCTACTCTACACCGGTGACACTTATAGCGCCTTGCTGGATCACTATAATTGTCCAATGCCATTGAGTCTGAGTTCAAATAATCCTCAATTGCTTGTTGATGGGGTGGTAGTGGTGGTTCCTCTATACGTGGCATATCTTCTATTTCATCGTCTTTATTTGACTCTCGTCGTAACAATGCCGTTGTGTTAGGATCAAGGACAGGACCAGCCCCTGCCCCTACAGGTGCTCCAACTATGGAGGCCTGAAACTGATGCTTCTCTTCTGCAGTTAATTCTGGGTGATCTGTACTGACATGCTTCTGCAGTGCTCCTAAGGAACGGAAATTACGATGACACAAAAGACACTTGGTTGCATCTCGTATTGCATGGTACTGTGCATGTAACTGCAATTTTTCTACAGTCTTAAAAGCAAGAGAACACTGCTGACATCGATATTTATATACATGACGCTCTGATACTGCAACTGATGGTCTAGGGGCTGCCCCATGAATCTCTCTGAAGTGACTATGGAGAGCCTGAGCTGTAGGGAAATACTGATTGCACCCCTTTTTCCAACAGAGATAGCCAGGACCTCTTGGTGTTTCTGTAACTGGTAAATGACCCATTGCTGTTTGATGTGCTAATAAATCCTCTACACTGCCACATGCCACACCGCACACACCACATTCCTCCGGCTCCCGGCCCACGTTCCGCTCATCACTTCGCTTACCTGCACCACTTGACTGATTATCTTCGGTTTTAATATGTCGTTGTAAATGGTGTTCCTGAGATCTCGAGTGATGGTCTGACTGCTGCTGCTGCTGCTGCTGCTGCTGCGAGTTATGCTCTTCGTCGTCTTCATGTTTGGAGGCAGCAGCGCTTAGCTTGACCAACAGCAGAAGTCGCTGCAGGCCGTCTGCATTAACAGAATGGACATTGATGGCATGCTTCTCAAGAGCATTCATGTCAGGGCAAGCTTCTTCACACAAGGGGCATCTCAATCCTGCTTTCTTTTCGCCGCCGTGCTCCGCATCCACGTGATGTTGCAGACCTGACTCTGTATCACACGTGAAGTGGCAGAAAGGGCAAGCATGGACTTGATCCGGGGAACGCCCTCCCTCTTTGGTCTCTTCTGTGAGGGTGAGAAGAAAAAACGAGAATGCAGCCATTAGTATACAATTCCGACCACGTTTTGTTATCAGTGAAGTTATTCTTCAGAAAAACATCATCTGTCTCAAAGAAGTAAGAAAATAGCCTAATGCAGATTAATTCAAACAATGAAAGAGGAAAATCCAAGAAAAATACGGGAAAGCTACCCTGAAAAATGAAACGCATCAAAAATTAATGACAGCCAAAAAGTAAATACTTAATTTTTTTTTGCATAGAAAAACACTAAAATTCAGCTGTACTATACAAGGAATAAGTGTTACCTACATCAACATCTATTGCACTGGTTAAGGAAAAAATTTCTGTTGACACTGCATCCATCTATATACTTCGACCTGTATGCATGACAAAATCATGAAACAAAAACTGTTATACCTAGTGTACTTATAATAAAAGTACCAATACAAGACTAACAGAAGAGAAGGATTAAAGGAATAATAGAAGAGAAGGATTTTAAAAGGTAAAGAAGAAATATTTTAAAAAGCAAGAGATTAGCAATTATACTTTTAACATTACAACAGAGACAATATATTTACCTCTAATTATACGCTTTCGCGCAATATTTTTTACTCTCATTATCATTCTTCAGCCAACTGATCTTATTCAGTGTTCATTTTTCCTTATAAATGAATAAAGGAAACATGAATTCAGAGTTAGATTTAGGATTTTATACACATAACTTCGCATAACGAAAAATACCGCAGTTTTTCACGGATTCGTATTGTTCTGCAGTAAACATTTTTTTTTTGTTTTTCACTATTTTCATTTGTTCAAAGTCCGATTTTACTAAACTCCAAAAAGCTTGTTTTATATAACATTTACTTGATTTTAAAAAATGCAGTGTTCTCCCCTTTTATATACACAAAAATTCTGGCAATCTACTTTCCGTGTATTTTCCCCAGGTTCAAAGATTCGAAGATATTCCTCTCCTGAAGTCTGTGTTCGTAAAAAAAATGAAAAAAAAATATGTAGGTGGTGATTTCCCACCCGCCGCATTTCAGCCCCCGTCCCAGCAATTCCAAACGGACTGTAATTTCCAATGGCGACGAGCAAGTAGCTTCCAATGAATAACGCCGAGAAGTAACTTCCAATGGCGCCGAGCAAGTAACTTCCAGTGAATAACGCCGAGAGGTAACTGCCAATGACGCCACCGAAGCACAAATGAGATCACGGTTGCGATGTCTTGCTGACCAAGACTAACGACCGACTGAGCGACAGAATATAACAAAGAGGCTTCGCTGTCTCTTCCTAAACCAGTTAATGACCTAAATGACATTAAGGCTACACAGCGCTCGGACCAGAGTTCAAGCTTAGTGTCCGGCCTCATTAGGGGAATAAGAGCCGAAGTCAAATCTCGCTGCGGACGCTCACAAAAGCTCAAGTGTGCACAGAGGCACACGTACACGGATTACAAACTCATACACTCACGCACACTCGCACACAACAAAAGAGAGGGAATGACAAATCACTGGCACTCTTTAAAAAATAATTTCCCACCTCCAAATTTCTTCACGACCGTACTATCCGAAGGGCATTCAAAAGAAGTTCTGTTAACGCCTCAAAATAAATATATGCAGGCAAAACTCAGAGGAACAAAGAAAAAATCGGAGGTAGTAAAAAATGGATGATGATCGGAAGTGAATGGAGGTGGAAAAAGATGAGACCAAATGCGAAACAGAGACTCTTCCTCGTGTTGACGTATGGCTTCTTGGACACTCCAGGGTGGGACCTGGACTGCTCATTGCCACCATCAATATGGATTCCGAACACTGACTAGCAGGGGTGGGAGGGCAGTGCGAAATTGCAAATATTAATAATATTAATGGCTGAGGAATGCTAACTCAATATTTCGAAATAAGGAAGAGTATTGTATGTGGGCCTGCTGATTATGTATAGTATGAAAAGCAACTACACTAAAATAAAGAAAAAAAATCAATTGCAAATATTAATAATATTAATGGCTGAGGAATGCTAACTCAATATTTGGAAAAGGAAGAGTATTGCATATGGGCCTGCTGATTATGTACAGTATGAAAAGCAACTACACTAAAATAAAATAAAAATCAATTACGTAACAGAATCAGTTACATATAAATAAAAAAACGTAAGTGATGATTAATCCCCAAATAGACAACGAAGCAGAAACACGTGTGTAGGGATTTCAAAATTATTTCATCCTTATACGGATTCATTACCACAGCGAGAGAGGAAAGGCAAAGGTGGAGAGAGAGAGAGAGAGAGAGAGAGAGAGAGAGAGAGAGAGAGAGAGAGAGAGAGAGAATGGGGGTTGTAGCGCAACATCATCTTTAGGCATCAGGAACGGGGACAAATCTCTTGACAGTGTATGTAAGCAATACAAAACTAAGAAAGTTTGAAGACGACACCTGAGAGAGAGAGAGAGAGAAAGAGAGAGAGAATCAACTACTTTCTCAAAGGTGGCTGTATTTCGAATAAGAGCAATGGCAGAGGTACGTACAAAAAAGCAAACACAACTAGTGCTAATTTCCACAAAACGGCGGAGACGTGGACGGAGAGGTACTGAAAAAAGAGAGAAAAAAAAAAAAAAACACCAAAAACCCTGACTGAGTGAGGCGCCACCATGGACGGCTCTAGCCAATTGTAATCATAAGGATATTAAGTGATATGTCCTTGGTACGTTTAATAGCTGTACATTTTAACCACACGATGCAGAATTAACTCCAAGGGGGTTTCTTTTGGGGGAGAATTATATGGGGAAGATTAGCTCACTTCCTGTGGCCCTGCTCAACTCCATGACTAGGGGAAGTCTCATGTGTGGGTACGTTTCTTGAAGCACGTTGAAGGTATTTCCAGCGGTGTGACTGTTCCGAGATGTTAAAGTGACACCAGTGGAAATGGAACAGGAACTGTCGATGAACCCATCTGAATGGATAAGTAAAACAATTATCCACTGGTTTCAAAAAGAAAAGAAAAGAACGAGTTGTAATCTCTCGAAGGATCGCGAAATGGACTGAAACACATCAGTCGAAGAGCCAACACTGAAAGTTTGCGTAACCAAACGCTCATGGTTAAACATGCTGGTATAAATGTGATTTCAAAACGAGAGAGAGAGAGAGAGAGAGAGAGAGAGAGAGAGAGAGAGAGAGAGAGAGAGAGAGAGAGCAACATATAACAATGTATATACAATTTCCAGGTAACTAACCAATGATGAATGGAATGGGGGAAAAAAATCGTACTGGGAGAGACACATACGACGCCACCCAAGAAGAATGAGAAAGACCTTCCTGAAACAAGCAAACAGAGGAGAGCGTTTTAACCAGCACGCACGCACGCACGCACAAACACAAACGAACAACGGCACATACGACGATCAACAGCCATAGCTACACGCGTAATGAAAGCAACCTCAGCCACGTCACATTCGCACGCAACATTTTACACATTTGCAACCCTAAGCATAAAAAAAAATAACACGGACATCGTTACGAGCAACAGCAGACGAAGCAAGAGGCGAGGTTTTCAGCAGGAGAAGCAGGCAGGAAAAGCAGGCAGGCAGGCAGCAGCAGCAGCAGCAGCAGCAGCAGGAGAGACAGTGCAAGGCGAGCGGCTAGTAATCTCACCTAATGAGCAGTAATGAGATCAAACTGGGGATGGCCCGCACCCTGCTAGCACAAGTATGAAAAATGAGCAGGAAAAAGAAACACAAGTTTGAGGCTCTCTCTCTCTCTCTCTCTCTCTCTCTCTCTCTCTCTCTCTCTCTCTCTCTCTCTCTTCTTCTTCACAAATATACATTCACACAAATTATGTATGCATGTATATATATATATATATATATATATATATATATATATATATATATATATATATATATATTATTTATATATATGTGTGTGTGCGTGTGTGTATGTATTGTATATATACATCCATACATATATGTATACATACATATATATATATATATACACAGAAATCGAAACACCAAATATATTATTATACATCTCTCTGTAACTTGTATCAACCATACTCCGAACAAAGTAACCATAATCATTAACCTTTTAATACAAAGCTTGAAGGTTACCTTACCTAAGAATGATCACTGTAAGCCGAAATGGCAGAATACTACACATTTAAAGTCACGGACAAATTATTTTAGTCCAAAAAATTAAAGTTATAAATCCTATAAAAAAAAATTACCCTTCAAAACACAGAGAAACGAAACGCTGGAGTACAACATGAATGGTGGGGGGAATATAAAATGTAATAATGGCACCTCGGGAACCATTCTAATGGCTTGGAAAACCATAACGCAATAACCCAACAATGGGATAATGATTCTTTACCTTCGGAAATAAATTATGGTTACCGGAGACCCTGGGTTTATAATTGCAACCCGTGATCGACAGGTGTCTAACTCGGGTAATATCCACGAAAGCGAAGAAGTGCACGAACCAAACTATTTTAAGTACTCCTGTTACTTTCACAGCCGCATAAAAAAAATATTAAAGATATTTATTCTTTTCTAGGCATATTTTTATATATTCACTGAAGTTTAAAAAGGGCTTTAAAGGATTCTAAAAATACGTCTTTCTGTGAACGCCAACACAAAACAAAATTAGTAACGAAGTTGACAGAAGTGAGAAACGAGTGTACAGGTATCAACGCACTAACGCGAATACTCATACGAACACCACAAGGTATGCGAGCACGTTTCCTTACAACACTGTACCATTGACAGAAAACCAATATGGAACTGGGTATGGTGTTCCCATCCAATGAAAGAACACTGTCGGTAAGAAGTAAACACAATACCTACTTGTCGCCACCACCCTAACTTGAGAAAAAAAAAAAAAATGAAAGAGGGCCCTTTTTATTTAGCCCTGGGTTAAACTCTGGCAAAAGTTGACTTTACCAATTTTGTCCACACATACAGCTAGCTTTATTGATTATATGATGCACGACGGAGGTGAAGAAAGCTGTAGTCTTGACTAATCACTTTATCAAGAGAGAGAGAGAGAGAGAGAGAGAGAGAGAGAGAGAGAGAGAGCTTCTGTTATTGTGTGTATTTCCGTTTAAGAGAACAAGCCTCGGGCTAATTACCCTTTCGCCGTGATTATTGCTTCAGCTCTCCTAAATGACTTGAGGCTTTGCTTTGATTACTTCCATTCATTTGGGCCTACGTTTCATCCTTATGACAGGGAAGCATAAGCATCAAAAAAGGGGGGAGGCCCCGGGGGAGAAAAAAATAAAAATAAATATAAAAAACAAACGCCTAGCGCGGAAAACAATTGCCGATCAATGGCGGGAGGCGCATAGAATCCGACACCTTTCTCATGCCCCTAATTCGACTTCCAAACCACAAGGCAGTCCCACTTAACAAAAACAATCAGAGAACAGTTGCTCCGTCAGAATTCCGGTTGAAGGGGGACAACATGCACGTGAATATTTTTCGTCTCCCCCGAGATGTTTGAAATTGGACCAATACCAAAGGCAGAATCAGAGACAAAATTGATTTTTCTTTTGGCTGAGTACAATTATAATACTAAGAAATATACATATATATATATATATATATATATATATATATATATATATATATATATATATATATATATATATATATATATATATATCCTAATGGAAATTTAAAAATTCTAGAAAACGGCGAGCGACAGGGAAAAACGAGTGATTAAGATCATGGAAATTTTAAAAATTCTAGATAACGGCAAGCGAGAGGAAAGAACGCGTGATTAAGATGATCAAATCAAAGGTAACAGAAATAAAAGAACGACAATTCAAACTTTACACAAAAGGGACAGACCGCAGAATAATCATGGCTAGTAAAAAAAAAAAAAAAAAATCCCTCCCAATTCGATGGACCGGCCGGCCATACAGATTTCCTTGCGGTATCTTGGTCTGGGTCACACATAATTAGACCGACCTTTAGACTACACGAAAATAAAAGACAGGAACAATTATCATGTGACATTTAGAAGTCTGGTTGAGACTACGACAATTGTAAATTGAATTACGACTTTATGGATTTTTTTTTCTTTAAATTACATGACCTATTAGGTGCATTTACATCAACGGCAACGGAAGCCGTCATATATTTCTGGAATAATTCGTTATACCCTTTTCAGCTTAGTACAGAAGAAGAAGAAGAAGAAGAAGAAGAAGAAGAAGAAGAAGAAGAAGAAGAAGAAGAAAAACTGTAGGATTAGTAATACTAACGCGACGAAATGTTGAAAAAATATAAAATGACTGTGCTCTTTGCAGAAAGACACGGTACCTGCCTTCTCTCAAGAGGGGCGAATTCCCTTAAAATAAGGGTCTAATTTGCTAAAAACTCTTCCACATAATCAAAAATGATCCACCACGCCCGCACAGACACCATTCGGCTTGAAACAAAAACAATAAGGCTGAAAATTTCAACTTTTTAACTCGCTGCTTATCGTCACCGACACGCTGGACGTAATTACTTTTAAAGTATTCAACAGCTCATCAAAAGTTAAGTCTCATTTGGAAATTAAATGCTGGCGAAGGAGAAAAAGTAAGTTGATAAAATTATGGTCGCGATTAACATGAATTTTCCATGATTAATGGCAACTATTTCAAACTCTACGGGACTTCAGGTTTTTTTTTTTTGGGTCACTGAACAATCTTGGGAGAGAGAGAGAGAGAGAGAGAGAGAGAGAGAGAGAGAGAGAGAGAGAGAGAGAGAGAGGAGCAAAGAATGGAGGAAGGAAGGAGGGGTGGTATTTGAACGAAGACAATTCACGCCACTGTCTCACATTAACTAAAAAAAAACATTAAGTACGATCACAACGAGGTGACAAATAGCACCAATAAAGATGGAACAACGAAATAACGTCGATGATCCTGATAACACCTACAATGGCCACAATAACGCCAATAACAGCGGGGAGAGAAGCCCGGAAAGGGAAGGAGAGAAAAGAACGCCGAGATTAAAGAATAACAAGATAAGGTCGATTATCATTTCCAGGCACGATCGCTATCAAATTTACGAGACAACTGACTAAACTTCCAGGTTTAATCAAAGTAATTGGAGGTACCCGTTGTTGCCCACGCTTGTTCATAGACCATGTTGATGATGATAATGATGATGATGGTGATGATGATGATGATTTCCAACGAGATTCAATTAAAGCGATCGATAGATTAGGGCCAGGAACTTTTAAATGTAAGAAATAATATATATTTAATCGTTATAACGTACAAGCACACTGACGCTGCAATTACGATTAGATCATCTTTGCCGCGTTTCGTTTAGACGAGATACTCCCAAAGCGCATTAAGTTATACATAGCTCTTGATACAAGGTACGGTATTATTTCCTCAATTCTTATTTTCGACTTTCATTCAAAGCGTGACATGAGTTGCTTGACGTCAAATGTTCTTAAATTCGTACACTCGTCACAACCTACAGTCTCGCCTGAAAATTTGACTTACCGACAGTAGGCTATACAATTACATATGTCTCTCGGCAATTATCATATACACTGCAACTGGAGGCATGGAAGATGTATTAGTATATGGCTGGAAGATGAAACTAAACACGCAAATCAAACTCCACTTCAGCGTGGCAACTTCTAGGAATCAAACCCTACAAAAAAAAAAAAAAAAAAAAGCCAGTTATAAAGGATAACAGGTCAGTTTCAAACGAAATAAAAAATAATAATAAATAAATAAACACATACTAATAACTTTTTCCGCTTGAAAAGGTTAATCAGAACATCATCAACACAGTAGCGGCCGACAAGTGTCGACTCACCACTGTTTGTGGAACAGCCTCCTGCCCTAATGACTTTGGACACCGACTCGTTAACTATTGACTCACTCCTACTCACCACTACTGAATTAATGCTGGCTCTATTCTGCATGTTCGTACACAATTAGGATACTTTTTTTGTATTAAACACAGTCTCATGCTCCGTTTTGAAAGTTGACTTGGAAACCTACATATTTACTAGTAGCTATGGTCCAATCCATTCAATAACCAATGGAAGTGGTAAAGAAAAATGTCCCTCTTCAATGAAAGGTTGTGTTCCTAAATTTGAAACTGAAGTTTCGCAGTTTTTTTTTAGAAAAATAATAATAATAATAATAATAATAATAATAATAATAATAATAATAATAATAAGTTAAAAGAAACTAAAACCAAAAAATTGAGACTAACGCCAACAAAACTGTCCTGCACGAACGAAAATTGAAAACCAAGCCTTACAGCGCCGCACCATCAAAATCCCCTCGAAGAAGAGTAATGAGACGCCAGCTCTGATAGGGGCTATATGAATGGCCCTGTGTAGCTTATCACTGAGCATGATAACGGTCCCAAGATGCCTGATTATGCACAGACATGTCTGGGCGAACAGAGTATGATCGGCTACGAAAGCAATGGCGCGTGAGTCAGCAAACAATCACGGGCAGTGTGTGTGTGTGTGTCACTTTTTGAACGTAATACATTTTACCTGGAAAAATACTCGGAATTATCTGATAATGATCACAAAGTATTGAGCAAAGAAGCGACGAGCTGGTGGGGGTCATCTTGGGCGAGGCTAAATGGGTCGAACGTAGTACCATTTAATATTGAATTTTAGACCGAACGAGTATTTTATTTCCTAGCAGGACGAATTAATCCTGGATGCCCAGCACCACAATCATCATGATATACGGAAGGACACACAACACCATGAGCGTTGAATGTTTGAGAGAGAGAGAGAGAGAGAGAGAGAGAGAGAGATATGAGAACAACACACGCACAACGTAGAACTCGAGTAGTAAACAGTGAAGATATACAACCATTATCGTATAGCCTACGGACACCTGACCCACCGACTACATCACAAAAAAAGATGTTCTGTCACTGTCATCCTTTCTCTCTCTCTCTCTCTCTCTCTCTCTCTCTCTCTCTCTCTCTCTCTCTTGCTCTCGGATCAAAATGAAACAGAATCGGCCTTTGAAAGGAATAAGAGACGATTGTCCATCGGGACCCAGCTACCCGTTATGGGAAATAAAAAATTAATTAAAGACCATCGCTGGATTACACAACTGGGAGCGCCCTCTCTCTCTCTCTCTCAAAAAAAAAAATAAAAAAAAGTAGACCTACGTGATCAGCTTCCTAAGCCTCCATTATCACAAGAATTTCACAAGAGCCACACGAATAAATTAACTCTTAGGATACACCGTGGTCGTGCAATTATCCGGCGGCCGATTGCTTCCCGAAATAGTTGGCCTTATATATGCGCACGAGTTTTGAAAGAGAAGTCATTTGGGAAAGTGCACAACACTAATAGCGCCTGGCTTTAAACAGGAGAGATAACTTCTGCAAAACTAATAATGATTTAATACAGAAAAAGTATCGCAGGTAAGATTCACAATAGATAAACTTAAATGTAAGGAGAAAGTAAGTATAATCTAAAAGCGATATTGACGTTTCAAATACAGAATATTTTAATACGCACAGCTTATTCTCAGAAAATAAACTAAACATTTCTGACTGCGAACGACGACACAGTGCAATATGAGTCAGATATTCGCTACATATTATTCCTAAAATGGGTTAAAGCAGAAAAATAATCTACGATTAGCAATACAACGCCTCACCTAAAAAGTAATCTCACTGCACGAGTAACAAAAGTTACGAAAAGTTACGAGTTATAAGCAATTATGTCAATAAATAAAAAAAAATGTCTAAAAAGCCATGTTTAAAGACAATATAGCATTATAATACATAAGTATCTGTTCCCGAAAAGAACTGAAACCACACAATACAATAATACATTCGGTGTATTTATTAATGAACGAACTAACATTTAATATATGGTACGGTCGTATCGCATGAGATGGAAAATATAGAAGCTGTCAGAATAAATCAAGTATACACGATGACACTACGCACGAGAGGGAGAGAGAGAGAGAGGCAATTCAATTACAACGTTCGCTAAAAGATGAAGCAAAATGACTAACATAACTATGCTATATGAACTGTACTCTCATAACTAAACAAAATAGAAATTACAGGCGCAAATTCTCCAGTGGTAAGGTGTCGCGCTCGGGGCCCGTCACCGCAAATGTCATTAAACAACTGTCAGGTTTCCCAGCCAATGGCAGAGGGCCGAGCCATCGCATGACAATGAGAGTAAACGGCGATGATGGAAATGCTTTACGATAAATACCGAATATAAAATGACTTAGTCAAAGAATACATAATATTTATGATTAACAAAGGCAATAAGAGTTTTTGTTACGTAAATCATTAAGAATGAACACGCACGTGAAAACAAAATAATTGGTAAAAAAAAAAAAAATTAGTTAACGCTACCTAATATCGCATGGAGAGAGAGAGAGAGAGAGAGAGAGAGAGAGAGAGAGAGAGAGAGAGAGAGTGTGGTTTGCGGTGAAAAACAAATGAGAGTCTACACTCCTTCCTCCCCCCCCTACCAAATGCCCCAAAATAACCTTTGGTAACCTTGCCACTCGGTGTTTTATTGGGGGAAACCCCATTTATTGTTCATTCATTCATTCCGAAGTGCAATATAACTCCATGGTTCCTCTCTAGTGTTCTCTCAAGTCGATAAGACACAAACACGTGAGAAAATCACGATACGTACTCGCGCACGCACTGGTATAGGTACGGTATGTGATCGTCGTTCTAGGAAAAAGGAAACTTTATAACCCGACTATTGCGTAAGGGCAGGCAGGGAGGTATTAATCTGGGTACTAAGAGATTTATTACACAATACACAGACACACACAAACACACGCGCACAGACAACAAACATATACACACACACACACACCCATATATATATATATATATATATATATATATATATATATATATATATATATATATATATATATATATATATATATATATATCTGTGTGTATATACGTGTAATGTATAAACAAAGAACACACTGCCTAGAAATTAAGGACACAGTATGTAGTTTAAAACTAGAAAACTCACAATCTTCAAGCAACGCAAGCATTTAAGATAGTTAAACACTAAAATGGCAGATAGGCTTGTACCCGTAAGCGGAATTTCAAGCCTAAGAGAGATGGACTTCAATGCAGCACTTCCTGCGAGTCTCTCGTATAAAAACGCAAACGACCTTGCGGCAATATAGTTAGTTGCATGGGCGTGTCTTTAGACCCCAAAGCATAACACACGGCCCTCTCCAAAAGGGTACAGAGGATGAAGGATAATTTACTTAGGTGTCATGAGGCGGGAATACTGACCTTAAACAAACAAATATACATATACACTTCTCTGTTCCTGACAGGAGTCATTTTGACCAAGCAATGGCGTCTGCATTTTTTCCATAGTTTTTGCTTTAACACAGAGTCGCGGGGGCGTTGGTTTCCCCTAAAATACGCTTTCTTTCTATAGGAAGCCCCCCCCCCCTTATCAAATCATGTGCTACATGGGGTCGAATGGGTTCAGTGGAGGTTGTACAGAGTTAGGGTGGGGAGTTGGGGGGGGGGAGGTAAGTAAGGAATTGGGTAGGAGGAGGCGAATGGGAGGTAAAGCTGGCATTCTGAAGGTGCCATAAATAAAACCCTGAACTAGCTCTCATTGCCTGCTTCTCCTAAAATAATAAAAGCGCGGTGACGACCACCACTTCTCGCATTGTGAGCACGCGAGAATCGCACCCCCCACCCCTCCCCCTCCCTATACATCCCTGCCCAAGCAAGCTTCCCCCTACCAACTTACCCGACCAACCTAGACTATATAAGCCTGAATATACCAACACACCAGTTTCCTCCCGCACCACTGAAATGCTACCATAGACTCTTTCTATTCATTTTCTTTCCCATTACCTACATTCATAATTGAAACAAAGTTCCATTGTTGGTTGCAAAAATAACAGCTCAAACATTCCAAAAACCGAAACCAATCAAATCACTCTGAATGCTTCTGTTTTCATGAAAATTGATAAAAATGTTTTTTTGAAATGTGAAAAAAATGACTTAAAATATTTAATAATGTAGGCTACAAATCTCCATTTTTTCGGCGAAGTCAAGTTAATGTTGATATCGAAATTTACTAGTGTCACTTAAATTCCCAGATAAGAAATCTATGAATAATTTGTGCAAAACACGCGAGCGAGGTAGACGAGGAATGAAAAAAAAATCAGCTGTTCTTGGAATCAGGGAATAGCTGAAACAGATACTGATAAACTTCAATAATCAACAGTAACAATGAGACAGTTTCATCATAACCTGTTACCGATATCAAATAATACACTACACAACAAATACAAAGCATATAGATGGTGCCTTTATCGTTTCTTAAAGTAATACAATACTGAAAATGTTATCGTGCACTGAAACTGACAAGAGATATTAATCACAAAATACTTAAAATTTTGTCTCACTAAATCATATTCAATGATGGTGAGTGGATAGACTGACAGATAGATAAACAAATAGCAAAATAAACTGGCAGTGTCCTTACATCGTAAAATAAAACTAACTACTTGGCATTTCTTAGATTACATACAACCTAGTAAAAATTATTTCTGAAGTTTAACATACAACTTGGTAAAATAAAAGATGAAATGGGCGAATGGATCAAGACAAATAAAAAAAGCAACAAGGTATCCATGCACAATCAATCAAAATTACCTACCAGTTCTGTAAATTAATTAAAAAAAACCATTACAAGCATTCTAAAGTTCTACAAAACAAAACAAAAGGGAAATAAATGTATCACATAATGGGAAAATGTACGACAGCCAAGCGGTGTCCACATCATAATGGCACAAAGGCTCGAAAAACAATTATGACAGTTACAAACGACGTAAAATAAAGAAGTACACAACACTGATAAAAAAAAAATGAAAATACAACCATAAAACACAAGAGATTACAAAACACAACAAACACCATTAAAATGTCATTACTTGGGGAACACATGTTCCTATAACTTACCAGTTGGTGTATGTCTGCCATCGTCATCCATGATCTCTTCGACTTTGAAGATTTCGCCGATATCTTGCTGCGTTCCGCCTTTTCCCTCTGCGTGCCGCTGTATCTGGTGCAGCTGTTCCATCTGCAAATGCCGCATGGATCTGATGTGATGCAGCAATTGCAACTTGGCCCTGGTGGTGAAGTTACACAGGGCACAGGTGTACTGTCTTCTGTCTTCCATGAACTGTTGTTCGGTCACACACAAGTGTCGGAAGAGTACATTGAGAACTTCGTGCCTTTGGTGGGCCGCGTGCAGCTGAAGTTTGTGCACGCTGTTTGTATAGTATTCACAAAGGTTACACCTCACATGCAAAGGATTGGTATTGGACAAGTACTTGAGTTTCCACTCATTGCGAGGACCCCCTTCTAAGATATGGTTCACATGCTGCAGCTTTTGAAGATGTTTGTCGGTTTTACAGTGCAACTGAAAATTAGCTTTGAGATTTGTTTTGTATGAACACAGTTTGCAGATGTAGTTCCCTGCCACCACCAAAAGCACCTCGTTTTCGTTGGCTTTCGACCGATCGAGTTGCAGGTGAAGATTGAGCTGTTCTAAAGAGTCGGTGGAAAATGCTGAGCATACACAACAGGTGAATGCATGCCGGGGGTTAGGGGGAACTGGTTCAGGGGGAGGTTCAAGAGATTCAGGGTTCAGTCCAAGATCAAAGTGAGGTCCTGGCTGGTCTCCGCCATGGCTCAATGGGCCACCATGTCCCAAGTGTGGTCCCGGACCATGACCCAGAGGTCCACCTGGAGGTCCACCTGGTGGCATCTGACCTCCAGACATCATCTGAATGAGAAGTGCTTGGTTATAGGCGAGGTCAGCCAAGGCAGCCTCTGGCATTGGTGGTTTTTCACTCACACCCAAGTTACCCATCATGGCGGCAGCAGCAGCCGGGTTCCCTGCATACTGGAGCAGTGCCATAGGATCAATCTGTCCACTGGCGCTACCTCCACTCCCTTGCAATGCACTCAATTGCTGCATGTGTTTCACATTCTGCTGCAAAACCATCATGTTATGGGTGTGCTTTTCACTGGTCATGTGGATTCTTAAATTCCTTGCAACATTGGTCTCGTAGTTGCAAACATCACAGCGCCACACAGGTTTTGGCTTTTGCTGTTGCATGGGTGCTGGTGTTGTTGATGGCGTAGGTGTTTTTGGTGCAGAATAAATAGCACCAGATGGACTTTGTTGCTGAGATGTCAGGGACTGAGAGCCCAGTGGCCCATCTACATTGGGCATGCCACCATTCTGCAACTCCTGCATGTTGTTAAGATGTTTGTCACTCTGCATATGAATGGAAAGATTACCTTTGGTAGTAGTGGAGTAATTGCACACCTCACATCGGTAGGGTTTATAACCACATGTATAAGTTTCCCCTCGTGCAAGACGAGGGTGAGGTTGGTTTGTCAAACAGTAAATGCAAGTGGACTCATTCTCTGGGTGTTTTTCCTTCATGTGAATCTCAAGGGTTTCTTGGTACTTATAATGCCAATTACATTTGGGGCACTTGAGCGTTTTGCAGGAATTACGCGAATGCATGAAGGCCATCTGACCCCCTAGCTGACGTGACTGTTGAAGGATTAGGTCACACTTGTCACAGTTGACACCCTGAGGTCGCCCACTCATGTGTTCTGGGCAAGCACCGATGATGGTGCCTGTAAGCTGAGTCACAGGGGACTGCAGAGGTGAAAAACTTGTTGGTGACATTGAAGTGACAGGCGAGACAGATGCTCGTCCATTGGCTCCAAGGGCAGAAACAGGTGACTTCCGACTGATGTCTGGTGTTCGAATTGCAGCTGGGTGTTGGGGGGCTGCAAAGGGGTCGTTTCTCGGCTGCTGCTGTTGATGGTGAAGCTGATGCTGCTGATGATGGTGCTGCTGCTGCTGCTGATGCTGATGCTGCTGTTGTTGATGCTGCTGATGCTGCTGTTGTTGCTGTTGTTGTTGCTGCTGCTGCTGCTGTCGCACCAGGTCATAAAAGTCAGTTAGTTCAGTTTTCACTATAGGGGTATGTCCCTCCTCACTCACAGACTGATGGGCATCGTTGTTGTGCGCGGCCTTGACAGGTGAAGATGGCTGCGGGGATGGGGAGGTACCGCTGGGGGCCCTTGTGGGCAACAGGGTGGCCAGCGGTCCCCCAGGTTGGCTGCTGCTGCTGCTGCAGTCGTTACTACTGCCGCTGCCGCTGCCGCCATGCCCAGGGGGTATCACTGGCTCTAGGAACGAGACTCGCGGTTCCTCCCGACCCGCACACTGAATGATGGCCGAGGCGTTCTTGGCCGCCAAAAGGTCCTTTTCCTCGTCGACCAGCACTACACTATGGTCGCCCATCGCATGGGCAATAAACGATTTAACATATCCAAAAGACAACTTACATACAAAACACATCAATATAGGTTTAATTGGAACTTGCGAGTAGTCTAATAATGGAAGTTTTGTTTTCTCACTGGAACTATTATTTTTGCTATCACTGTCTTTACATTCATTTTCACTGTCTTTATCACCAACGGTAAAGACCCTGTAGTTATGAACAATGGGAACGTCAGGAACTTTGTTATCCTGGATAAGCGAGGTGAAGGTTTGTCCGTAAAGGGCGGTATAGAAGGCGGGGTTCTTGGTCACATAGATGGCGTTGGCGATGGTGGGGATGGTGGGGCTGGCGGTGGTGGAGAGTGGGTGCCTGGGAGAGTCTACGATGGACCCCTCATGCTGGGGCAGCTCTAACCCCGCCACACCCCCATCATCTTCACTCATCTCCGAGTCGAAGATATACGCCGACCCGTCGGGATTGTACACGATTTTGCCATCGAACTTCTCCACATCACTCGAGGACTCGGTCAAGGCATCCTGCACGGGCGTGCCCGAAGCCACGCAGTGGTGGCGCGTGTACAATTCCGCTGATGTGAAGTGCGTATGGCACGTCATGCATGTGAGATTAAATGTTGTGGGCGGCGACGCTGACGGTGCCGACGTCGACGACGACGAGGAAGTGGCACTGGGACCCTGCTGAACGAGGGGTCCAGGACCTTCCTCTCCCGCCAAGGGGGAGGTGGAGGGAGCGTCCTCGGGACTCATTTTTGTGGGCGTAGGCTCTTTCTTCTCCTGCTGCTGCTGCTGATGCCGATTCTCCTGGTGCTGCTCCTGCTGTTGTTGCTGTTGTGGGTGGGCGGGGGCGTCGACAGGGTCAGTAGGAGGGTGTGGTGGGGGCCGGGGGCATCCCTTCAGAGGTGACTCTCCCCTCTCCTCTCCGGGCATGGCGGCACACACACACAGCCTCCGCTACTCACAGCCCTCGACCTTCTTGCACCATCTGCATGGAAATGGAAAAAAAAAGGATAGTCGTTACTATTCGATCAATGGAAAATGCAGTCTACAAAAATATTTGATGTCAATAATATCAGTGTTAAGCATCTGAACGAATTTGGATCTTAATTTGTTGAATTTGCATACTATTCGATCAATTGTAAAATGCAGTCTACAAAAATATTTGATATCGATAATATCAGTGTAAAGCATCTGAACGAATTTGGATCTTAATTTGTTGAATTTGCATACTATTCGATCAATGGAAAATGCAGTCTACAAAAATATTGAATATCAATAATAGTGTAAAACATCTGAACGAATTTGGATATTAACTTGTTGAATTTGAATATTATTCGATCAATGGAAAATGCAGTCTAAAAAAATATTTAATATCAACAATAGTGTAAAACACCTGAACGAATTTGGATATTGGATATTAATTTGTTGAATTTGCATACCAAAGTCGTCATAAAAAAAAAAGTGACATGGACAAAAACTATATAGAAACCCTGAATGATTTACTGGATAATTAACAAACACTGAGGGATATCATTTTAAAAGTTAGGCAAAAACCATTCATTCGTTACACAGCAAAACAACTTTTGATAAAGTAATGTAACATTCCCGGCGGAGAGAGAGAGAGAGAGAGAGAGAGAGAGAGAGAGAGCAATGATCCATTACAACAACAAGCGTTTGGACCCGAATTCCCCCTTTGTTCCACATACCCATAAACGTGAGGCTTACAAGCCAATGTATTCAGTGCGTCTCTGGTAAACGAAAAGAAGCCCCAGCAATAGACACACACGAGGCGGATTATTCTTCCGCTTTCAAGGTCGTACCAAAGACATGAAGGTTCATGAATATAAAAAAATACTGGTAGGTGGAGAAAATGAAAGGAAAGTCACAAAAAAAAAAAATTCCGAACAATTATGCAGGCATGTTTTTCGCTGCTTGCAAAACCGGAAAGCTGTGAGACATTAACCTGGCTTTTCCTTATCCGTCGAAGGTGGCACCGAAGCGCCTCGGAATGTGTCACCCAAAGCTCGGAGAATAAATAAATGCAATGATGACTGTTCGGCACATTCCATTGGAATACATTTTTCCCTAGACTTTAGGCCCAAAAACAATGTAACCCCCTTTATGTACACGGATACACAAATCAAAATCTAGAATTGAGGTGACAACTCGCAAAGGCTTTGGTTACAGTAAGCAAGGATTTCATAGCGTGAGCAGTACTTCAAGTCATTTCTTTTGCATTTCGTCGAAACATGAGCGTTTCAGAATTTGCAAACTATAAAGACAGGTTTCGACATGGATCGTGTGACTGGGAATATCTATTAGATATTAGCAGTAACCCAAATAAACAAACATTTCAAACAATACTTAATCAAACACAAAAGCTGATTAATTACTGAGACGCACAACGAAAAAAAAATGAATAAGATCCCCGTTTACAGCAAAAAATTAGATTTACCGAGAGAGAGAGAGAGAGAGAGAGAGAGAGAGAGAGAGAGAGAGAGAGAGGGAAAGGAGGGGAGTGAGTATCCGAAATGAAAGTAACCAATGAAGAGAGGGGAGGAATAAAGATACGATGTGTCGCTGAGAGGAGAGATAGGGTAGAGCGGGAAGGGGAGGGGGTCTCTCTAAAGGGGGAGAGGGGGGATTGGGCCGGGGGGAAGAGAGGAAAGTCGGCAACAACAGAACACTATCAGATTGCCAACGTTACCCCGCTGAGCCCACCAGGTGCAAGCCTTGCTTTCCTGGGCCCAGACAGGCAGCAAATTTCAAGGCTACATGCTCCGTCGTCCTACAAGTCTCCCGAAGCATACGCGAGTTGAGAGAGAGAGAGAGAGAGAGAGAAAGAGAAAATAAAAATGTATCATACCCATTTTTCTAAGGTAAGACTGTATAAAAACTTGTCACTGAATCTGTGATATTCCATTACAGGTAACTCAAAAAGAAATCAAATACTTTTGAAGAAAACCAGTCGTGGAACATCATTCAACGCCTACATCAAATACGACGGGTTTACTTGTGCAGTGACGATAATAATAACACGGGTACTCTACTTAATAACAGTATATCAAAATAATGAAAACTACAAACAATAAACGCCAAGTACATATCGTCTACCCCAAAATAAAAACGTCTTCGGAAATAAATATGAAAACAGCTTATAAATGGAATGCGCCCAGAACTCATTCCTGTAATATGTGTGTATGTGTATGTGTATATATATATATATATATATATATATATATATATATATATATATATATATATAACTTTTCAACCTTAAAAACCGCAACTCGACATGTGTGTGAGTCCATGCATATATACTGTATATATATATATATATATATATATATATATATATATATATATATATATATATATATATATATATATATATGTACATATATTAAGAGGAACTAATGCAATTTATATGGTAAATATTTCTAACAATGGAAATTAAGATCTTGCCCATAGAAAAGGGAAATACTAGTACCAACAATTACCATGTTAAGATGATTATATGTAAGTAGATTATATATACATACATACATATATATACATATATATATATATATATATATATATATATATAATGTGTGTGTGTAAAACCAAGAGCAAGTATAAGGAAAATTTATTTACACCTACGTAATATTCAAAAACTAAAATACACTGAGAGAGAGAGAGAGAGAGAGAGAGAGAGAGAGAGAGAGAGAGAGAGAGAGAGAACCCAGACCTCCCTTGAAGTGACGTTATCATCGATAAAACCATTTTCCATAACCCCTCACTCTCTCTCTCTCCCCTCGCCTCTCTCCTCCTCCTCCTCCTCCTCCTCCTAGAGACGTCCCTCTCCCCAACCTCCCTCTCCCCACCCTCACGCCGCAATCTCTTTTCTCTTGAAACACACTTGTACTCAACAGGTTCAGTAACTAAAAGAGAATCTGCGCAGAGCAACAAACTGATCTTAGTACGCCGTCAAATAATATAATAATAAAATAATGATGAACTTGAGGATGATCTGCAATACTAATTATCTATAGATCGATTCACCTCTCACAGTCTCCCCACTCTTCCCCTTCTTTCGTCTTTTCTCTTTTTTGTAAGTTTTCCTTTATTACATTCAAATGACGAACTGAGGGGAGGAGGAAACGAAAGCCTTAGGCAACCTCCTCGTTTTGGTTATTTTTGCCAATCTTTGAATTTGTGACTTTGATCGGCGAAAGTTGATCATCTTCCGCTATATATATAGGTACTGTCGGCGATTCGGCAAATGCTTGGCGGAATTTTTAAACAATAACGCGTATGTTCTTAGAAAAACCGTCTCGTCAGCGTCACACTCTATAGAACTTACAGAGGTTCGAACGGAGTTCTGATGACTTGCAAGGAATCGCACACGGGTCCTTCGGGGGGGCTGATGCGCGATAAAGATATGAACGGGCTGGATAACGACAACGCGAGAGAGAGAGAGAGAGAGAGAGAGAGAGAGAGAGAGAGAGAGAGAGAGAGAGAGTAGTCGTACTGGTGCCTAAAACATTTCGTTTACGTTAAAATGATCAATGATATCTTTGAATCTTCTTTCTAATTATTAATCGATCTCCAGATATGCTAAGATCGAGAAGAAGGAAAAATAATGAATGAGTTTCCAAACTCCCCTAACAGAATCCTTGCGCAGTGGGCGTTCCCCTTCCCCCGACCCCCTTACTCCCTCACTAGCCCGTTTGTACTCTAAAACACAAGCCAAGAATGCTCATCTTTTACAGTTTATCGGTCAAAACAAAAAATATAATCCGTGAAAACCATGGTCGTTCACCACCGGAGGTGTATGAGATCTCTCTCTCTCTCTCTCTCTCTCTCGCTCTCTCTCTCTTTGCGGGTAGCTATGCTGTTGTCATGCCAACACAAATGTTATTAGCCTCACCCTTTAAAATGGCCGGAGTCTGAAGAGGGGAGCACTACATCCTTAGACTTTCTCAAGACTTCGTACCGTCCGCCTAACAAAACACCTTTAAGGGTATTTCTTAAGGCGGTCGTGCGCTACTTTTGCCGTTTGTAAATAACGCCGGTTAACAATTGTGGGTAATTATATCTTTTAAAAGCGCCAAAGGTACGACATTTATATGCGCACACACACATAACAGTAACACAACTACAATTTGCGAATATAATCGGTATAAAACTAAATACGTTTACAAGGGCATACAGCTACATACATCTATGCACATGACATTCGCTCTACCAGAGAAAGGTCTACAGTGCGATTCCACTTTCATAAATTGTTACATTACGATAATTTTGTTAAACCACTGACCCGAAATCATTCGAAAACGCACCAGCGTACAAGTTTGATTCAATTTGGGATTGCTCTGTTAAATTTTACTGCGCCTCTGATCACATCACTACTGAACTGTGTGACTGGTATCTAGTCAACTTGAATAGGTCAAGGCCCCTTATCCTAAAACAGTGGCTGAACACTCGAAGGGCATAAACCCCGATAAAAACGGGATGTATACACTGTTTCCCTATGATGTAAGAAAAGAGGTTAATACTCAGAAGGAATAAAAAACGCAGTACGTTTTCGCGATACTTTACCAAAAAGACGCCATAATTGTTTTTTCTTTTATCTGTTAGCAATGGTCCCGATCATTTATAAATGATTTCTAAGGTACATGCGATCGCGTCCAACTCAATGATCACTTTCAAGAAAACTTCTGCTATTAATAAATTCGGCTTTCTTTCATAATTCAATATCCTATTTCTGTTTCACATAAAACGTTTGTACAGCAGTAGTTTAGCCAAATACTATCTTAAACTCGGAGAATATTATCTTTTTACAATTAAGTTAAAAACAATAATAAAAACAAATTAAACAATCTGATAGAGCAGTAACATTCACCTCTAGGAAGCACACATGCGTTCAACGAAAAGTGTGGCAAGCATCATCTTACGGGGAGATTGCACATTTGCCTACCAAAGCTTAGAAATAAGTTTCGCGGACTGTAATGAGGTACTGGTGCTTTAAATTTTTCCCCTATCACAATAACAATTCCTGTCACAACCACCCACAGCAATAATGTTACCTCTCATATTTTAACTATTGCCCTCGCTCATTTTCCGAAATAAAACTCGGGATTCAATGAACGGCAGCCTCGCCCAAAATTTTAGCAATTTAACATGAATGCAGGTACAATCAGTCTCTACATTACACTTGTGAGAGAGAGAGAGAGAGAGAGAGAGAGAGAGAGAGAGAGAGTACCAACAAAAGTTACAACACTGCATGGAGAAGAGACCACTACATGCACACACGCGCGCGCGCACACACACACACACACACACACAACAGAATGCACACAAGACACTCGCATAACCAAACGAAATTGGTGAGCTTTTATCCAAACGCCATAACCGGCACTAATCATCAATTTACTTTTTCGAAGCCGCTTAACAGCTGAAAATTATGTTCTAGTGATCATAGCTATAGCCGACCTACCATGTTGACTGTTGTCACTGTCAATACGAGATATTACCGGTTTGTCTTCATTGGGGCTAAACAATAATTCTTCCGCTTAAAAATCGGCATCATCACCACCGCCATAATCATTATCATTCTAATCTACAAGTGTGACTCAAACTGCAATTATATTAGCTTTACTTTAGACAAGACGCTGTAACATCCAAGCTAACACGTCCTCACGCAATTACACCCTTTGTCATTAGTGAACACGTAAGTGTCTGCACATGCAATAGCATCTGAGTAGCTGCACTGGTAAATAAATGGGCGAAAAAATAAATATTTTTCAACATATACATTATAAGCATTTATAAAAAAACTAAATTTAACTTTACTAGAGAGAGAGAGAGAGAGAGAGAGAGAGAGAGAGAGAGAGAGAGAGAGAGAGAGAGAGAGAGAGAGAGAGAGAGGTATTAAAAGGACGATAATCATATCCGTTGTGAAATAGACCTGACTTCCACCCAAACCATCGGCATGAGCGCCATAGCCCTTATATATTGACAGCCTCGGCGGCGACGCTGAAGCGACGCGTCGCGGTGACGAGGTCACCCGTCATCAGAGGTCGATCGGGGTCAAAGGACTTTGTAATCACGATGCGTTTTATCATCACGAATCCCTCATTTTCAGCGACTGAGCGATTGCTCCGAAAAGACACGCTTGTTTGGCGTCGTATCTCGCGATCGATGGGTAACCTGAAGATGAAATAATCCATCCAATTCACTGCTTTAGATTGTAAAAAAAATGGCGACGCAAAAAAGCTATGGTCATCGACGAGGAGATGAATCTGGATGCACGGAGGTGGGTCATAAACAAAGGCATCACTAAGGCGTTAAACGAAAATTTTAGCATCGGCAAGCGTACAACAATGTTAAGGATACGAGGCAGCAGAAAGACGCGTCACGTAATATCTCGAATTAATCCGAGATGAAAAAGCGATGGACGGAAAATCAAAGTCTCTTCTCCAAGGCATCACCGGACCTGGCGCTTGATAATATACTCTATGGAAGCGAGTTCAAGCTGAATGTTTGGAGAGAAGAAAAAGGAAGGAAAGGACATCGAGGATATATGGTAGGGTGGGCGGGTGCAGAGGAATGGCTGGGTATAAAGGGGTAGGTTACTACAGAGAGAGAGAGAGAGAGAGAGAGAGAGAGAGAGAGAGAGAGAGAGAGAGAAGTGAAGGGATATCGGATTAAGCTAAAAGTGTGGCCCTCCATTGTTCTTTTGTTTGTTGGCGGAGGCCGTGATGTGACGTGTAGCTTGGCCGACGCATTATTTCGTGAAGTGGCCCTCCTACTTCCCTGAAGACTATCCGCCCCCCGCGCCCCCTCCTCTTCAGGTGTACTTGTGTTTGTCTGTGTGATATCTGTAACGCGGGAACGTCCTGCTGAGACATTAACTGTGGCCCCCGAATGTAATAAAATTGTTAATTTTCAAACGCTTATCATGATGCGATCATCGGTAATCAGTTTCAATTCAATTGTGAACTTCTTGAAATGGTCTGACGTAATATGTCTCTCACTAACCAGCGTCAATACCCCAACACGGCCAAGGAAAATGAAATCCCACAGAAATAAAAGTGCGTAAATGTTCCAAAGACTGACTGCGTCAACCAAGAATAGTCATCGTCGTCGATATACGTCATATAAGAGTGAAATGGGAAATGTTATAAAATGAAAATAAAGTGAAACGGGAACGGTGCTGGCCTGAACAAACGTTCGTCAGGAAAACCAGAATTTCGAAGGAACTTCATCAATTAACGGAGGACTGAACATCGATGTCCTTTATGAATGGTACCAAGTTATGTCGGCACTACTATTCTCAAATCTCAATCATCACTTTTCAAAGCGTTCTCTTCCTTCCCTCCCGATACACCTCCACCTCCACCTCCACCTCATCCTCCTCCTCCTCCTCACACCTCAACCAAACAACCTCTCGACCTTCGTTGGTAATCAGTAGAATGAGCGTCGAGGTCCAAGCTTCACTTCCCTCACAACTCGACTCCATCTTACATGAAGTATTAACGGTACGAACTGGTAAATTTCTCTCTCTCTCTCTCTCTCTCTCTCTCTCTCTCTCTCTCTCTGCTAGAAACAAAATTTATATCTCTAATCATAACACTACAAGTACACTGAAACGAAAGGACACAGCATAAATTAAAAAAAGGAAGAAAAAGAGAGAGTTAAATTTCCGACAGCATACGACCCGAAGTATGACTAATCTGTTCTCCCATCGTTCTATGTACACGATCATTGATCACTTTAATTGTACCCTTTTTTTTTTACATGTGCCTTAAATGAGTAATTATGAACAAAGTACGGAATGTGGCTGAAATATTAAAACAGTGAGTTCCTTCGGCAAAACCTCGCAAGATCAAATCAACTCTACATAGATCGATTTCATCCTTTAACAAATCTGACATCCTCACGAACTGCTATCAGAAGCAAAGGAATCAGAGGGAACCAGAAAACAAGTAATTACGTAAAAACCTTTTTTTATTTTTTTTTTTTCATGAATTTTTCTCCCCATCCCCTACCGACATGATAACTTCCCAGCACATCCCCGAGAGAGAGAGAGAGATTTCGAAGGCTTCCTTTGCTTTCCTGACAACGAAGAGATAGTTTCGTATGTACTCCGATCTTGCGGACATAATAATATGAATCCTTAAACTACTAAAAAAATATTTGATAAAATAGATCTCTTCTCTAACCCCGAAAAGATCGGGATTAACATTACCGACACGGCAGACCACACGGGTCGTCCGTACCGCTTACTCTGTGGGAGCAATAAATGGTGTTTCGATAACTTTAATAACGTTCAAAATAACCTTCAAAGCCATAGTGAGCGATAAAAATATATGATAATCTGCGCTAACAGAGAGAGAGAGAGAGAGAGAGAGAGAGAGAGAGAGAGAGAGAGAGAGAGAGCCCGCAATCTATGGTGCAAATTAAGTCCTTTAAGCGTTCAACGGCAGATGCTGGTTAGGTATGACCCAGAAAACGAAAGCTTTGAGGGAACCAAAAGTTGAGTTCAACAAACATTAATGATTTCAGCTTAGGCTGAAAATTATAAGACAAAAAAAAAAAAAAAATGCCGATTAAGACGAGAACAATCTCAATCTCTCTCTCTCTCTCTCTCTCTCTCTCTCTCTCTCTCACATCGCCGTGGATGTTCCCTAACACGAATGGCTGACACAAAAAGGGGATTTTATTCGTCAAAGAAGTTTTAACAGGATGTCTGCAGATCATGCAACGTCCCAAGAAAGAAGCTCCGCTAACCCCTTATTTCCATCCGGGCGCAATTCATTTTGGCTCCTGGGCCGGGAGACCGCACGGACGACTTTAGCCTGTCGGACATCCCAAAAGGATAGATATACATTTTTTCCCTTTCCATGAGATGACTGGAAGGAGGCCGTTATAGTGCTTAAATTGCTGGAAATATCACTAGAAATTAGCCATTCCCCAGGAGGCATATAACTACAGGGGAACAACTAGCGTCAGGGCCGAAACGGCCCCTGGAGTCATCATCAGTCCACAGTGGATAAACACAGGTAGATCAAAAGCCAAGAAAATCTCACTTCCGATTAATCGTTTTTTTTTTTTATTTCTCTCTCAGTCGCTTCTCCCGAGACTAAATTTCAAGTTGCAGAATTGATGCGTGGGCGGCTAAGGAACCAGTCAACGTCTCTACGACGACACAACGACTGATAACGCAATAAAGGATGCGTGTTCTTTCACATACGGAACAGAAACTTACGCGAGGGAGGGAGGCTATTTTCCTCTCCTTCATAAAAACAAGCTAATTCAAGACATAAATGACAGTCACTGAACTCCCATCTCTCTCCGTGTTTCATTTTTTTTTTTTTCATTTTAAACCCACTCTCTCTTCTCTTTCTCTCTCTCTCTCTCTCTCTCTCTCTCTCTCTCTCTCTATATATATATATATATATATATATATATATATATATATATAACTCCCATCTCTCTCCGTCTGTTACAGTTTTTCATTTTAAATCTCTCTCTCTCTCTCTCTCTCTCTCTCTCTCTCTCTCTCTCTCTCTCTCTCTCTCTCTCTCTCTCTATATATATATATATATTATATATATATATATATATATATATATATATATATATATATAACGAGAGTACACTGCTGTACCTTATGAAAGCCATCAATCATAACACTTTCTTTTACTTTCCTTCCTACAGTAACTGCCATTCAACACTCCTCATTTAAGAGGGACCTATATGCAAGGCACAAAGGAGTAACGATTACGTGAGAGAGAGAGAGAGAGAGAGAGAGAGAGAGAGAGAGAGCAGCAAAACAGAATGAAATCAAATGAAAGACATAAAAAACCATACACACTGCAGAAAGAAACCCCTAAACAAACGGCCAAACCTCGTCCGCTTGGGCAAAAATAATCGCCATTTCAGGAAAGCCGATGGAAGTGCAAGAAACTTGACGTTCTTGCGATATGACGTCCTCTAGTCCTGGCACGTGTATCACTTCCACACCTCGGAGGGAGGAAGAAGAAAAAAGAAGAGAGGAAAAACCATAAATAGAATGTCTTCGGAGAACGACTACATATTCAAAGGGGACCGTTCACATCCCTTTTGCTGTTTAGGGGAATATTCACCGGGACGAAATTTATTCATAATTGCCAGAACCGACGTGCACAATCTGCTGGTTACATTTTCATGACAGAATGGAAGGAAGTCAAAATGGTGTACATTAGCAATAGCAAATGCTGATGTACCCTTTATACTCTCTTACTCTTCCCCCGCACACAGGGAATACCTTCTCCGTCAACAATACTCGACGAGAAAAATTGCAACGCAACTAACGTTGTTAAAAAAATCGTAACCAGGTCACCAATGACATGTCAAATCAAGAATATACATAATTTCGGGGAGAGAATATCTTTGACGAGAGAGAGAGAGAGAGAGAGAGAGAGAGAGAGAAAGGCAATCAATAAAATTCAATAATTTCGCAGTGTACGAAAACCAGACCACACGTAACTGCAGAGCGTAATCAACACAAGATGAACGGCTGTGGACGGTAGCCGTCCAGAAACCTTCTCTCGAACTAGGAGTGAGATACGGACGAAGAGAAAGGGGGGAAAAGGAATCACTTATCAATCGCAACGGAAAACTGACTCTTACGTCAACGCAGCTTAAAAGCCGTAATGGTCTATCACTGCCCAATTCAAGAGGTTCCTACCTTATCAACGCCCACATGTCAAAAAGAAAGAAGCGATAAGAAAATAAACGTGGAGACTGAATAGTGATTCTATAGGATGTGAACACATAAATCATATAGTAAAATAACAATATATATATATATATATATATATATATATATATATATATATATATATATATATATATATATATGATGTTACATCCCATCACACACGAAGCTACAGAACCGAACTCCCTCACATAGCTCGAAATGGGAATTCACATTCAAGAACACAGGTATTTCACGCGTTCGGCGAAGCCATTTAAAAGCCAAGCTTATCCAAACCAGTTTATTCTAGGCTTCCCGACAGCATTATTAAGAGCATTGCCAGAGACAGTTGATTACCTAGAAGAGCATCAAGGGTACGCTAGTGCAACGGAATATAATGACGGGCGACTGGCACACCTAGGGCGGAGGGAAAAGATCTGTTTATGCGCAATCACACGCGCCTGGTTTTAAAGCAACGCTTAAGATGTGCTTAACCTCCGACCCGGGCAGTTGCATGCGAGCTTGACTCCCATGCTCATTACCCATAGACGTTTGGTGTCGATTCCTTATGTCGCCTTTGAACTCGAGATTCTTCGTTTTCCTCTACGTTCCATAACTCCGAGTAAATGATCTATTATTCATTCAAGAGGCAACTCTGTCATCTTCACTGAGCTGTAGATGTGTTTGTTGGTACCATCATCAGTAGTTGAAGGTCACAGCAACATTTCGGAATACTACCGAATCAAGAAACTGGAGCTCTTAATTCGGATTCTCTCCGGTCCTTTCGAGATAGTAAACAAGATCGAAATTATTCATAAGAATAAATTGCAAATTATCTGGTTACCGACTGAAACATAACACTGTACGAAGAGATAACGATTATACATATATATATATATATATATATATATATATATATATATATATATATATATATAGATATAGATAGATAGATAGATAGATAGATACGATTGCCAACAACCCTGTAAATTCAAAATTCAATAACTATTGAAATACAAAAGAGCATTCTTACTGTAAAAAGTAATGATATTTAACACAGCGGGATACTGAACATAATTCTAAAAGTTACCCACAAAATTTGTTAAAGGGACAGAGACTGTACAGCATAAAATCTCTCAGTGAATATTAAATCTTCGACGCATATAATCCTTTCAGCTGAAGTAAAAGTGTAGCTCCGACTATTAAGAAGAGACAAATTCCGCCAAAAATAATACTAAATTTCAGTGGTATCAATTTGTAGTCTACTGGACGTCACACCAAGACTTTATGAAAAACCTGTGTAAAGTTAAGAATACGTTTCATAACCTTACGAAATGACACATAGATACAAGCAAAAGAGCCGGAAAATATTAATCTTATGCTCCACATTATGTTTTTAGTTACGCTGATGAATTAATTTGTTTTAATCACCTCCTGCTATTTAGTTTTGGTTTTGAAACCGTCTGGCCCACCCAGATCGTTACCATTCCGTCAATCCTGAGAAACTGTTGATGCAATGCTCTTATGACAAGACTTCCTCTTATTCACCTTTGAAATGTAGCTTACTGTTAACATAGACATTTCCTTATCAGATACGCTTTGAGTTTGTAGGGTGAAATTCAAAGGCTGTATCTTGAGAACACTGGTTCAGTTCATAAATTCAAGAGACAATGAATTCATCTTTTAATTGAAAAGGGACACTTTTTATTTGGGTTCTAAATTACAAATTCCAAAACAGCGACTTAGGCCTACTTTCGGAACAGATTTAATTCACCCTCTTCCATCTACATTACAAATTCCAAGACGTTAAATTAAATGTAATGTCACCTACGACTATCTAAACCCAACAATACCTCACCTCCAGCGAAAAATGTGAGTTTCAAGCCAATCAGAAAAACCTTTGCCTCTCCGTTTCATTACTTTATACAGCAGAATGACATTTTCATGTAAATACTAGTTCAGAATTATTATTATTATTATTATTATTATTATTATTATTATTATTATTATTATTATTTTCACAGTCTTGAGAAAACAGCGTTCGGTAGGAAGACACACTGGTTCAAAAATTTTAAGAAATGATGAAAAAGGGGCTTAAAACGGAGGAAACCTATTTCCACCATTCTCAGGAGAAGGATGCGAATTTTTCCATCCACTTCAAAATACAGTCGCAACATAGCTGACAACAAATGAGCAATTCTTTAGCGGCGAGTACATTCACCCATACACAGTGCATCTGCGTCAACGAGGGAAGATTTCGACAGAACCTCACTAAATATCTTATTGTTATGCTGGCGCTGTTGTTGTATCAATAAATCAAGGAGACGTCAATACGACTCCGCCGATGAATTCATCATTTATTGATGCTAAAGGCGGTTTTTAATGGCCGTTATATTTCTTGAATACAAAGGACAACGTAGGAAGCTTTTGCATTTTCGCGAGGGGTAGGAGGATTAGCCAAGCAAATGAATAAATTGTTAACATCCTTTTCCACAATCAATACGTCGCGTATAAAAACCTATTCGCCCACTTCCTTCATTATCAATATTTTCTGTGTCGTTCTTGCTACTCGCAATAATAGAATAACTACTCACGCCTTGGTTACACGTTACTAGTGATAAAACAACATCTCGCCAACTGTTACTCTACCCTACTGTGCTTTTTGGTATCGGAAAGTGAAAAAAGTGTGAGAAATCAAATGCGGAAGGTGTGCTCATAATCTAGACTGTCTATAATGTATTGACGTCGAAATGTCAAATCGAAAGACATTATATGAACGCTCCTACAAACATCATCTCTAATGACAAAAAATTCCAATGCGTCTTCTCAACATGCATTTAACGAAAATCTCGATAAAAACGTACGCGTGAAATACATTCACTAAGAACACAAGTACAAATATATGTTTATGTTTATATATATATATATATATATATATATATATATATATATATATATATATATATATATATATATATATATACACACATACACATATATATTTATATATATAATATATATATCTCTCTCACGATAATAGCGGAAGCACTCATAGCAGCTGTTTAAAACAACGAGTTCTCTGGTCTTAGTCATGCCTGCCGAAAGCAAGCGACGTGTGTCTCGAACAGGCGCTAATCAGGGCTCATTCTAATGCCATTTCCTTTCATATTTATGACTCTTTTCGGAGAGATATCCGGCTGCGAAGACTAAGCGACATTATCATAAGTTTCATGACGCTCCATCATGCTTTGCGGAATGAAAATCTTACCAAGAGCGCCGTTCATTCCTGTTTTAAATACGGATCCTCAATCGAAAGCGGATTGGCTAGGTGTGTGTATGAGAGAGAGAGAGAGAGAGAGAGAGAGAGAGAGAGAGAGAGAGAGAGAGAGAGAGAGAGAGAGAGATGAAAGCAGGCAAAGCATGAAAAAGAATGATTCATGCTTGTATAGAAATTAACATTCTGTTGCTATACCACGGGCGTTCATACGTACGGCAGTTTTGGATTCGAGAGGTAGTCGAATGCAACGTTTCATTCAATAACAAACAAGGCACGTGCGAGCGCGCAAGGCAGCTAGAATCTCGATACCTAACATAAATGTCATCGGACTTTTATCTTCCTCTCCGATACTAGTAGTGTTGAAAAACAAGCTGCGGGATCTAATAGCAGTTTTGAGGAAATCTAAGAGCTGACGTCACGCCTCCACAAAACGCATCAGAAGAGTGACAAGAGGAAAAAGCGATCAGCGAAGAAATGTACTGAACTACGAAAGAAAAACATAACTCTCCTTAACTACTAAAGTGGTTAATCTTGCTAAAAAAAAAAATACATACAACAAAAATACGAAGAGACATCTGGAATGCAAAATATAAAAAGGAAAATTATACCTTTGTGAATAAAATGAAAATGACGTTAAAATGGCCCAACACACAAAATGACAAAATACAAACTTCCGGAAAAAGGAGAGAGAGAGAGAGAGAGAGAGAGAGAGAGAGAGAGAGAGAGAGAGAGAGAGAGAGGTCACTTCCAAATGAAGAAGAATGGAAAGTTTCCGAGAATCGGATGGTCGGGCTTGAATGACGATACGCAGAGACAAGTCCCTGGCAAAGAAAAGTAACAAGAAAAGTCCACGGTTAGAGAGAGAGAGAGAGAGAGAGAGAGAGAGAGAGAGAGAGAGAGAGAGAGGGCGTATTAGTAGTAGAAGCCATACCGGAATGGGGGGAAATAAACTGGGCTGACAATACGCTTTGGAGTCGCCTTCCAAATCAATGAAACAATAATGAATTAGAGGAAGACGTGTGTGTGTGTGTGTGTGTGTGTGTGTGTGTGTTGAGCATTGCGTTTGTTGCACGCAATAAGATGACACATCTTTTTCTTCCTTTTTCTGGCGGAAAGGGTGAAGTGACGTGATGCAAAATAAAGGAGTTGCATTGAAGAGAAAAGGATGAGTGTTTTTATTTTTCACGCTAACAAAACCGCCTCCCGACTAACCCCACAATTCTCCTGATATCTTGAGGAACTAAAGACGAACGCTGGTTGGAAGATTGGAAGAGGTACATAGATCCATCTGCGTTCAATTGTTAGTTCTTTCTTGACTGAGAAAATTCGTAAACATGTAGAATCCTTCTATATATATATATATATATATATATATATATATATATATATATATATATATATATATATATATTGAGTGCGTGCGCGAACTGAAAAATTTGGGTAAAGATGTCAACACGTAACATGGCGTTCCGAATGCAAAATGCAAAACAACGTTTTTCTTTCCAGACGAGACGAATCATCTGTGATCTGGACCTAACACGCGAAAATACGTACTTATTAAAGGACAAGAAATTGACAATAGAAAATCTGTGGAATGATATTAGAATGAACTTTTGAGAGTCCACTGAAAAAGGAATCCAGCAACACCAACACGATTCCAAGGGCAAAACAAGCTACATTAAGAACTCACCATTCGAGAAATAAATGATAACGAAACCTGAGACAAAATCGAAACGAAATCGCATCGCCAAAAAAAACGCACACATACAAAGCTAAGTTGAAAAGCTAAAAGCTTTAGCTAGAAGCTCATGGAAAAATCAAGCTAAAGCTCATGAAAAAATCAGTGTCTAAAACAACAACAGCAAAAAAAATCATCACACAAGAGAAAAATAATTGCTAAAGAAAATAGAAAAAGGGGGTCGGTGCCCCCGACAAAGCAACACCAGAACCCACCGACTTTAGACTTTATAACCGCTGTAAAAATGCTTTACAGAGGGTGGCTGCGTTGCATGCTAAAGGTGCAGTTTCTACTTCTAACTTCCTTACTCTTATCCTCTTATATATATATATATATATATATATATATATATATATATATATATATATATATATATATATATATATATATATATATATATATATATATATATATATATATATATATATATATATATATATATATATATAATAAATATATATATATATATATATATATATATATATATATATATATATATATATATATATATATATATATATATATATATATATATATATATTATACACAAGTGCGTATAACACCCATGCCAAAATGCCTCCGTGTGTGCACGCAGGTTTGGGAAACTGTCTAAATTTTCCCTGGTGCCTGATACTTAACAGATAACTTTAATCATTTCCCCGTGGACTACTGCTACACGGCACTCATCAGGTTTCTATATCATCAAAAAACTCATCTCATACAACTGTTACTCAGAAAAAAAACTGTCTGGAGAGGCAGGATAAATATCAATTTAGCATTCATATTGTAAATTTCAGTGATCTCCTTTCCTGATTTCCAAAAACTCACGTACGTGTGTGTATATATATATACATATATATATATATGCGTGTCAGTAATTACACAAAAAGCTTTTATTTTTAGCATTAATCATCTTCCCTTAACCTCTCTTGTCTTTTCGTCTATAGCCTACATTCCATGAGGGTAAATGAAATAGCGTCTCTGCCTCTGCTGATATTCCCGGCTTTAACATTGCAAAAACACCAGGAGCATTATATATTATATATATATATATATATATATATATATGTGTATGTGTGTATATATATATATATATATATATATATATATATATATATATATTATATATATATATATATATATATATATATATATATATATATATATATATATATATATACACATATACTGTAAGCGATTCGCGGACGAACACACTCTCGAGACCTTGAGTACCCCCTTCGGACAATAACATCGATGACGTATCTAAATTTTATTTTATTGTAAGTTATCAGGAAAAGGTTCAGGTTCGATTCTTACAAGGAAGAAAAGTGAACGAAGTCGAACTAAAGGGTTTCTTCGCCAAAAAACTGATATATAAAGAAAAAGAGAAAAAGCCTTTGTCGGTTAAACACAAATGTGTAAAAATGTCTCCTCGAACATCGATTTCGCTCCTCAATACGTCAGTCTGTTCTTACAAGAGTAGGAAAAGCCAGAAAAATGCTTAAACCTGATTCCATACTGTTCGACTTTTAATTTGTATCACTAAATCATTTTCCTCAGATTCAATTCACTTTTGGAGGAAAAAAAACAAAACTGAACACGAGGCAAAGCACTGCTTTTCAATAATAACTATGGAATTTTAGTCATGAATTCAAACTATTAATATCAAGTAATACCAAATTATACTGGTAACACCGAACGCGAACGATACACCTACTGGGAAATAGCGCCTGTATAGGCTATGTGATTATATATTCAATTCGTTTTTGTGACGAATTTTATGCATCTACAGAGACTTATGAGAAATAGATAATGACTGGTGCGTATCAATATATCTTCCACTTTAAATTTATATCATCTTTCATATATCAGAAGTGGTACATAGGCCAGTCCACGTGCCGGCAGGGAATGAGGCATAAAAAGAAAAAGATTCTTATATTTCTCTGGAATCACTTACAGAAAGACTAGTCAGATGTCAAAACGGCTTCGGAAATTAACTTTAGCAACAGCAAGAGCGACCGCTACTAAGCAAAAACATATATACAGTATGTGAAAGAGAGAGAGAGAGAGAGAGAGAGAGAGAGAGAGAGAGAGAGAGAGAGAGAGAGAGAGAGAGAGATGACTGAATACGGCTGAAGGCAAAATTTCAACACCACGTACCGTCGGAGACAAAATCATTCATTTCTTTTTCGGTATCACGTCACCATCATCTCCATCTTCATCATTCTCTCTCTTTCCTTTTTTTTCTACCTATACGCTCTTTCGTAAGAACAAGAAACTATACGCCCACGTAAAATCTAAATTGCCTTAGAAGATTATGTGCCCCTCCGCTAGCAACTTTTGACATAAAGACTGCAAGTTGGACATCCACGACCACTGCCTGCCTCCCAAGGAGTAGGTTTTCAGGATGAAGATACACGCAGATAAATAAACGCAAAAGCTCCCTCAATTTTACGTTTCCTTCCAATGACGTTAAGCAATTCTTCAAAAATTTGGCAAGGGATTATTTCCCAAACACTGAAGAAATTATTTCCTTAGTCCGGGTTCATCGAACAGTATCTGTAAGCGATTTTAAAATGTCAAATATACAAACACACACACGCATTTATATATATATATATATATATATATATATATATATATATATATATATATATATATATATATATATATATATATATATATATATATATATATATAATATACACACACTCACATTATTTATGAACATAACTAGCGCACACAGATAGCTAAATATAAATCTGACAGACTTCCAAATTTACCAGAACCGACATTCGCCTCTTGTCAGTTACGAGACTTTTCAAGTGCAAAAATTAATTCCTATTTTCTACTTAAACAAGAAATCGAATTACCACGGAACAACAGTATTTGCCTGGTCACTTGCAGGAAAGACAAGTGTACAGTACTGCATGCAAAAGAGAGGTTCTCGACGTGCTACTGGTGATTTTGTGTGGGTGCACGAAATAGTTAACTCTCTGGAAGCTTTATGACTGAGCAACTGAAGGATGTGAGTGGTAGTGTCTGTTTTCATTACATTTAAATTTTTTTTTTTTTTGCGCTTTTTCCAAAAAAATGACTGGAGTATGAGTAAGTGTTTTGGGCTAAGTGAGTACATTGAAACAGGACACTTCTCAATCATTTTCACCATACCAATTCGTTGGGTTTATGATGCTGATTTTCACACTGCAGTACCTACTCTGTACTTGCATGCGTATACAAAGAGGGTTAAAGATAAACTATCTACATAATGCAAAAATTCATGCAAACGTAAAATTTATCATAACTACAAAAAATCACATGCAATAACAAAACGGAAAATATAACACACGCCAGAGAAAGGGAGGGACGACATAACCACATATGTGGAAGAAGAGTGTTATCAGCCCGCTGAACATAAATTAAATAGCAAGGGTACGGTGACTACAACACCAGTTACATCTGTTACACTCAACTTGCAGTATCACGCAGTTTAGAAATACTACACATTTGTTACAGAGCCGTCACCAACTCGACTACAGAGCCAGCCTAATCTGCGTATGCGTCTGTACTGAGATCCATAGGCTATTTGCGTGCATGAATGTAACGAGTGACTCACGCCAAAAATTATAATATGTAAAAACATATTTGTTTTTCGAGCTGACCATAAATCTTAAGTCGGTGAGAGGCCATAAATCACAAAGTGTAATCTACTACTTTCCTCTTAAACCCCTGTATCTGGATTCAAAAGGAATTTACGACTTTGGAACGCACGTTAATAACATATAACATATCATCCCAAATAATGTCGCGTATTTCAGATTCACAAGAAATATTTATCGGAAATTAATGGTATTACTGAAATCATTAAAACAACGAAAATAATAATTTAGTTGCACTGTTACGTTGGACTCCCATACGATATCCGATTTATGTGCAATAAAATTTCAGCAAATAAGAACAAATAAGATTTTTTTTTTTCTATTATTTCCCAGTTACATATAACCATCGAACATTTTCCAAATGAAATTCTGTTATTTACTTTCCTCAAGATTAACCACGTCAAACAACAATTAGCGTATATATATAAAAATGCAAAATACCCTATATATAATATTATATATATATATATATATATATATATATATATATATATATATATATATATAATAAACACAAGATGGGCTGGAAGACAATAAATGATCGTATGCGTCAACTAACACATTATTTTCAAGAGCACTTTTCCTGGAAAGAAATTTTATCAAGTTCATAAAACCATTCAAGAATTCACATCTCTGATTAGCTGGTTTTACAATTAACGGTGAAAATTCCAAAGCTAAAAGAACACCGTCATTTCAGTAAGTCATCCGCAGACGAAGGCATGGCACAGAAAAACCACTTCTTAAGCATTCAGGGCAGCTCGGAATTACACACATATCCAAATCGTAATTTTAAAGGTAACGAAACGGGAATACACATAATATTACCGACAAAAATCCAAGGTACAAAAATGTAGCAGAGCCTTTCATAGCATTCATTTTTATATTATTCTAATGTTTAATATTATTCCGAATTGGCGGTGGAAATCAAGCATCGAATCTCCGCCCAATGTTTTCACGATTAAATAAAATGTTTTTTTCTTCTCAAAATAAAATATACAAAAACGGCGACAATATTTTTCTTCAAGCACGGGAAAATCAGCACCAAAAAAACACAAAAAAAAAATAATTCATGACAACTTGAAAGCGCTGTTGTGTATCGCAACTAATGATTTCAAGAGAGGCGAGTTTAAAAAAAAAAAAAATCAGCTAATGAAATAAATGCATGTTTTTCCTGAACAACTTTTCCATTACATAAAATGAAACAGCCAAGGGGAAAATACTCATTTTGTAGTCTGCAGTAAGCTTTAGTCCATTAGCTAATTAGTAAGTGGACCCTCTCTCCTCCTTTCTCTCTCTCGCCGGCTAAGAGGAATTGTGGGGGAAAAAAATCACTAAGTCCACAAACTACGATCGCAAGGCGACAAGCGAAGTTTCTAACAGAAAATAACAAAAAAAAAAAAAAATGTCAAGGAAACGCTCTCACTCGCTTGATTCTTAACATTGACAGCAATTCCTATCGGCGGGCTATCGGCCACAATCGGGGTTTCTGCAGGAAGTTCCGGAGAGGGCTACCAGTGAGTCCGGTTCACCCCCACCGCAGGTTTCCGGCACAAGATAGAGAGGGTGAGAGAAAACAAGGAGTGTGAGGGAGCAAGGAAGAGAGAATGAGAGGGAGTGAGAGAAGAAAAACAAAATGTGCGTTAAGTGTTCCGTATACTCCGTGTCAACAAGTTCGTTTACATTGTGAAATCAGTAAATATGTGATGGCTGAAACTCGCGAAAGAAACTGGGTGTTTTTCATTTTATCAGCGTCACCACGTTCCAGTTTATGATGTCATTTTATTTTGAGGGATTCGACCAAACTTTGTCACTTGAAGCAGGTTACTTCGTGCTTTTTTTTTTTTTTATTTACTTTTTTATTATTTTTGCACTCGTTTCTTCCTCAAGGCTAAATCACGAAGCACTGCTCACAACACGGAAAGAACATTATTTTGACCAAACACGAGACGGTTACCCTTGTTTACAAACATAGAATTTAAAAATCTATTCACTGCGATTTATTTTCATCTTGGTCATTCAATACCAAAGACGCCAAAAAAAAAAAAAAAAAAAAAGACACCTAAGTTCAAATATTCCTAAAAGGATAATTTAACAACAAGCAGATTCCATTGCATGTAATCCATACTGAATATCATGTTTTCCTATAGTACGCTCGACACAAGATATTCACTCCATCACATTATCTCACCAATATTTTTTAAGCCTCACATCACAAGGGGTATTGTTATGTACAAAGCTGTTTTTGAGGACCTTATACCGGCGGGGCTGAGGCAAGTGATTAATGAGAGAGAGAGAGAGAGAGAGAGAGAGAGAGAGAGAGAGAGAGAGAGAGAGAGAGAGAGAGACTTCAGCTACGATCCTGTCAGAGTAAAACTACGGACACAAAGCGTTAAGGATTCTACAATGGAACACAAAGTTGGCGTCCGAGTGAAGAGTCAGCGAGAAAAATTTAGGAAGTCGACCAAACGCTTGGTGTCACATCACGATTTAGCTATCAGTGCCATTTTCTTACCTGAGGTCCACATCGTGCAGGGCCAGGCAGTGCCACATAATCGTGCTGCCACTGGCCTGGGCACGTGAGGTGCACGCCCCCCTCTTCCTGTGTATGGTGGCGTGTAATGTAGTGATGATGATGATGTAGGGGTATGTGGGCGGTCGTGTCGCCACCGTGCCCTGACGTCGTGCTGCCACAAGGAGGGGGCTACGTGGTGCACGTGCAGGTGGTGCCGTAGCTGCTGTCGTGCCCTTCTTCACTAACACCATGTGCCACCAAAACACACACCACAGAGAGCGAGAGAGCGAGAGAGGGGGAGAGAGAGAGAGAGAGAGTGAGAGAGAGAGAGAGCGGCCACAACAACCACTCCTCCTCCTCCACATACACAACTACTATCACTAGCGTGGCACCTCCGCGACCGCCACCCACCGTCTGCACATCCTAATGACGACGCCTCGGCGAGAATTAGTAGGTAAATGTGGCGGCGAGTATGCGCGGGCTGGCCCACCACCACCGCCACCTCCCCGCGGGGGGGGCGCCCATATGGAAATGAGAAGCGCAGGGGGGAAGCGCGCCCCGCGACAATACACTGAGTGCTCCTCCGGCAACACTGTAAACTGAGGCAGTGACAACACTACTACTACTACAACAACTACTACTTGCAGCCCTTGCTGTCAACTCGCCGTCAAAAACTATCCTTTGGCTCACGATCCACTCGAGACCAGAGAAGGGAGGAGAGAATGTATTCCTTAATATCGTGCTTGTTCCTTATTCCAATCTCTCCTTGGATTTCCTTCTCTTTTTCCGTGATAGTTCCTCGCACCGCCGTTTCGCAAAAAGCCCTCGTTTATTCCTTCACACTGGCCGCTCTTTAACGTCTCTACTCTACAAGGGTCCACGGCACGTTCCTCTGCGGCGGACCAGCACGGACTGTCATGCAGCCGCTTTGAGTATCTGCGGCGGACTGGAGGCGGCTGCCCCGTTCCGACCCCGCTGCTAATTACCACCGCGCCGACCAATAAACGACCGCCGCCCACCCCTGGCTCCGCCCTCAGTACCGCCCAGCCACGCCCCCTTCCACGGTATGCAAACGAGGCTCTTAGCGGGCGGCGACCATCACATCGTCACCACCGCTGCCACTGTCGCCCAGAAGCTGCGGCTGCCACCAATACTACCGAAGGGAAAGAGGGATGCAGGAGACCTCCCAGATCCCACCAGCACCTCGCACACGCACACACACACACCGCTTTACGGCATCATAAATTCTGACTCCTCCAGGGGCAACAGGCGCCACCATCAAACCTCGCTACACGTCCCCACCCACACCTTCTGCATCACCTCCTTCAGCCACTGCCAAACCAACTTCCACACACCTCGTATCAAGAGGCATCATTTTCCAGCCGTCCCCGTCACCTTCTCGCTCGTTTTACCCCTCACCTCGACTCCCGGCAATATTTCTTGTGACGAACATTCCTTCAGAGAAAGACTGTGCGTGTGTGTGAGAGAGAGAGAGAGAGAGAGAGAGAGAGAGAGAGAGAGAGAGAGAGAGAGAGATAGTAAGTGGGAGGGTGACACTGGTGATACGAGAGAGAGAGAGAGAGAGAGAGAGAGAGAGAGAGAGAGAGAGAGAGAGAGAGAGAGAGAGAGAGCTCGAACAAGTGGCGTTTTTCCTTGTACAAACAGATTTTCTACAGAGCTGCTCAACGTTTCTTTGCTTTTCGTTCCTTTACTTTTGTTTGCTCCATTCAAAGTGAAACCTGTGTTGACAAACCAAGACACCACGAGCATTATGTAAGTACATTAAAAATATTCGTAGTGTAATCTTCGTCTAAGGCTAATAATTCCATTAAAATTTTGAATTGTGAAAATTAAATTTCGCTGGAAAAAAAAATTTCAGTTTAATAAATTACTCGGTAAATATATCAGTTTTATTTCCCGATGTTATTGTAGTGCATTGGAAGTGGCTTATAGGAACATCGACCTATGATCAGAGATGCGATATATATACTGTGTATATATATATATATATATATATATATATATATATATATATATATATATATATATATATATATGTTTATGTATATATATATGTGTATATATTAATATATTATATATTCATACATATATATATTTATTATATTCATATATATATATATATATATATATATATATATATATATATATATATATATATATATACACAAATTATCATTATAGTACGATAATCATTTGATGGACAATAAGATACTGAATAGCAAAATGAATACATCTTAACCCACTCAAGCGAAATAAGAGATTTTAAGATAACACTTCATAATGACAAAGAATCGATTACAGGAATATTTATATAACATAATATACATATATTATATACATATATATATATATATATATATATATATATATATATATATATATATATATATTATATATATATATACATATACATATACATATACATATATGCCAATAATTACCATTGAATAAAGAAGTTCTATAAAACAGAGACTATTAATTAGCTTAATAAGTGACCTTATTTAATAACTTCAGCGGTAGCAGCGAAAAATTCACGGGGACATTTCGTGTAATTGTATAGCCGATCTTTAACATGTGTTTTTAACAAAGCTTTAATTAATAATAATACTAATAGTAATAACCTTGGAAAAAAAACTTTGTAACCATAATTTTAAGGAACTAGAAGCTTTAGCTATACAGGGATTATAAAGCAACATTTTAATACCAAATTAACCAACTTAGATTTTAACTACTAACAGTCCTATAGATACTATTTCAAAGCGGTTGACTATTGTGCCTCGCGATTTATGGCATGCATTTGCATGTAAGGCAAGGAAAAAGATTAAGAGTAAAACAAATCAAATGAGATTTTTGTTTGCATACTCGACCTACAAATGAAACAAACGGGAAATAGAAGAGAACGATAACGGAAATAATACAAATAGTTCATTATATTATTGTTGTTTAATTATTATTATCGTTATTTAAATATAACTGATATAATGTCCAGAAGTAAAATATCGGGTAGAATTATTATTATATTATTAACGTCAAACTTCTATGATAATTTATGGAGAACAAATTTTGGAACTCTGTACATTTTGAATGATAGACTTTTAAACAGAAAAAAAAGGTTTCGAATCCTCCCTAATTCGATATACATATATACATTTATATATACACATATAGAAAGAAAGATAGGTAGATAGATACATATATGTTTATGTGTGTGCATTAAAAGTGACTCGTAGAATTTGTACATATGGAAACGCAGACTGTTTATGCTTTTCACATGTGTACACACAAACATACATTTATAT
>NC_089760.1:1432500-1440000 GCF_040412425.1 Macrobrachium rosenbergii | reverse complement strand
TTTCGAGCGCTAGTGCTTGAGGAAAAATGGAAAAAATGCAATACACTCTCAGTGGCTAGTGGAGTCACTGAAAAATTATATTCTAGACGACAATAACGTCAATGTTTGTCGGTATGAAATTTTTAACAAAAGCAAAAGTAACGATAAAACTTTGCGTAAGGAAAATTTTCATTTAAATTTTTCATAAATATTGTTGTTTGCACAAGTGCAGTGGTTCAAGCACAGAGGTACTATAGCTATAGTTCTGCATATAATAATAATAATAATAATAATAATAATAATAATAATAATAATAATAATAATAATAATAATAATAACGCCCCTTAACACAAAAGCCCAACTAATAGTGGTCACAATTTATAGAACCATGAGGCAGAGGTGACAAATACACGTGTAGACGAAAAATAAATAAATAAATAAATAAAAATATTTTCAGAGACTACAGAGGCAAAAGAATAATACAACGCAACTACGTTATTTTTTCCTGAAAGCATTTACGATTCACGTTAATTACGACCGCAGGACAATTTCCAAGCAGGTGAGGCGAGGCGAGAAGACTTTGGAGAAATTAAAACTCCTTTCAGGAGGAAGGTAAGAATCGAGGTAAGAAGGTAAAAGGTGACAGACAGAACTGCTGTGTAGCAACAATCGGAACTATGACGAAAGGAGGTCCTGGCAAAAATAGGCCGTGGGAAATTTCGTCTACAGGCGAAGGGAGAGAGGTACATAAAAGCGGATGCTACCAGATCGTCAGAATAACATTATTATCTTATAGCGGCAATTTTTTTTTCTCTTATTTCTTTTCTAATGATTTAACAGTATTGCAGGCTAAGCCTGAATGTTAGTGAAATGCATGTCAACATAAATTTGCCAACAGCAATGAAAAAAACGGATTTTTCGTAACATGTGATTCCTTCTAGATATGATACAATTTGAGTGTCGTGCACACACACACACACATACTATATATATATATATATATATATATATATATATATATATATATATATATATATATATATATATATATATATATATATATATATATATATATATATATATATATACATATACATATATACGCTACTTATAGATGTCTATAATTTGGACTCCCTAACACCCTCCTACATGTAACTACCTAAATACACGCCCCAATCTAGCGACACGTTACGAGAGGCTTTTGTGAATGACTAAAAAAATCCTTACATCTCAACTGTATAATAATGCTGAATTCATTTTCCTTACAGGCAAACCATCACCGAGTTTATGGCATACAACCCTTGTAAACTACGATGAGAGAGCATTTCTTCCTATACATGATACAATGTGAAGTGTAAGCCACCCAGTTATGGGTAGAATGAAAGAAATGACACAAGCGCAGAATTCCTGAATCCTTCACCATAGCCTTCACCAAATGAAGGTGAAAAGAAATCAGAGTTCCTGGTAAGGATTCGTCTTCTCCCTATTTTTGTATAATACCTAAAGACGTATGTAAGTATGCACTGATCTAGATATTTCTCGTCGTTAATCCCACTGCACATACGTAAGTAAAGCATAAATAAGTATAGATTTTTCTCGTCATTAATCCCACTATACACATATGTAAGTAAAGCATAAATAAGTACAGATTTTTCTCGTCATTAATCCCACTATACGCATATGTAAGCAAAGCATAAATAAGTATAAATGTTAACTGAAGAATGACGATTCTCGAAAGCTGAAGACTGTAAACGTGTCTCATTTAACTAAAAAAAAAAAAAAAAAAAGTTATCAGTTATTTTCGTTTGTAATCTGACAACGTCATTAGGCATCTGCTTCTCTGATTATAATCGAGATTGGGGAGACGATCGCTAACTCTTACAGTTTTAGACAGAGAAGTAGAGTTTCTGGGAGCAACGAAGCTGGCAGGGTTTTCCAGAGTTTCAAGGTTTTTCCGTCACCGGATTGCTCAGTTATTTACCGAAGAGGAAATTATAACAGTAAATGGTAAGGTATATCACGCTCACGCTCTTCAAAAAATATTAGCATCCTTACCAAATCCAAACAACATTTCCTCTATATCAAAACAAGGGGAGGGGAGAAAACAAGGTTTGTACAGTGACTAAAATGCATATTTTATGGCGTTTAAACTTGAACAAGTCTTTTTTTTTTTTTTTTGTATGTGTGCGCACTGGTGTAAACGAAACTTATGAATCTGCCGTATCGTTGGTAACTTATAAATCTTTAATTATAAGCATATGAACAAAAACAGCATTCATACGCATATATATATATATATATATATATATATATATATATATATATATATATATATATATATACTTACCATGCAGAAGCATGAATTTAATTACTTAAGGATTCCCATAGCATCTCTTTAACGATTTGTGTAGGATTCAACTAATTTAACTTCACATTTCTTTCTTTACTATATATATATATATATATATATATATATATATATATATATATATATATATATATATGTGTATGTATATAGACAATTCTCGCCCCTGACCCTCATATCCAAAGGAAAAATGGTTTGGCGGAACGGTGAGGTTGGGAGAATAACGCATTGTGTGCATACCAAAGAACGTAAACCCATACACACATGCGTATACGTAAAATAACACTATTCCTGTGTGCAACATTTCACGAACTATACGAAACTACTCACAGTTACGGAAGTTATGTGAAGATGCAACGGGTATGGTGATTACCTGGAATAAAAAGAGTGTGAATTAACATCTATGACAAAAGATTTTTCCACACTTCAACTTAGGACCAACTAATTTCGAAAATATATCAAAACCTTTTTCACTAATTTTACTCATCCTATTGAGATGACTTTTAATTACTTTTCTGTTTAGTATGTATTGAGTCAAAAAAGGATATAAAGGCACGCACGTAAAACATATACACACACACATATATAAATTTATATATATACATATATATATATATATATATATATATATATATATATAATATATATATATATATATATATATATATATATATATATATGTGTGTGTGTGTGTGTGTGTGTGTGTGTGTGTGTCTAAGTATATATACGCATAGATACGTTCATAAAATCTTTTCCCCTTCACTACAGATCTTAGCAGTATTTTGGGGAGAAGTTTTTAGCCCACCCTTTCTTCCTCTAGGCTATAACCCAAAAAAGGCAACTAACTACCATATAATTCATTGATTAGGTCAACAGATTCCTAGTGGGTTTCAACGGAAGACGCCTCAATCGTTCGCCCTCGGACTGGAACTGAACCCCGCTCTCTACCCAAGGAGGTAACCTCTTACCCGGTGACCTACTAGTATCCATGTAGGGCTTAATCACTGGGCAACGTTAAGCTTCGTGTACATATAATGTGTAAGTTTATATATATGCAGTATATATATAAATAATATATATATATATATATATATATATATATATATATATATATATATATATATATATATATATATATATATATATATATATTCCACAACCATTGTATCAGATAGTACCCATAGTTATTGTCCTTCAAAAGTCCCAAGTCAACGTATTCTAATGCACACACACACACACACACACACACACACACACACACACATATATATATATATATATATATATATATATACATATACACATATACATACATATAAGCTTACACATTACAGTGAAGGTTCGTGTGATCTATTCACGTGATCTATACGAATGAGCACTTTCTACATAATACGCTTTGCGTTAACTACGGCAGCTTGCATTCCAGATTTGAATGAAAACGCACACAAGATTGTCTTCTAGCCTTGAATTATATTTATAATTACCCGTTCTTAGACTGTGTTAAATTTCCCAAAATTCGAAAAAAATAAACATCTGCTTGTGGCTCTTTCAGGTACAAATAAGATAAGTGCTGCCACATAATATATCCTATAAGTGCAGAATCAAGAATGATTCCTCTGCCTGAAAAGAATATATGTATACAATATACATATATATATATATATATAATATATATATGTATACATAAGAATATATGTATGTATACAATAATATATATATATATATATATATATATATATATATATATATATATATATATATATATATATATATATATATGTTTGTGTGTGTGTGTGTGAAATATAAAAACGCCGTATCGTGCTTCTCAGTTATCAACAGAAGGATTCACATTAATACTCTTGTTTACAAAGACCAAATGTATTTGTAAAATTATTTACAGAGCTTAAAGTTTTCGTCTATCCTTCTGTGGACTTGATCATTAAATTTTACAAATACAAATCGTCTTTATAAACAATGGTATCACTGTGGATCCTTCTATATATATATATATATATATATATATATATATATATATATATATATACATATATATATATATACATATATATATATATATATATATATATATATATATATATTCATATACATATAAATTATTTCCTACTCAACTTCAAAGAAGGGTCAGAAGCAATAGGACGACTACCCTTAAACGCACTGCACGATTCACCTGTTTTGCAAAAACCAACAAAAATTGGCACGATTGTTAGGGTACATAAAGTTGGTTTCGTAACATAAATGCCAATCTTCTGTCTTCCCTAAAGAAAGTCCACGATTCTACCTTTGAATAATAATAATAATAATAATAATAATAATAATAATAATAATAATAATAATAATAATAATAATAATAATAATAATAATAAACTCACTGTCAACATGAATATGTATTAGAGGTAAGCTTCTTTTATTCTCATTTTGTTAACCAAGCAATGACAAGTGGCCTTGTTCTCATAATGAGCTTATTTCTCTATGTGGGACTAGCAAGGGTACTAGTTTTAACTAATTTTTTAAAAATCATGCTCCGGAATTTCGCAAAAAACGTTCAGTCACTGAGAGCTAAAGAACTAGAAAATTTATATAACTACTTATCTGTCTGTAATATATTAAAATCAAAATACAAGAAATATCGAACTGTAATGAAGATTATTTTTTTAGTGTGAGATGACAAACGGACTTCAAAGAACTCACAATAAAGGAAAGAGGTCAAAATAAGGAAAAAGAAAGTTGACGAAATATTTGAGAAATATTATGGATAGCAGCCAGCCCATAAAGTAAGTCTACAACGCTTCCCAACAGAGCGACCATAAAACTCTTCTGGCGCTAAAAACGGCCAGTTTGCTTTTTAGCATACATACGCTGTTTAATGACGCCGAAGACAATACTGGCAAGAAAAATGTTCACTGCGAATATGGTAATGGAATTATTAACTTTGCTGTTTTCCTTTAATTCTCTTACGATGCTCTCCATCTATTTCTTTACATCTTTGTGAATTGCTTCTCTACTCTTATGAGTTTGGTTTTAGCTGGACTGAATCGCTGCGTCCAAACTGAAAATTTTTCATAAATAAACGACTTCGAATATCACGGGAGTGTCGTTTTTGCGAGTAGCGTTCCTCCTCTCGCAGAGTATCCGATGAAATAGTCTCTAAGCGCACTATAGCACACAAACACTCTACTGAGGCGGTAAATATGTAAAGATTTCAGCCTTCGCCAAAGTTGGTAGACCAGAAAGTTCAATGTGCGACGTTCTGTTACTTCCGACTCAAGACAACTTCTCAGAGCTTATTATTACATTTTCATTAAAACAAACAAAACAATAGCACAGAGAGAAAAATGTCTACGAAGTCAAATCCCTTTACCCAGTAGTCGAAATCAACACGAACGGTCAGTCTTCGTCTTAAATCAACGTTCATTTTTCGAGTAGACAAAGAACTATCGAAGCTGGCTTTTTCCATAAACACTGTTGGTGGCCGTCGGCCTTGCGTCTGCTATAACACTTCATATCCACATGAGAGAGAGAGAGAGAGAGAGAGAGAGAGAGAGAGAGAGAGAGAGAGAGAGAGAGGACAAGGTCTACTGTTTCCAAACTGTTCGCTTCTAGTCTTGTAATCTTACGCTCCGCTCTTCTCTTCTTTCCTTGTTTCTATCTGTTCTGCATAACCATTCGTCCACTGTCGGAGACGCTGGTATGACATAAAGGAAAAAGATATTCTTCTTAACATCTTGTTTTCAAAGAGTTCTTAATTTTCCACTCTCACTTTTCAACGGGGAGGGGGGGGGGAAAGTCGTCGGGTATTGGCAACAAGCTCGGGGTTTGGCTTCGGAGGTCGTGTGAGTTTTCCGCGGCAACTTGACAACTAAGCTCGAGCCCGGACGCGCCTCGGCTGTGGTGGTGGTGGTGGTGGTGGTGGCGGTGGTCCTCCTCTGGCCTCCCGCAGGTAAAAAGAAAGGTGAGTCAGCGGGTTTTTTTTTCTCTCTCACCTGTGGTACTGCAGATCGATTTCGGATCCTTCATATTTTCCTTCTCCTCGCGGAACACTCGAGCACGAAGAGGAACTTTCTTCTCCACGAGAACGCAATGCGATTAGATGCTGTATGGTATACGAGTATGTTCTTAAGAAGCTCATAGAGAAAAAAGCCATGTATCTACTCTTAAATACAGTATACTATACATGAAAAAACTACGATATATCTCTTTGTAAAAGAAAGTTTAAATGCCACATCAGTTACAGTAAATTCCCATAACTAATTATAAGGACTAAACAGAGGTGAATTTTCTCTTGCCTGAAGGAACGAAGAGGCCTGATATTGAAATTCTGAATGAAATTATGAGTATCATTCATGAAACCAAGGCCATGTGTTGCGGAACCAAATTAAAATGAATTAATCACACATAAAAACACAAAACACTCTTGTATTATTATTTTTGTATGGAAATCCTATGGATCGTATAAATGAATGACAAATAATTATTTAGTTACAATTCAGAGAACACTACCTTCATACTTCGTAATTACGTAATAAATAAGAATCAGATCCAAGAGACCCTTTACAAATTAGAATGCTCCTTTTACTGCCACAAAATCCCCATCAAGAAACAGGAATCGTCTGTTAATGCAATTTTTTTTTCGACGTCCAAACAAAACATTTTGCCTTAATTTTTTTCAAGAATCTGAGACTTTTTTTAAATACACCTTTTCACATGAGAGATGGCAGCTACAGTTGGACAATGCTATAAAAATATTAACACTAGGCGTTCAGTGATCATCGGACGAATAATATATATATAAAATATACTGATTTAAAAAACTACAGGGTACTCGAGTGCGGTGCGCGCGAGCGGGTGCGAGCGCAACAACCGTTTGTATACACTATTTCTGAGCTAGGAAATAGCTATTCATGCTAAGTAACATCATAAGAGAGAGAGAAAGGTAGAAAAATCCCAGAACTCCAATGAAAAGACTTTTTAAAAATGTATAAACTGCAACAGGAAAAATATCGGGTAGGCTATACAGCAACAGCTGTAGTGTCTCACTGACGGGGCAGAGGAGTGAAGAAAAAGTTGGGAAATAATCGTTCAGCACTAAAGCAGTCTGATCCAAACTAATATCCACTTAATAAAGTCATCTTTTGTTA
>NC_089760.1:1397500-1430000 GCF_040412425.1 Macrobrachium rosenbergii | reverse complement strand
GAGAGAGAGAGAGAGAGAGATTCCCCGAAATCCAAACGGGAGTGGGTGCTCCTTTGGTATTCCTGAAGACAGGAACTTCAGTGGAATCCTATTCTTTGTTTCCTCGACCAGATATAATCAGTCTTTTCCAAAGGACTCATAACCATGTTTAGTGGGAAAACCTGGGCTTCTTCATCGCTGAAGACCAGTGAAGAATCTGGTACAAATATTAATAATAATAATAATAATAATAATAATAATAATAATAATAATAATAATAATAATAATTTTAATGAAATTTATTTTCTCTCATTCCCACTCCAGGCTCTACAGTAATTGACTGATGTTTGGCATGAGGGAAATACACATCTTTGTTATTATCAAAAGATTACGTCCAGAAAATTTATTTCTAAGATTCATATTTTTACTTCTCATGTCAAGGTTCAGCATATAGAAAAAAAAAAAGGTGAATTTAAGCTCTATAGTAAGAAATGAAACCGCTTTATATTTAAAATGCGAATCTGATATCTACGTGATAAAATTATTAAGAATTTTATTGCATAAAAACGAAAAATTATGAATTAACATTGTCAAAATTCTCTTTATTAATGTTATTACTGCTGGAGTTTTAGCCACTATCACTCACACCGAGTGCTGCTGTTACTAGTTACACTCACCATTCTTATCGTTACCCAGAATGTTGTTCAACTATTTTGCCAATCAATCTCCGGCACACCACATATCAGCTTTGTTCTCGCTGTAGCTACCACGGCCCTCAAAAGCACCACCCGAAGCAGGCTCCTAAATATTAATCAGTCAGCATCAACCGTGTCTCTGGACAGTTAATAAGGCGAAAATGGAACGAATTCAATTCTGGTCCAATTTACGTGATTTCTCCACCTAATCACCACCTGTCATTGCTCTTCCATTTTTTCTCATTTTTTTCACCATCGCCTGTCTTCGTACAATAGCTTCCTTGGCGTAGCCCCTTCCTCCCTCCACTCGTGTACGTCCCCCGCTCACCTTAGCTTAACCTTCCCCACAGTACCTGGCCCACCTCTTCCTCTAGATCAATGTCCCTCCCTCCATCTCAATCCGTGATGTTCACGGCAGAATATCACAGCGGATTATAAAGCCGGTAATTATAGATAACATGGACGCAATATTTCCATAAATATGATTGAGCGTAGAAACAGCCCCAAGTCTCCTAACAGACGATGGAAAACGCGCCCGAGCAATCAAAAGGACGCTTCAAAACACAGGGTTATTTCCCTGTAAATTGCTCCCCCCAAATTACAGGAATATAATCGTAAATGATTGTAAATAACTAAGTTGAGATACGCACCAGGGGGTCCTCACAGAAGGGCGGAAAAGGTGTAAAAACTAAATCGGGGATAAACTGACCCGTGTTACCTGCTTTGGCCTTTGAACAACACGGACTACAACAACTCACGTATCACAGTTGGACAGACAGAACAGATATTTTCTTTTTTTCTCCGATTTTCTTTACACAAATCTCTCTCTCTCTCTCTCTCTCTCTCTCTCTCTCTCTCTCTCTCTCTCTCTCTCTATATATATATATATATATATATATATATATATATATATATATATATATATATATATATATATATATATTTGACATTATTACTACTTTTTCATGTACTAAATGCACGAATGTATGAATCCTGTAACTCTCAATGGAGTATGAAAATATAATTCCAGCTTGTGCTTGTAACTCGGAAGGCACGAATTCAAATCCTGCTTGAGAGCTGTTGTCCTGTTCATTTGTTTCGTTGTCGGTTGAAACAGATACATATATATATATATATATATATATATTTTTACAAATATTACTGCTGTTCGCCCTCGTAACTTTTGATTGTAAAAATATCAGCCTGACTGAGACCGGGAAAAGACATTGTCTATATAGGTGCGTCTCAGTTCAAAACCTTACCGTCCGTTGAGAAGGATAGGTAGCATTTAGCCATTTTTCCCCTATAGGAAAATTCCCATATCAGCCTTAAAAATAGGTGGTCCTACGGCCCTTTTTCCTTTCTACCTGTCTCATGGCGAATGTTTTGAAAACAAGAACGTGGACACCTGGGGTGATTGTTGTTGACCTAGGCGGTCCGAGAACTTCAGAGAGAACCAAGCTTTGGAGAGATAACACGTCCAGTTGGACCTCTTCCCCCTTTCTTTGTCTATTATTCTATTAGTGAAGTGAAGAAACAATTGCAAGAACTCCACGTCGGTCGTTGATCGCACAACGTTCGTCCTAAGGTAAAGTCGCTTTTTTGTTCAAAACTTCGCCCATTCTTTTATCCTTTTTCTGTATTTCAAATTTCCTTTGTTCCCCTTCAGCCACCACTTACGGTATATGTGTTCACGAAGTCTAGATTAAGTCAAATTATTTTATTGTTAGCTTCAACCCCATTATTCCAGTAAAATACCTAGGATTTAGGTAAGCAAAATCAGGTTAAATCTCGATGCTTTTGTATGCCTCGCGTCCGAATGTTTGGAAGAACCGTTGCGTTTAAAATCAAATTCATCTCAAATATTCTTTGTTAAGGTTAATAACCCTTAACTGGCGACCTTTGGCTAATTAACGTCTGTCTTTGAGGTTAACTTTTGGCTTCAAGTGACAGGTTACGTGTAATCTTGGTTTGCAGGGCCGTAAAACTTACGTAAATTGAATAATACATGATCAACCAAGACCCTCACACGTAACATTGGCGACCTTGCGTAGAATCTAAAGTACATTTTAGAGAAAGAATCTGGAGAAAAGGAAATTAAAATTACATTAATTCCAAAAAAAAATAAAAGTCAGATAGCGAACCCCATTTCATTCTTCCAAACAAGGAACCAGGCATAATAATAAGCAGTAAAGAGAATAGTATAACAAGTGTAGCGAGAATTAGCGTAGGAAAGGGTGCAACTCGAGAGCAGAGCGAATCACAATTTGTGTCGTTTGAGAAAGGGCATTTTACCGTGTTCGGACCGTGAGAGAAGTCGTTCAAGTAACGAATTCAAAGGCCGAGAATCGCGGAGCCCAGTTCATGTACACAAAGTAATTTAGAAATCGCGTCGGCAATTCCGATCGTTATTGTTTGCATATAGCGGGAATCATTCAAAACCGTGTCAGTGAAGTGGCGAACGAACGGAAGTAGTAATTGTATCATAAAATACATTTTCAGTAAAAGTAAATTTGGTCCGTTCCAAATCACGCAAATCTATTCCATTGTTTGCCGAGGATGTTTCACCGGTGAGAGAACGATAACAAAAAGACACAAAGTTGTTTGGTAATTTAGTTTTCCATCCGTAACGTAAAAAACACTATGCATGATTGGTATATTTAAAGTAAAATCTGGATACCTGCATTTGTTTCGTTGTTTGAATTTGTGCTAAAAAAAGAAAATATTCCCCACTTGTGTTCGCAGTTGTTTTGAAATTGGTCGAACTGTTTGTGAGAGAACGGCCATTTGGGGTTTCCTTACGCCGGCCGAGGTTGTCTTTGAAACTTAGGCCTAACGGGATTTTCCGCCATCTTAAGACCTTGTTATTGTCATTCTCTGTTGTGACCACTCTGCTCCCAGCCCTTTTGGAACTACTCTCTCGGCGTAGTAGAAGTTAGACAGACTTCGGTAGAAAAAAAAAAACAAAAAACAAAAGATAATTTAGGCAGGGAAAGATAGGCCTTAGTTAGGAGTAATACCACAAGTTCCTATACGAATACCTACTATAAAAATCATATAAAGAAAATTTAAAATTTTTACGATAAACTTTTGTGACGTCGGCTCCCGGGAAAATTAAGATAATAAAGTAATCCCTAAGGAAGCCAAGACGACGCATCTATATCATTTTATTAAGATCCATGCCATTGTGCATGTATAAAATCTTTGTTTACATGTTCTCAAGCAGCAAGAAATTCGCTGATTGAAAATCTCTCTCTCTCTCTCTCTCTCTCTCTCTCTCTCTCTCTCTCTCTCTCTCTCTCTCTCTCTCTCTCGTGTCATTCAAGTAAGCATTCCTAACCTAAGTGTACGTGACCCTCTTCAAAGAAAGAACGGCCGACACTAGGCTAATTAATTCGAATACTTAAACCAATTAAAAGAAAACACCTCTGTCCCACAATAGATGAGGACAAGTTAAGAGTAATTACAATACAGTGATAAACTGTCGGTCACACAGTGAGGCCTGCTATCCAGACCAAAAAGCCAACAGTAGTTTTCACCCTCTGAAAAAAAGAAGGGGCCAGTACTGGGACCAGCCACTCACGAGGATCTTTAAGAAAAAAAAAAAAAAAACCCAAATTCACTTTATTCCACAGTGCCAATAATTTGCAGCACTCATCACTGGAAATAGCTTCTCTCTCTCTCTCTCTCTCTTTTACCTTCCCTTTCTCTCTCATTCGATTGTTGCACTCTGCAGGGGTGTAGAGTGCCTTTCCTCCCCCATATAGCCTAGTTGGACTCCAGTAGAGGGTCCCTAGGAACACATTGGCACCATAGTTGCCACTAAAGAAAACAAAAGGGAACACAGAAGAGAAGGTTCTTCTGGAACCTAACCTGCACCAGTGCCAAGGGATACTGAGTGCCACCAGTGTGACCTGTACACGGCACACCCGAACTACAGTGCCACCTTTTGAAAGGGTGCCACGTCATTGAAGAGACACTTCCTCGCTGCCCAAGTACGCCCACTCGACCCGGTTAGACGCCCTTCCCCACCAGAACCATGGCAGCAGAGCATTATAAAACTTTCCTGGGGCTGGGGACGGCGGCAGGTCTCACCGGCTCGGAACTTACTACCTGGGTTAAGGAGCAAGTGGACGACTTGGCCAAGCGGGAGAAGGAAGAAAGACTCGAGCAGAGGAAGTATGAAGCCGAACGAAGGGTGTATGAAGCCGAGCAAAGGCAATATGAAGAGGAAAGAGAAGAAAGAAGGAGACAGCATGAGTTAGCCTGCAAGGAAACTGAGTTAGCCCTAAAGGAGAAGGAGCTCGAGCTTGAGAGAGCGAAAATGGAGAATGCCGAAGCTATGGCTAGCCATCAAGCCTCCAGTCCTACACCTGCTGCATCAAACGCTCCAATTTCGAGCATCAATTCCCTAGTCCCCAAGTGGACTGAGGACGAGCCAGAAGCATGGCTGGAGGAGATCGAGGCTCTTTTCGATAACTACAGCACCACGGAGACGGAGAGAGCCTTAATACTAGCCAAGCATATGGAGGAAAAGCTAAGGCAGTAAACGCTCACTGGAGAAGAGCCAGAGAGGCAACGTGGCGGAAGTTCGTAGAGTCATTACAAAGGCCTACGAAATAACCCCAGAAAAATGGAGACAACGGTTCGAGGTCTTGCCAAGGAAGTCGGCTGGTCTTGGACGGAATGGGCATGTCACAAAACCCAGTCCGGTACGCGCTGGTTCGACTCCTTGGCCTGCACGACGTTGGAGGATCTTTTCAATCGGACCATGCTAGAAGACCTTTTCCAATGTGTGCCAGGGCCCCTTGCAGTATATCTTAACGATAAACAGCCCTCCACACTTATGGAAGCTTGTCGCATGGCTGATTCGTGGGAAACCTTCAATCAGTCGCATAGCACCTCTCAGAAGCGAATCATCCCTCCGGCCTACCTCTCGAACTCCACTCGCCCGAAGAATGGACTGCCTAGCAAGACCCTGTGCAACTATTGCAAGAAGGGGGGCCATGCTGAAGCTGAGTGCCGATACAAACTCGGCACTAATAAGCAGCCTAACCCTACCAGCCAGAACTCCGCTCCGATTCATCTGCTCAGCCCTCTCCTCCAACAGTTACTGCAGGCCACCGAGCCCATCCAAAAGGCCCGTGCAAATCCTGTGGGGCTGCTAGCCACTACAATGCTGGATCTCGGCCTGTCCACATCATGTCCCCGCCACCAAATTTGTCAACCTAATCAGCACTTCATTTTCTGCTGCTGGTCCGCACCGGATCCTTTACCCGAGAGACTGAAACCCAGTTCATCTCGGTGGCCCCTCTTCAGAGCACTAGCCTGCCAGTGACCCTTCCGGTCACAGTAGACACTGCGGCAGACATTAGCCTGATCGCCAGGGCCCAAGTGCCAGCCGGTGCTGTGGTTTGACGAAGAAACGCGGTGGGAAATGAAGTGGATGAGGGCCACACCATCACCGTTCCTACTGTCCAACTCCAGGTTATGACACCTTGGGGCACGATACCCCACCGCCTCGGCGTGGTAGGTGGAATTCGGCCCGGAGTGGTCTTCTTGTTGGGTCGGGATCTTCTCTGCGGAAGCCCGTCACCAACGCCACTCCGCAGCCACGTTACCTCCTCCACGGAGGCCACATGTAAACCTCTCAACCATGACAAACCTCCACCTTCCGCCCACCAAAGTGGTCCGCGGAAGGGGCATAAACCAAATTATTTCAGGCCTAGCCCTCTCCAATCGCGAAGGGCTGGCCCACCAAGAGGTCCTCCCCCTCCGCGAAGAGAGATTCAGGAGGAGCAGTACCGCTGCAGGACGTGCAAGCGGGCAGACCACTCCACAAATTGGGAGGGCTGCCCAAGCAAGCAACGCCCAGCGGACGCCCCCGAACAAAACTCTAGGAGAGGCTACGATCTCCCGCTGGGGCAGGAATCTCTGCCGCAGCCAACCACAAGTCGTCCGCGAGGTAGTGCACCTCCGGACCCCTTGTCAGGCATGCCTGACCCTCAACTGCTGCCAGTGCCACTTGCGAGCACTGAGCAGTGCCAGACTCCGTCCGCCACGGACGTTGAGCTACCAATGGAAAAGGCCCTATGCCGGGTCTAAATCATGAGGCGAATCCTCCTCCGGAGATTTAGGATTCCCCATGCAGTTGATCATCGCGACTGGAGAGCCTCCAGCACCTGAAACTTCTTCTTTGCAAGATTCTTCTTTGCAAAATTTGAATCAGGGATGAACCCTGGAGGATCGAAATGGTACCCCTCCTTGGAAGACCAGGAACTGGCATCCTCGGATGCAGAAGTCGAGATCGCTCGCTCGGTTGTCGCAGCAGCCGGAGTAGGGAGTCCTCCCGCAGCTTTTGCAGTTGCCCCTGACCGCGCCCGCTAGCCCTTCTGGCCTGTCCCCGGAGTTGGTGCTCTCATCACCTGCTAGGCCAGCTACTGATAGGCCTTGGAGGAAACCGAAGAAGAAGAAGAAGGGGCGGAAGAGAGCCCAGTAGTTGCGAAGCTATAAGCTCATCCTGGCACTAGTGCCCTCTCGGCACAGTGCCCTAACATCTAAGAGTGATCCTGGCCCCTTGCCCAGAGAAGGTAGCCAGTGTGATCTCTTCCTTTTATTTGTACCTAGCCTAGCCACCTTAAAGTACAGTACATCAATTTAGTAACCTTGTTCTTTCCACTTACCACCGAGCCGCAGTAATCATGTAAGTAGCCTAACTAATTTCAGTAATCTCAACTATTGTGAAACGAGCCACGATGCTCGTGACACGCATGGCCTAAGACCTCAGTGAGGCACCCATTTATCATATGAGGCAACCCTCATGAATTAACTAGTAAATTTTAATTGTATTAAACATAAACCATGTTGTAATTTAGTTAGAATATTAACTCTTACGTTGGTGCTACGGTCGGGTTAGGATAGGTTAGGCTAGGGAATATCATAGAACGTACCACTAGGCTAGGTCTAAAACACATCATGATTGTAGGAGGTAGCCTATAATAACCGTGAGCACCTTCTAGTACTATTAGAATTAGGTTAAGTAGTGATTATAGCTCATATCCTATCTAGGGTTAGGTAGTTCTGTAGCTAGGTAGGCTAACCAGGACTAATCTGCTCAGGGAAGGAGAGTAACCTACGAGAGGCGAACAGCTTGCTTAGTATAGACCTTCACGCCCGAAAAGGGAGTGAAGGCCCTCTTAAGGGGGGGAGCTTTTACAAATATTACTGCTGTTCGCCCTCGTAACTTTTGATTGTAAAAATATCAGCCTGACTGAGACCGGGAAAAGACATTGTCTATATAGGTGCGTCTCAGTTCAAAACCTTACCGTCCGTTGGAGAAGGATAGGTAGCATTTAGCCATTTTTCCCCTATAGGAAAATTCCCATATCAGCCTTAAAAATAGGTGGTCCTACGGCCCTTTTTCCTTTCTACCTGTCTCATGGCGAATGTTTTGAAAACAAGAACGTGGACACCTGGGGTGATTGTTGTTGACCTAGGCCGGTCCGAGAACTTCAGAGAGAGAACCAAGCTTTCGGAGAGATAACACGTCCAGTTGGACCTCTTCCCCCTTTCTTTGTCTATTATTCTATTAGTGAAGTGAAGAAACAATTGCAAGAACTCCACGTCGGTCGTTGATGCGCACAACGTTCGTCCTAAGGTAAAGTCGCTTTTTGTTCAAAACTTCGCCCATTCTTTTATCCTTTTTCTGTATTTCAAATTTCCTTTGTTCCCCTTCAGCCACCACTTACGGTATATGTGTTCACGAAGTCTAGATTAAGTCAAATTATTTTATTGTTAGCTTCAACCCCATTATTCCAGTAAAATACCTAGGATTTAGGGTAAGCAAAATCAGGTTAAATCTCGATGCTTTTGTATGCCTCGCGTCCGAATGTTTGGAAGAACCGTTGCGTTTAAAATCAAATTCATCTCAAATATTCTTTGTTAAGGTTAATAACCCTTAACTGGCGACCTTTGGCTAATTAACGTCTGTCTTTGAGGTTAACTTTTGGCTTCAAGTGACAGGTTACGTGTAATCTTGGTTTGCAGGGCCGTAAAACTTACGTAAATTGAATAATACATGATCAACCAAGACCCTCACACGTAACAATATATATATATATATATATATATATAATATATATATAATATATATATATATACATATATAAATATGTATATATATATACATATATATACATATATACAGTATACATAAATGAGCGTCTGTTTCTGTTTATGGAAGCATTTTGTGCAAGCGGAATCAGACATGTTTGAAGAGTTAAAAGTATAAATATGGCAGCGACATTGGGTTGATTTTCCTCTGAAGCCACTTTGGAAAACCGCTTAATTTATACATACACATACACACACACATACACATACACACACATACATACTTTACTACTGCCTATACCTCTGTTGGAAGCTCTTCCGGTTAAGAAGATCGGTGCTTATATATATATATATATATATATATATATATATATATATATATATATATATATATATATGTATATATATATGTATATATATATATATATATATATATATATATATATATATATATACGCTAACTTAGATAGTTACAGTATGACACAAGCAGAAACAAATCCTGATTAGCAGAAAATATTCCCGAGACAGTCAGACCTATAGTCCAAGGAAACGTACTGACGAGGCGATCCACAGAGAACGAAGAAGGCCAATTGTCCTGCCAAGTAGACCTGATCGCCAAACATCACTGATGAGAAACGTTGTTGTTGCACGTCACCCGAATGAATGACGGCTGTAGGTTATGAATCGAATCTACCATCTTTGTCGTAGAGGTTCCATCCGCCTCTGAATGGACAGTGCCAGGATTAAGGCGTGTTCACGGGCGTACTTGGAGAGGAAGAACAAGCTTATCGGCTCACTTGTCGCTTTTTCGATTATGCAAATCACTGTTTCCTCCCTTTCCCGCTTAGATCGCTTCTCCTGTGTCGCAAAGATGCTGGCGTTATGTTTATGTTGGATTCGAGATGCTGAAGAAAAGGCGACCAAATTTGGGCGCTGGTTACAGTTACTTATGGGGCCTGCGTCTGAAACGGATTAAGCATCGCTGTTTACCAGTGTGTGTTCCCATAAACGCATTTGCATACAGGAATACTTTTACGAAATGACGCATGCTCCCAGACATATTTGGAGAAATGTTCCCCTCGCAGGTCACAATTCGAAAAAACTGTTTTTTTTGGAACGTATCTGTGTTTAGTGAATATTGCGTTTATGTCGATACTAAACGTATTACTACTCCTTAGACTTCCTATACTGTCCGGGACAGGCGCATAATGTACACACGAAGAAACTAGATCTACAGTCAGACTGTGACGAACACGGTGTAACTGCACGTACGTTCAGGGACATCTTCCAGTACCTGACAGGTCTGGGTAATATACAATCGAATACTCATCGCTAATGACCGGAAACCTGAACGAGGGTTGGGGTTTTTGAGGAGGCGGAATCGAACTTGTCAATTATCATGTCGAAGGCCTCTCATCGGTGCTGCCTCTAATGACGTCTTCGTCAGGGCAAATCATCGTGACTGTCCGTCCAACCCGACCAGGAAACAACAACGACATACAAGATATAAAAGGAAAGAAACATTAAAAGTAACGGTTTCCTCTAAGCTTTGTTTACTAGGCAAATAATGCGCTTATAAAACATGGCCACTGATGATAATTTAGATTATTAACCTGCCTAACAATGAAATGATATTTTGAAACTGCGATATACCAGGACAAATTAGAAACATCCAGAAAGATATTTGAAAATCCCTTAATCACCATAAAATGATCTATAGAAAACACAACCATAACGTCTTGTCTCGTCTGTGAACGTAAGACAGTTAAAAAAAAAAGTTGAAAAAATCAATGTTTCCAAATGAAAGTCCTGCGATATAAAGGAAAAGTCTCTCTTCTACGGCAGGCTCCAACAATGGAAAATTTGCTGCGATACAATAAAACAAAAGAGAAGTCAATTTAATAGGCTACAAGGCCATTCAAGAGGGCGTGAGGGGAGGATGGTGATCTGGCAGTGACGGGTGGGTGGGGGCGGTGGATGTCTGGGGGGAGGAAAGATGAGAGCGCAGACGTTGGCAACACTGGAGGACTCACCTCGGCCAGAGACTTCCATCGAAGGGATTTGTAATTATTATGATTGCATTTCCGTTTTCCCAAATTCATCTGCTTTCTCTAGACTGTTTTTTTTTATATATGTTCTATATTCTTCACGTTTTTTCTCTAAATTATAAAGCTATCCACTACGCCTTTTCTCACAAATAACCCCCGACGGCGACCATGGTCTCAGAAAGCCGATTCGGTATCATACTGAGTCTCCATTCGACCCAACAGTAAAATTAGAAATCTACTTTATTTAGTTATTAAAATGATTTGATAAGCATTACAATGAAGCAAACTGAACACTCTGGCTGCAACAATAATAACTTCTACGATGGAGAAAGTAATTTAAGAAAATGATCTTGATAACAAAAACTGCTTCAAGAGAATTTTAGCAAATATATGACAAAATTATACGGCATGACTAAACTCTTTTTCGAGAACAGCACATAACATCCTTCGAACGTTGTACTTGGCAATATCAATCTCTGAGTATCTATCTATCCATATATAAATATATGATATATATATGATTATATATGTGTATATATATATGTATGTATATATATACATATATGTGTACATGTATATATATATATATATATATATATATATATATATATATATATATATATATATATATATATATACATATACATATATATATACATACACACATACGCAAAAACATGTCCAGACACGCACAGAAACACACACACGCACAAACTCGCAGAATCCAAGGACGATCCCTGGCCCAAGACAAACGGATAGGCTGGTTCTTGTAGCGCACAGCTCCTAGCTGAAGATGGCTAATGTCCGCAGCCGTCTATAAATACTAAAGATAAATTGGAATTTGAAGCGTAAGAATCTTGAATCTAATTAGAAAGAGGTAGAAAACATTAAGAGATCTGAATTCGACACCTTAGCTGATTGTGAATCAGGGTTCAAAGAATGGAAAGAGATTGCATCATGAAGAGCAAATGGAATTGGCAGGGGAGTATAGGCCCTTCTTAACTCCAAATGCAAAAAGTGCAGTATAACTGACTCGAAAGCAGTGAACACTAGATCACTGCTGGAAAGATTTATGTGAAAACAAAGCAATGTGAGTATTAGAGTTTGTTATGCACCAAACCACTGAACTCTCCAAAGAATTTAAAAATGGATTTTATACAGAACTGCCAATATTAGAAATGAAATGCATGAAAATCGTTGCTGGTGACATAAATGCAACAGTTATTGGGAACAATGAAGGAATGGATGATGTGATAGCAAGAAAATGCTGGAAGAAACTTCAAATCGGGTGCAAGCGTTATTTACTGTACAAATAATTTGGTAATTGGGGTTACTCTTTTCTCACAAGAGAATACTCAAAATTACACTAGGATTTCTCCAGTTGGGAATTACAGATTCCAAATAGATCACCCAGAGTAGATTTCGGCAGTGATCAGCAACTGGTCATTGCCACACTAGAGCCGAGAGTATCAATAAAACTTCTTGAAGATGAACAACAAGAGGCTAGGCTCATGTCTGCCAAGACAAGGATTGCTCTAGTCTTGCCGCCCACCAGTCCACCCAGTCGTAAATTGCTATCAGCGGCTGATGGGGTCAAGATGAATGGGCATGGGACAGGAATATATATATATATATATATATATATATATATATATATATATATATATATATATATATATATAAAACATACATAAACACGCACACACACATATATTATTTATATATATATATATATATATATATATATATATATATATATATATATATATATATATATTAGTAATTATTCAAGCTTAACCACCAACTTCCATAAATGCTGACATATTTACATATCTGGTAGGTTTGATAAACTTAAGTTCATTATCGACAGTTATCTGGCAAAAACAACACCAGTAGCACTCCCCAGAAACGAAACTGGTGCGCTGTTCAAAACGTCAACCGCAGAGATTTGAAGCTTAACCCCTAAACTCCCTCTTTCCACAATAATAATAATAATAATAATAATAATAATAATAATAATAATAATAATAATAATAATAATAATAATAATAATAATAATGGCAACAGCAAGGAAATATTTTCATCGTTTCTTATTATCTGAGCGTACACGGAGCTAATGAATTTGCAGTATTATAAATGACTTATGAAGAACGCTTGTGGAAATTCCTCTCTTCACTTTAAGTGAGAGTGTATGGAAATAAATGTGAGTTACCATAAACCTCTCAAACTGTTATACATAAAACGTATAATAACGGAAAACTAAATAGTTTCACCGGCAAACGCCATGGCATAACAGCCAGATGTACCATAAAGACTTTGCATATGTGAGCTTCTAAGGGCACACGCGTTTGCGTGTCTTTGCGAGCTATAGCGAGTGTGTGTGAGTCTGTGTACGCAACTATGATAGTGTCTCGGCGAGTGGACGTTCGTTTTTAGTTTTCTGTAAGAGAAAACTATTGTGCCGGCTTTTTCTGTCCGTCCCCCACAGATCTTAAAAACTACTGAGGCTAGAGGACTGCAAATTGATATGTTCATCATCCACCCTCCAATCATCAAACATATCAAATTGCAGCCCCCTAGCCTCAGTAGTTTTTATTTAATTTAATGTTCAAGTTAGCCATAATCGTGCTTCTGGCAACGATATAAGCCAGGCCACCACCGAGCCGTGGTTAAAGATTCATGGGCCGCGGCTCATACAGCATTATACCGAGACCACCGAAAGACAGATCTATTTTTGGTGGCCTTGACTGCACGCTGTACAGAAAACCTGACTGCGCTGAAGAAACTTCACGCGCAATTCTTACTTGTTGCGTTTGTATCACTGAGACCGTGAGTGTAGGGGGTGCGGAATCTTCTGTCTAATTACAGGTGTTACTGTCTAATTTACGATCGGGGTGTCCCTCCCAACTTCCAAGCACAGACTCTACCACATCTACCGCCAGCCACGCTATCACAATCCCCATCGCCATCAACAACACCACCACCACCTGCCCACGACAATCGTACCGTAGTAGAAGCCAAAAGGGCGGGGGGGCGGGGTTCTTCCTCCACAATTGCGGAAACAGAACTTTCATTAGGGCACATTAACAATATCGTATTTTACGATCGCACTCTGCAACTGCGATTTGATGTTTCCCTCCACGGATTAATCAGTTAAACACTCATTTTTGTAAGATTTCATCTGAAAAATATAAGTGACGGATATCAAGGGTAGTTTTCATAGCCATATTTTGAAGATTGCCAAATTTCTATATATTTGATAAACGACCTTCACTATTATTTCATTTATATTACTCTGCTGGGGACTAATTAGGAAACGCGTTTCCCTTAAAATTACCGAGGAGAAATGAATTGCAAGATCGACATCTAATAGAAATGTTTTATATTTCGGGGAATTTATTCTAAGAAGGAGAGAAAAGAGAAGCGGAGAAGGCGGGGAGTGACCTACTTTTGCAGTGCAAACTCAGCAACCGTTCACTGCAAAAACTACAAAGAGAGAGAGAGAGAGAGAGAGAGAGAGAGAGAGAGAGAGAGAGAGAGAGAGAAAGTCACTTCTCCAGCCTTAAGCCATGACAATTTGCAAAGGAGGGAAACCTGCCCCCCGCCCCCACCCCCTTCCACAATGAAAAGAAAGACACACACACAAGACGCAAGTTTCCATTGTCAGCGACGCGGTCATTTGCCACCCCGATATAAATCAGTCGTGGGCATGCCACGGTGCCATGGGTATGGCGCACGGCTCTGTCAGGTGCCAAAACTTCCCTTTTGATCTGAACGTTTGTACTTCATGGCAAAATTATAATCATACTTTACGACAAAATTATGCACACTGCTAGCAGTTTAGCGAGACAATCGGCGTACATTGAAATAAAATAAACAGTCGTGGATATATTTGCAAGGTAGATCTTTTGTTCGGCTGTTACAGGTCTGATGAACTTCAAATTTTGTAACTCCTTTCTGACAGTTGTTATTATTATTATTATTATTATTATTATTATTATTATTATTATTATTATTATTATTACGGTGATCTAAATTTGGAATATACCAAATTTAGATTACCATTAATTTACGACATGACAAATAATAATAATAATAATAATAATAATAATAATAATAATAATAATAATAATAATCTAAATTTGGTATATTCCATTTTGGACACAGGTGTATGGCAGGTAAATATTATAAGAAATAAACTCAAATCATCGCCAAAAACTACTCTCACAAACTCAAAACTAGAACCCAATCCGAGATAGCCAGCATACAACAAAATAAAGAAATCACAGAATTATGCCTGTCTTTATGCATGGCTGACAGGAAACTGTACTGCCCCATTAATTCATACTTCTCCTAGAAATGACTATCATGAGCAGTTATAACACCAGCGAACTTCCCGTACCGCCTGATATAATGATTCTCTTTATGGAGTGCGAACCCTTGTACAACACGACACTATAATCGTAAAATTTTCGAGAGTATATGAATATGTATATATGTGTGTGTATATATATATTTATATATATATATATGTATGTATATATGTTGTATATATATATATATATATATATATATATATATATATATATATATATATATATATATATTGTACATGTCAAATTACATTGCTTCTCCCTAAGAAAAAAACTTATCTCTCTTCTCCTAAGAAAGGGAAACTTACTGCTGCTTAAATCAAAGCAAAAAGAATGACCAGTTTTTATGTCTTTTAAATAACCCTAATGCCTCCGTTTTTACCTATTTAAAAAAGTTCAGAAAAGATCAGAAAATTATCGAAGGTGACTCAACAGTTTACGTCTTCAAACACAAAGGATATAAAGTTCCCTCTTATGACAAAGTGCAGAATTGAACAATGAAGATTTTCCTGCACCACACCGTATTTACTGCCTTGTCGGATGTGACTTCACGTTAGCTGAACGCTCACAGCATCGTTTGATAATAGAGAGACTTTGTATTTACAGAGGGGAGATGAAGGATTGTGGAAATTAGGAGAACCTCTGCTTTCCAAAAACGGCCAAGCACTCAGAGTATGGCTTAGTTGATGGAAGCTCCAAGAGCGTCAATAATTAGGTCACAAACCAAAAAGTGAGAGAGAGAAGAGAGAGAGAGAGAGAGAGAGAGAGAGAGAGAGAGAGAGAGAGAAGTATACGGGTGACTTAATGGCTATACGAACTATGTGATAAACGTTACAGACGGACGGTCGTACGGACGTAAAATACATCCATATACGACCACTCAAACGTTGATAATGACCGACCAGCGGCGTGGTGGTACATCACCACCCCAACAGGTGTGACAGACGCGCGCGCGCGCGCAAAATCCCGAATGCAAGCTATCGGTCCACCTGAAAGCACATGCAATCACTTTTTAGTCAGGATTCGCCAAGCATGGCACATTATGCACTTGATCGACTTGGTTATTATGTATCTCCATAGAGTCTCGCATCGTCTGAAGGCCTTTCATTTTGCAATGCTTTGTGTCTGTGCTTCTTGGCACTGCATAATTTCTGCTGCTATTTCACAGCACAAAAGTCACTTTCCAAAGGCCTTCTCCTATGAAGGTGGTGTAACTCTCGCGTCAGTTTTGTAACTCATATGCAGTCTAACTCCTATACAGATTATGTAACCTCCATACAATTTCTGTAACATTCAAACAGATTTCTTCATTCCCATAAAAACTTTCGAACTCCCCAACAGGTTCTGTATGATCCGTTTCAATTCTGTGACTTGTTTACAGATTGTTTAACCCTTATAGGGTATGCACAAGTTATTCAAGTTCTGTGACTCCCTGAAAGGATATGTAACTACAATAAAAATACTCTGAATCATATGTATAGTCTGTACGTCCCATATCAACCACTTAGTCTCCATTTTTTTTTTTTAAGTATCAAGCATTTAAAACATTCTCAGGAACACAGTCTGTATAGGGGATGCCTCTCAACTAAAAAAAAATATATATGCGGTGACCTCCCTAATATCAAGAACTTCGTCATTCTAATAATGAGAGAGAGAGAGAGAGAGAGAGAGAGAGAGAGAGAGAGAGAGAGAGAGAGGCGCATTATCCCCCAAAGAAAAAATCCTTAATAATGAAAATAATTATCTAATGCAAAACAAAACCAAAATCTGACCACGGAAATAATCTTCCTAAATTTTCAATCACTTCCCTCTAACTATCTGGACCATTAGGTTGATTGCCTCAATATGTGTGCGTAACTGGTCTCTAAACAAAGCGTTCAGCCTTCACGGAAACGCTCGTGAAACCCTGAACAAGGGTAATTCTGCCATTCATCCCAACGCTTCATAAGTTGCGTTACAGGAAATTGTTCGTTACTGAAAAAAGGACAACTCCCTCTCTCACTTTCACTCGTAGTTCATAAGCGAGTGACGATGTCGCGCCATGTTCCCTTTAAACCCACTCTGGCTCTATTGACTTAGGTAGTGAATTAAGTTCTCGAGTGTCAGTCGGTGCTTAGGGAGAAAAGTGAAGAAAAGTGCATGGAAAATTATCATCATTATTGCAAGCCAGGCTTCATCCCTAGTCGGAAGAGCAGAAAAGTAAAACTCCAAGGGCCTCAATATGGAAAGCAAGGGAAGAGGAAAGTGAAGAGTAAAGAATAAACTAAGAGCTAAACAAGTAATTAAACACAACTAAGAAAAACAATATAAAATAAATTAATCAAGGGATAATTCGAATGAAATGCTGTCAACTGGGTCATTGCTGAGTCGGGAAGTTGGGGAAAACACGCTGGTATGGAAGCAGTTAGCTTGCCCAGGTAATTCCTTGGGTGCAGTTGCCCTCAGGTTCCAACTTCTTTTATGACTTGTATGACCCAGTGGGCAGCGCCCTTGCCTTTCAATTGAAAGACCTGGGTTCGATCCTGGTGTGAGTCGGAAATTTATTTCTGTTCCACACGTGGTTGTGTGTTGATTATTTCTATATGTATACATACATTATATATATGTATATAAATATATATATATATACATATATATGTATGTATATATGTATATATATATATATATATATATATATATATATATATATATATATATATATATATATATATATATACTGTACTGTATAAAGGAAGGTCTTCTGAAAAGTCAAACGTAAACCCCTCAGGGATGAAACCATTCGTAAAACATTCTCGTGTACTGAGCGGGTGAAATAATGACGTCGCTGCTTTTCCCTGGAAAAATTTAAATGACGTGGGAAATAAATCTTGACAATTAGTTAAAACATCTTCATATACAACGTTCCTCTGGGTGAAAAGTTCAGTTAGGGCAACTGTGGGTACAATAAAAAGTAGTTACTAAGTGCCATAACGCTAAAATAAATAAGATCAAGCAATAAGCAAATTCAAAAGTCCATTGACACTCTCTCTCACGAAGTTGGGCGCTCTACATACGGCAAAAGAATGACAAACAACTGGCTGTGTACCATTATATTATGTTCTTTTGCTAGCGAAATATAAATTCTAAGTTTTCAACATGCATTTCAAATGTAAATAATAGACTTCGGAATGAATAATATCATATTCGATTATGTATAGCAAAATTACACGCTTTGCTGTACAAACATAGGGTCTCCACTCGTACATACTCAAATTTGGTTGAAAGTGCACCTACCTCAAAACGAAGGTAGAAAACTCCAAGCTAAAGCTTAAAAAAAAACTACAAAAAAGGTCAAACGTAGACTGAAACACTATATCAGACAAACAACTGTTGGAATATCATCTGCAATGGGATGAATAAGGCCCCAGCATGTCAACTCTAAGGTGAGCTCACTCCGTCCGTTTTATATTTTTTCAAAGACCTCGTGCGAAAAGGTCATAGCCATATGCCTTGCAATTCCTAAGATTTCATGAAAACAAGAAAGACCGAATAAGAAAACGAAGATATCTGAAGCCAGAAAAAAGGACGGACTTAATTCCTGCGAGTAGAAAAAAGACTGGAATAAGAATAAACCGACTAGTTTTTTTCTTGGTACTCCACGCTTACCACAGTACACGGGATGGAATCCCCACGAAGCCGGAGAGGGTCTCTATTTTTTTTTTTATCTCCTGAATTTAAGGCTTTTATTGATAAGCAAATCCAAAAAGTGCGAGACAATCAAGGAGTCAAGAGGCCATCGTTACTATTAAGATTACAAATATATTTGGTGAGAATAAATACTTGATTATATATATATATATATATATATATATATATATATATATATATATATAAAAACGATCGGAACATTTAAAAGATTCGAGAGGTAAAAAAACATTCTTCCATTCATCACATTCAGTCAAAATTTTAGTTCTGGGAGCCTGAAATCTATCTTCTACAATAGTCTCCTTGTTTTCCATAAATCCCTCAACACATTACGTCTGTAATTTTCTCAAAATGCATTAGCCTACTTTTTGATAACAGCGATGGATTTAATCCTAGATATTGGAATGCTGGTATCCTTACGAGATAATGTTGACACAATGAAAACGATTCTTGGCTAGTTCTAGTTTTAAATGTTCAGTCCAGCAACAAAAAGAAATTGCAAATTACGAAATCATATCAAAATCAGAGACAAGTGGTCGTCAGCTGACGCAGAAAGACTCGACCTCAAATAAGAAAAAATTCGAATTTTTCGACGTAATATTTTCTGACTAATTGCGCAACAAACTCCGAAACTTTGCAGGCGAAATCTTGAGTTTCATCAACAGGGAGAAAGAAAAGCAATAACTCTATTAATGTAGGTATCGTGTTTGTTATGCCATTCTAGCATATAAATTGTAAATTTTTCGACCAAATAACACTACTTTTGAAGACGTCCCAGAAAACTAAAGACGAAACGGGTCGGGACTGCTACCCTGTTTCATTTTTCCTTGTGGTACATTTGCATATCTATACATCATGAGTTCTGGTGATTTAAATATATATAAATAAATACACACCCACACACACACAAATACATATATATACACACATATATATATATATATATATATATATATATATATATATATATATATATATATATATATATATATATATATATATATATATATATATGGGGGAAGATGGACAGGAGGCCGCTCGCTCACGGAGCGGCGAGAGAAAGCGCAGTGGGCATGCGCGTCCCACAAACGGCATTAGCAAGGGATTCAAGATGAAACCGACAGCGGAGCCCAACAAAAACACAGCTAATCCTCGCACTATGTAAACTATCATTCCCAGATGCTATTGTTTATAGAAAGGGAAAAAGAAATGCACACAATAATGTAAGACATATGTATCTTCGTTTATATCTCCGAGCCGTTTGGTTTGTCGCTCCATTGCTCGAGAATATTTCTGGCATATGCCTCCTCCTCCTCCTCCTCCTCCTCCTCCCCTCTTCCCCAGGGCTGATTCCCCTCGTCACGGGGATGTGTGTGCCGCGCGCGCGCACACACACACACACACACACCGTCTAGCACTCTTTATCCCGAATACGCAACTTTTTGTGTCTCTTGTTTTTGCACCAAGTGATTTTAATTGTTCTGCGTCTGGACATTGTGTGTATGTATGTATATATGTATGCAATACATACACATATATATATATGGATGTATGTGTATGTTGTATATATATATATATATATATATATATATATGTTTGTGTGTGTGCCCGCGCGCGAGTTAGCGTTTGTATAAAGACATCAAATATTTACTGAACGTGTTAAATGCACACCAATGTTTCACCTCTATAAGAAAAATAACGCATGATCATATCCAACATAAAGACTTCAAACTGCACGTGAGAAATAAAGAGATAAGACCTACATGCTTACCTGAACCATGTACTGTGTACATGATTTCGACACCAATTAGTACCCCATCCTGGCCCATGGGGCAAAGGTTTGAACGAACTTGAATCTACACTTTATGAGGATGATTGTAAATTAATTTGACAAACTGCTGCCTGTTCTCCGTTAGAAGATTCGTGACGATTTTTCCTACGTGTTCCTATGCAAAACTTTGGACAACTCTATCGTGGCTCACGGAGAATGGTTTGAACAAACCTGAATCTACATTACATAAAGATGCTTTCAAGCAAGCTTTGGCATTTCTGTCCTAGTAGTTCTGTGGAGGATTTTCAAACGACTCGCGCCTATTTTCACTGTCCCTCCATTTTTTTCCACCTGGAAGGAAAGTGATCCCTTTTTGAGAAGCCGAAATGTGAAAGATTTACTCCCCACATACATACATACATACTTTATCAATTACACAATTGTTCTGTGCATTAGTAGAATTACTAAAAGGACCTCATTCAAACTGGATAAATACTCCATTTGATACCATCCAGTTTGAATGAGGTCCTTTTAGGAATACATACATACATACATACATACATACATACATACATACATACACACAAAAGGTGAAGAAGCTTTCAAAAAGAAAAGTTCATTGAAGCATTTAGCTTAGTCAAAAACAATCAAACCAAAAAATTACGTACTCTTCAGATGGCAGAAGCCAGATATCACCTTTACTTCATATTTTTGTTAGAGTTACTTTACATTCCTCATAAAAAGCAAAGCAAGAAAATACCAGCTTTATTTACACGTTAAAAGAAGAAGAATAAGAGTGAATGAGAGAAAACTAATTCACCGTCATCATTTTTTTTAACTGGTCTTTGTTCGTTAAAGAGTGATTATATGAATAAACGGATGTGAAATAAATAACACCCTAACGTAAAAAATGTACTTTTGTAAATATTTACTCATGCATCAAACTGTCCGGATAAACATCCTCTTCAATGCTTTTGATCTAGCAGTGACTAAAGGGGCGCAGAAAATGCATTAATGACTATAAACCACAGTAAACAGATTATATCAATTTACTCTGGGAAATTAGAGACATCTTCGAAAATGGTTTGAGAAAACTAAGCACTCGTGAGATATAATTTCTTACTCTGAAGGTTGACAGTTAATATGGTGACATAATAAGAAAAACACCAATAAATCTATTGATACATACAAGCTGAGTACCTGCATACGCACCACATGGATATGGTGATTCAAATAAGGTACCTCTATTTGTATAAGCTGCGCTTTTCATACCCGAAACAGAAATTACGCAACTTGACAATTTGTATTAATCGATGAGAGAGAGAGAGAGAGAGAGAGAGAGAGAGAGAGAGAGAGAGAGAGAGAGAGAGAGAGAGAGAGAAATGTATTGCTGATAATTTTTGTAGGGACTGATTGATTTATAGTCACTAAAACTGGCGTCACAACATCTAGGTTATTGACGTCTCTATTTTTTTGTGGGAAAGCAAAAAGAAAAAGAAGAATATGTTGCAATGGTAACTACAATCGTAGAGCGCTTTTTATGATAACATGAAGGTCGATATAGAAAAAAAATCCGGAGAAAAACAGAAAAAAAAAAAAAAAGGGTGGAAGGGAGGCCCGGGAGGAATAGGTGTTTGTGAGCGGCCCAACTAGCAGTTAGGAACAGACACGGTGGAGAGAGATAATTGCACCTAATTCACACATCCTCTGGTGGCAGCGCACCTACACGCATACAAACACACACAAACGCCTCTCAATCCATTCCTGGGAAACTGACACAACACTGATTTCAGTAGTTCCGTGCAATAAGCCTTTGCACGCAGGACATCACAGCGGAAGCCAGTAGTCATTCTTACTCTTTTTTTTACACTGCAGTGTTATCCGTTTCACATTGGTACCGGTAATGTTGTGATTGGAATAGAAAGTTTTTCTGGAAATGGCTGGAACCTATTTTGACTGTAATTTATAATTATAACATAGGCATAACAATGCACTGAGTTTCATTCCTGCTGGGAGTCGAGGCCATGTAATGCGTAAAAACCACTTAGTATTTTAAGAAATATAAAATCGACGCTTTATTCTATTTGCAAGACTCAGATCCGCTCCAAATCCATGCAGTGCATAGAAGAATCGATTAAAAAATAAAATTAACGTTCCTCAAACTTGCCAACACCAAAATGTAAATATATGATGACATCACAGATAAATAACGAAAACGGACCACAGAAAATATTGTATTTAGATTCACTCTGACGTTTACGGGATAGAAAATAAAGTGATACCAGTGTCTGAAAAAAAACAAACGTTCCTCACAGACGATAGTTCATTTTTAAGCTAAGTCCTTCAGTTTCCTAATTAACACATCACAATAGTGAGCAACGATTATTACCAACCAAACAAATAGAACCGACTCGTAAAAAATGCTATAGCTTGTATTCATATTTGAAAAAAAAAAGAGAAATTTCATTACTCGTTAAATGCAGAGAAAGAATAATCCAGAGAGAGAGAGAGAGAGAGAGAGAGAGAGAGAGAGAGAGAGAGAGAGAGAGAGAGAGAGAGAGAGACTAACTTGTAAGCTATACATACATTTGTATCCGTCAAGTGAATACCGCAATTTCAGATATTTATTTATTTAAGAGTAGCTGGCTGGCCGGTTGACATGCAAGCCAAGTACAGTTAATCAGACAACACCTGATTAGTCAGCAGTGTGACATCGGTCTGTAGTTGCGGAAAATGCTCAGACAAGTGGCAAGGGTGAAAAAAGCAGGAATAATGGAGCCGAGGATCGACCTTATCTTATGGGAACGCACCTCATCTACAAAAATCACTAATCACGCACCCCCATATAGCAGGAACTCTCTCTCTCTCTCTCTCTCTCTCTCTCTCTCTCTCTCTCTGTGTGTGGGACATATTTAACATGTCACGGTAGTACAGACAGAGCATTACAGCCTTGAATCATCACCATCATTGGCGGAAAAAATCATCGTAAAAATGAAAGGCAATACGATCGAAATTTGCATCAACCACAAAGGGAGTTTCTTCTCAAGTAAAGAGTGATGGTGATTAACACTGAACTGCCCCCGCCTCTCAGGCTGTTGCATGTCAGGGTTACGGTGTTCTATGGGGGATTCAGTAACAAAGACAACTGGGATCGATATTTATGAGTTAGCAATATCCTAAGTTGGCAGTTCATCCTTTTTCTTATTCTTTTTTTTATAGTGTTATTCGGGATGCGATGATAATTCAGCTAACTGTTGACTGGTTATGGTTAGAATTTCTCGAAATGCTCAGTAAAGCGCGACTGGCTCAATTATGTTGAATCTGACGATGAAATTAAAGAAAAGAGAAAACCACTACTTTCAGAAAATCAGATGATTGATTACATAAATATAACAATGCATACTTCACCAGTAAAACAGCAAGCACGCCAACAAAACGGGAAAAGCGCCCAAAAGGGCTCGGAGGCCCAGAAGAATGAGAAGGGGTGGAATTTTACAACTGAAGTTAAACACAAATAGAGTTGTCTGAACTTCAGTGTTACGCATCACCTCGAACATCGTCTTTCGAATGTTTTCCACCAACTTATTCTTTAGATACATATTCACACACATAAATCCCATAAGGCTCGCTGAGAACCGGAAGTCTAAAAGGAGAACGGCAAGCGTGTATATATATATGTGTGTGTGTATATATATATATATATATATATATATATATATATATATATATATATATATATATATATATATATATATATATGAATGTATAAGGACTGAATTTAAGTTTTAGGATCTAAACACTACCTATAGATAATAACACGTAATAATATTGATAGCGTCTCAAGTCGATCATTTCTTTAGAGTATATCCTATAATAATAATAATAATAATAATAATAATAATAATAATAATAATAATAATAATAATAATGCCACATAGCCCTTCAAATGAAACTGCGTAGACATCTACACTAACTACAATTATAAAAAATTATAGCCACTGGCGTTTAAGTCTGAGTTCGACTTTGGACATTACTAACTGTGACGAATGTCGACAATTAATTCTTCAATCAATGTTGTAAACAATACATCACCCGGTAACAATATCCACTGGCGAAATTCTTGTAGAACCGACATTGTGATTACCATTATCTTTTTATTATCAATAAAGCTACATTTCTAATTACACGGCGACTACGCACGCACCTCGCGACATTTTGGTGCGCGAGCGAGCGGTCAAAGAAGCCGCGGGAGCGTACGATGCTTACCTACCACGTTCGAATGAAACTTCCCCTTACAATGAATCTTTCAAAGAGAATTATGGACTCGCGTGAATTATCGAATATCACCAGGAATTATCAGGCATGGTCAATTCATGTAAAGCAATAAAGCCTTTGGTGTGGATAAGAACGAGGGCATTCATTATTCAATTTTATTGCCCTTCTTATTTTTGACCACCATCATAGATTCCATTAGTTTTTGTTTCCATTAGATATATCCCTAGTTTGCATGTTTCAAGCCCTTGTTTCAGCTCTATTAGGGAATACAACATTGATTTTATAATATTATTCATCAATACTGACTGGACATAAGTCAACTACCTTGCCTCTCTCTCTCTCTCTCTCTCTCTCTCTCTCTCTCTCTCTCTCTCTCTCTAGAGAAGTATCCGGTACTCTAAGTCATTTTAATTAGAATTTTGAAAGTAAAAGCAACATCTGCAAAAGTAAAAGCAACATCTGCAACAACTAATAACAGAATAATGATTAAATATGATGGCATTTTTTTTGTAACACTAAAAAAAATAAAAGCTTTGCCGTTCAAGGGCATCTTTAAGATAATTAAAATACAACAAATTTAGAGTGAATTCAAGGTGAAGGGACTAGTTTTTGTTTGACACTGGACACATAATAATATTTTTTGGGTAATGTTCCTAATACTTGTTCCTGGCTGCAACAAGTAAATACATACATATACACACACACACATATACATATATATATATATACGTATATATAATATATATATATATATATATATATATATATATATATATATATATATATATATATATATATATATATATACATATACATACACACACACACATTAAGCTACAGAGTCGCTTATTATCCATTCGCTCTACCTCGGAAATAATACTGAGGGGGAATTATAATTGGTAAGCTGTTTGTCACCTGACAGGATCGAACTGCCGAACAGTCATTACCAACGACGTTCAGTCGACGCTCATATATATATATATATATATATATATATATATATATATATATATATATATATATATATATATATATACACATTTACACTGTTAAACACGCACATATCGATTACACAACAGCTATCAAACACACACACAAACACAAACGCTTAAACAAGTATACACGAAAAACAAGCGCAGCATAAAGTTGGAAAATTATAATTCCTGTAAGGAAAAGGACGCGACAGTAAGAAACAAGAGGGATGGAGGAAGAGAAGTGGATTACGGCTAACAGATGAGGATGAGGAGTAGGAGGAGTAAATGACGGAGGAGGAGGAGGAGGAGGAGGAGGAGGAGGAGGAGGAGGAGGAGGAGGAGGAGGAGGAGGAGGAGGAGGAGGAGGAGCTGAAAGGAGATCACGAGAAGGGGAGGAAGAGGAGAGGAAGGATGCAAGAGACAATGAATGGGACAATGAGCGACTACGCATCAGTAAGTAGCGCAAATAAGAAAAACAAAACAAAAGCGAAATGGTGACGACACTTGCAGTAGAAAGGTGACGAAACAAGAGGGGTGCAATATGGAATTACAAGTGGAGAAGGGGGCGGGGGGGGGGAAAGGGAGCGGTGGTGGGAGGGATGAGGGGTGAAAAGAGAGAGAGAGAGAGAGAGAGAGAGAGAGAGAGAGAGAGAGAGAGAGAGAGGGAGGAGGCGATTAAAAGGGTTAAAGAGAGGGGGCGAGAGAGGGAGGGAGGGTGAGGGACGGGAGATGAAGGAAGTGTCATGTCCGGCTCCCACTTGACCACCATACGTCCCGGGATTCTGGGTCTTCTGAGTCAACATTTCGAGCCTTTTTCTCTCTGGCGAAGCGTCCGCCGATCAAAAAGGATATTTAGCGCATTTCCCAACTCCCGGCGAACCTCGCCGAATGCGCTTTCAGCACCGATATCCCGATGTCCCTACTCTCCCATCTAACCACCACTTTTTCTTGCATTCGAATCCCCTTGATGGCACACTGCCTGCACGAAGCAAGTTCGGCAGAATAAATGCAGTGAAGTCAGTCTTAGACCGATATTATCTATGATAATAAAATCCGAGAGGATCTGATCTAGTCTGTCCTCCCCCGGGTGACAGTAGGGGAGACATGACACAGCCACCCACCCCCTGCAAACCTGTTTGTCCGTCCAGGGTGGGGGGCGGGGTAGGCAGGGGGAATGGGAGATTAGGGGTGACTGCCACCCTCCTCCTACAAACCTGTTTGTCCGTCCCGGGTGGGGGCGGGGTAGGTAGGGGAGACAGCGGCCCCGGGTTCTAACCATCGTGGCAGGGATCACATTGGAACTTATCTGTTATTCCTTATCGGGTACTCCGGATTCGTTACACGGCCCAAATCAAGGTCTCTCTATAATGTGGTACTTTTTTCATCCCCCCCCCACCCTCTCCACTTCCCTTCACCATCCCAGGCGGCGAATGGTAGCTACCCCTTTATACACTCTCGCTCCTCCGGTCCCCGAATCCGTATTTTCATACCCAATCAGGAAACTCTAATCGCAATCTAAAATATCATCTGTTAGCTTTCAGCTTTGATGCTTCCTTTCCCGTCCACCTCCGCTAATCAGCATTACTCATCAACTCTCATCCATCTGTCATCAGCCAATCAGCGTCGGGGCTCGGAGTGAGCTGTGCTTACCTCTCCGCCAATCATCCTTCAACATTTGCCCCCCTTCATTAAGGATTCCTACGCAAGTGATTATAAAAATACCTCTCGGGATATTTATGGTCGACGGAACGCCACTTCAAGTCACACGACTAATCACTGACCAACTATAACCCCCACCACCACCACCACCGACCCACAATTGGTCGCCTGCCATTTGTCGCGTTCCTGAAACTCGACTGGAGATGGGGAATGGATCTAAGGTCATCAGCCAGGGTTCAGAAAATTGAATCTGCATTTGTAAATGCAGAGGGTGCTCTAGACTTATACCAGTCACATTTAATTATCTTCAACTTGACAACAAATAAAGGCATTGGTATCTTTAAAATAAGGTCGCTGCCAGGCATAAACCTCTCTCTCTCTCTCTCTCTCTCTCTCTCTCTCTCGTGGTAACTACGAGATAATAGGAGATAAACGAGTTCCTCAAATATTTCTCGACACGCCAGCTCCTCCATGAGAATTGTGCGTAACCTATTGCTAGTATAAAATTATGCTTCTAATTTTGCAGGCTATTATCCTGTATGGAGTCAGGAAAAGTTTCTGTTACCACACTGTAGCGCTGGGAAAGGGTATTCCAACAGAATTTACACAACATAAAGCTAGTTGATATATCTGGACAAGTTTAGTTAGTTACACGAAGAAGGGAAATGAAGAATTTCTACTACAAGCGTGCCGGGAGCTGCTGTCTCCTAAATACTTTGCTTAAACAGATCATAATATATATATATATATATATATATATATATATATATATATATATATATATATACTGTATATTTAGAGAGAGAGAGAGAGAGAGAGAGAGAGAGAGAGAGAGAGAGAGAGAGAGAGAGAGAGAGAGAGAACTATCACCTGTGCGTACAGCAGACCCTTCACAGACATCAACCACGCTGCATGATTAGCAATGGCGTCCTGATGCATCTAATGACGGGGACTGTAGAGAAAGACGACCGAGAGGGGGGGGACACCTGCCCCCTCCTCCTTCTGCCGAACGGGGGAAGAAAGGCGGGGGTTTGTGGTGGTGGTGGTGGGGAGAGCTGAATGAAAGTGGGGGAGTAAGAGTTAAAAAGGGGGAGGAGACATCATTTCATACGAACAGCAATGAAGGACAAAGTGTCTCCCACGCCTCGCTTGGCTATGCGAGGTCACGTGATACAAACATGTCGTTCTAGCGGGGTTGGCGACAGCTTATTGCATTTTGCGGCCGGAAACACAGAGAGGAAATCCATTGGCGAATTGGTGATTTATGCATGGCGACCATTTCTGGATTCTCTCGCCGATCCCGTCCACTTTCTAGAGAGAGCTGCGGAATTCGTTGCGATTTGACGCTCGAAGATAAGAATTCGGAAAATGGAGACATCTCGGCAAATACTCCACTCAACGGGAGGCGACTGCCGTTAGTTCATTTCCTTGCTTTTAAGTCAGCGGGGCTAAGAGGAATTCATGTCGACTATTCGCTAAAACTATAACCCGGTGTCGACCTCACATTCACTAGTATATATTTTTACTTTGTCACCAAAAGACAATAATTTCAGTTATAATTATACAAGGGAACTAGCCACTAGGGACTAAAAAGAAACAATTGTCATTCACTCAAGATCACTTTACAGCTTATGAGGAAATACCTGATAAGGAACCTTCAATGCCTCTGCACATATTTGAAGTGGCGCATGAGTGCACCCGCACAAACGGGCTTCAAATGAACGACTCCAAAAACCACAGATATCACCGACTGTTTTCATTCCCCCCCTCGACCCCCAACCCTAGCCCCTACGATCCCTCCCCATCCCATTAAAATCCCTCTTCTCTTTATTCAACAATACTTCATCGCTAACGACTCACGGCACCGGTTTCATCCGTTCGTCCGCTCGTCCGACCTTCTGAGAGCAGCCGGACAGGTGAGAGACACATAAAGCGAGACCGGGGCCCCTGCGGTGGAAAATATTTGCCTTCTAAATCATGCAAAATAATCGTGTGTGTCGTTCAGTCAGGGACAAGTTAACATAGGTTCAAATCGGATGAAGGGCCGGGGGGGGGGATGGGGTAGGAGGGGGGCCAGTTTGGGGGATTTGGTTGGAATAAGGATTGGAAATACATAAAGAGGCAAATGAGGAGTTGAAATATAGGTTGAGAATACCGCAGGGCTGGCAATGCTGGAAAGTGAAATAAGGATTGGAAATGCATAATGGAAAACGAGGGCTGGCAGTGTAGAAGGGGCGCGCAAATTAAGGGAATATAGAAGGGAAGAACGAAGGGTGAGAATATAAACGAAAGAAAGAGGATTACCGATACAGAAAGGAAAAAGAAATCTTGTGAATGCATAAGTGGCACAGAAGAATAACGACAACAGGAGTCTAATAAGCACGGAAATACGAAAGAGGCGGGACTGCAAAAACAGAGTTGGGAGATAAGGACTCGTAATGAAGAAACAAATAATGTTTGGAAATGCAGAGGGGGCTAATAGGGATTGGGAATAGAGGGGGGTAAAATGAAGGGTGAGGATAAAAAGGGGGAAAACACGGATTGGGAGTCTAAAAGGGAAACAGGGGAAAATGACGGATTGGATGCTGATTGGTAAATCTGAAGTAAAAAGCGTGACTCCATAGAAAGGGGTGAAAAGAAAGTGGAATGATGGCGAAAGTGAGATTGCTGGATATTTGCTAAAGCACAGGAAGGAAGGAAAAATAAATATAGATTAGATTAGATTAGATTTTTATTGACTGCAAAGAACATACAATATTTTGACAGTTATCAAAAATATACATATTGAGTAAATTGTTATTTAGTGGGATGTTTGCGTGGTAAGAAAAACGGCACCTAGCGATCTCGGTTCTTCGAAACCATGAACTCCCAGCACTTTCGGTTTTGGAACGTCATACAACTGTCCACTTGACGATAGAATTCCATTCATTAATTCACTAATTTCTGGAATTTCATACATCAATCTATTTAATGTTGATAATCCACACATTTACCACTTTATCGTTAGAAGTTAGAAACGATGGTACTTCATATATTCATCCATTTAACTCTGGAACTTCATGTATCCATCCAATCATGGGTCCGCAACCAAAGCATGAGGTGTTAGCTTTAAGAAATCTAGAAAATATTTTAAGTACAGGCTGTGCTATGATACAACATTTTATTACTTACCAGACTTTGTCACCTATCAGAAAGTCAGACTCCCAAGGCGTGTGTTAAGTTGACGGACTACTATGTTATATATATATATATATATATATATATATATATATATATATATATATATATATATATATATATATATATATATATATATATATATATATATATATAATATATTTTATATATACATGCATGCATATACTGTATATGTATGTATATATTATATGCATATATATATACTGTATATATACATTTTATATGTTTTCAGACTAGCAATTTTACCAAATGAAACCTCGACATCTGTCTCCTCTCCCTAGAAATGTTGCAATTATTCTTCCAACACTTCTGGTGGGGTGCTAAACATATCATGCTTGCGTGAATGGGAACAGTTCCATTACCGACCAAACTTCACAACTTGCAATTAAAGTTAATAACAAAACAGAGCGAGATGGAAAATTGCAAAATGAAACTTGAAATGACATCTAACAGAAAACAATAATTCCCATAATTTCCATCTAAATATCAAAATCAATGTTTCTGGCAATTTCTGAAGATTAAAAGTTTTGCTCTAATTACATTTTCTATTTTCTCCTTGTTTATTCGTAATTTTTTTTTCCGAGAATGACAACCATAATTACATATCTTCCATCCAAAATCGAAAGCTGCACGAGAATGGTATTTTCCACATCTAATTTTCTATTCTGAGTTTCATGATTAAAATCTAACTTTAATGACAGTTTTTGATGCGGATTTGCCTTCGTTCGGAACTGATATTATTCCTTGACAATGATCTTTTTCTCACAAAAAAAAAAAAAAAAAAAAAAACTGCTTTAAGAGGAATCACACAAAGAAGTTATGAAAGTGAACAACTATGCGAATTATACGTATTTTATCTTTAGTACTTTGGAATACCAGTAAAATGAATCCACAAAGATCCATTTTTTATTTCTAAAAATAAGACACATCGGGATCGAACCCAGGACCTTCACGTGTCTGTCGATTACTTCACTATTACTACTACTACTACTATTACAATTATATTATCAAAATAGTTTAACCAGACCACTGAGCTTACTATCAGCTCTCATAGGGCTGGCCCGAAGGATTTGAATGAGGTCAAGCACTGGGACCAAATAGGTCAATCGGTATGGTGATGAATGAGTGAAAATTAAATTAAAAACTGCACAAAGGCATACGCTTTCATACTGGAACACACTCACACAATAAATACATTTACTCATGTGTCCATGTACACCCACTAAAAAGGTATATCAAAATTCAGAACAATTCGAACAATCTTCTAGCTCCAATTGGGACAGGTTGTAAATGACTGTTAATAAATACATCTCTTAATTCAAATAATTTTTTGGTGGGAGAATCACTTGCCTGAATTCTCAGGGCACTATTCATTGCTATTAACTCTCTATGGAGAGAGAGAGAGAGGTAGTTCACCACAATCAACTTGTAAAGATGACTTTGGCGATGATCTAAATGCTCCTGAACACATTCTAAGGCCGTTGTGAACTGGGCCTAACGTTTTCAGAGTTGCGTCTGATGGTGAGCCATATATTTCGCTTTCGTAATCAATGATAGACAGCAGTGTTGCTGTATACAGTACGGCTCCCAAAGTAGTGTTCGATAGTTTTTCAATTAGATTTAATGTTCTTTTACATTTTGATTTCATGTATGTTATGTGGGCTTTCCAGTTCAAGTGAGTATCAAATAGTAATCCCAAAATTTTTGCTGTTTGGCCAATTGGTATACTATG
>NC_089760.1:1372500-1392500 GCF_040412425.1 Macrobrachium rosenbergii | reverse complement strand
CTACAACAAAAGACCAGCGAGAATTGAAAATTAAATTCGCAAACAAGTTTATTTACAAGAAACAAAGCCAACAATTAAATAGGCTTGAGAAAACGACGGAGCAATAGCAAGCATTTAAGTGTAACACGAAACACCTCTTAAAATTTCGGACCTTTACAAAACAGGTTACAGGAACGTTGTATCATAATACAAAACACTAATCACAACACGATATCAGCATCACTCCCGGACTGAGAAAAACAATCCTGACAACTTAATACCCAGCTAAGTCCAGTCTTGGCTTCTCTTAAGTTCCTTATCCGAAAGGATCTAAGTTTGATACCTCGCCGACGACTCACACACACACACACACACACACACACACACACACACACACACACACACGCACACACGCACAAACAGAAGGGGTAAAAGTTGAGTAATACGATAATACGATAGTGCACCTGGGTTTAACTCTGAGGAATAAATATTGCTTTGGCTAAATTGTACTTGTGTGAGTACTGCGTCAATGAACTCGTCCTTCTTCTTTTTTTAGATGGGGAGTTGGGGTTGAGGGATGGATTCAAATTAGGGAGCGTTATATAACACTACAATCAATGCACAGGTTTTTTTCTCAGCGCTGGTATATGATTAAAATAATCAAATTCTCTCTCTCTCTCTCTCTCTCTCTGTATGTATGTATATATATATATATATATATATATATATATATATATATATATATATATATATATATATATATATATATATATGTGTGTGTGTGTGTGAATGTGCGTGTACGTATGTATGCACGTATATATATACATACAGATAATGTGTGTGCGTCTGTGCTTGTGTGTGGAGTATTTATTTTCAGACACGATGTCGGTTTTCCAATCTCTGCCTGCCTTATATATACACGGATGTCGGATGTGTGTGTGAGACAAGAATATTTAGAAGGAAAACGACCTGACAGTCATTTAATGTCAAGTCACAAATTCATTACTTAACCATTCACTCAAGTATCGCACGAATTCAAGAAAGTTCTTCTTTCAGTGAAATATCACGACAAGCCTGCAATTAGCATTCGATGTCTTCAAAAGGGTTAACATAAGGAAAAAGATTGCTTTTCCTTTTACATAATACAGCGAAGCTTTCTCACGAATGCTATGCGCCTGTCTGCGTAATTACACCTGGCGGTACACTTTACATGTTTAACCAAAAATCTCATTAGCCTTGCAGGCCTTTAATTTCATAAAGTATCAAAAGTTACTCCACGTCCATTATAGTGCAGACTCCCCCACCAGCCGCAGACACAGACGATGAGAGAGAGAGAGAGAGAGAGAGAGAGAGAGAGAGAGAGAGAGAGAGAGAGAGAGAGAGAGAGATCGTAAAGTTGCATACAAGAATGAATAATCTGAACAGATGGAAATGTAGTTTAAATAAGGAGAGAATGAGAGAAAAATTCACTTCCGCTCTTACCGAGGGAATAGCAACAAAAAGTCATTGCAGACTGAATGTCGTTTAAATAACGAGAAAAGTCAACTCAATGCCAATAAGATTATGAGCTAAAATAATGATAGACGATGATTTTCATTTTCACTTATGCGTGGAAATACTAAAAGCAGGAACGAAAAGGAAAATTCAAGGTAAGCTTCTTATAACAATGTTTAGGTACGATGAATCCGAAAATTTTAACTCTTTAATGAAGTGTTAAGATATGGAACAAAGAGTTCTCAATCTATAGAGAAACCGCAACACCACCATATTCCCCGCAAAGCTAACGACTAACGAGGCTCAGTCAGATATTGTAACAAGAAGATTGTAAGAACAAATAAAATTCTGTAAAATAAGACCAACAAAGTGGCAACATTCATTTAAGTTAAATATTAATTTTCTAAAGGTCAGCGGGAAAGAGAGAGAGAGAGGAAAAAAAAAAAAAAACATTTACCAGGTGTAATCGCTAAATAATTTTGATGGTATGTGTAAATGATACTAGTGCTGCTCTGTGCAGGAAAATTCCATTTCTGTAATCTCTTACGTCCTCGATATGATTTATATTACGTCAGAATCCAAGTGAGAATTATGTTTGGGCTGCGAGACTGACAACCGTCATCACAGCATCAGGGCAGCCGACTATGAAATAGCCCTCTCCCCCCACCCTCCCCCCACAATATTATTATTATTATTATTATTATTATTATTATTATTATTATTATTATTATTATTATTAAATTCCAATAGTAAATACATATTCCACTTTATCAGTACACCTGTCTCATTCACAACACTTTTGTTTGCATAATCCAGGTGTTAAAGTGAGGAAATACATATATACAATAAAGAAATGCCCTCATGTATGTAACGTTACGAACATATATCAAATGAGGAAATTCATACATTATTATTATTATTATTATTATTATTATTATTATTATTATTATTATTATTATTCAGATGAGCAAATATTTATATGGAACATACCAAAAAGACACTAGTTCGCAAATCAAGCTTTTTCCGAATAGAATGCCCATGTGTGAGGTAAAAACACTCGTTAAGATAAACACATATACGTCAACTAACCATAAATACGTATTTCAACAAACAAAAACTCCACTCGCCTGTATCAAATCTGGCTCTTTTTAAATGTGTTCACATCATGGTTGATAACTCTTGTCTGTCTCTCACTGAAACAAAATGCCAGCCTGCGCAAGCAATACATATACTGACACATAATAAAAAAATCAAGCTGTTCATCTACCCCACACGAACTTTAATTACTCTCAAATGACACTTAATGACTAATGAGTGAGGAATTGAATCGTCGTTTCCATTCCCACCTGGCGTCGCTCTAAGTCGCCTCGAATGACGCATAACAAAGTTGCAAGCAAATTAATAATCACATTACGCGGCTAATGTGTTAATACAGCCCTCTATTGTCTCTCTCTCTTATTCTCTTCATTCATCTGTCAATACAGTTTTGCAGGTTTTTCTTTCTCGAAGCGCCTCTGTAAACATGCATACGTACGACACACACACACACACACACACACACACACACACATATATATATATATATATATATATATATATATATATATATATATATATATATACTGAATATATATATATATATATATATATATATATATATATATATATATATATATATATATATATATATATATATACTGAATATATATATATATATATATATATATATATATATATATATATATATATATATATATATATATATATATATATATATATATATATATATATATACATAATGAAGGCATGTTTGGTGCACACGTACACAATACTAATTCTGCCAACCACACAGTTAAACCAATTCCTGTTAACTGGTATTTTTTTATTGTTTTGGTATCCAGTACTTCTTATCTATCTAAAATAAAAGATAGATTATATACCATAATTTCTAGAAGATACACATTAGATTTATTATAATGCTCCAGAGAGAGAGAGAGAGAGAGAGAGAGAGAGAGAGAGAGAGAGAGAGAGAGAGAGAGAGAGAGAGAGAGAGAGAGAGAGAGAGAGAGAGAGAATTGAAACTGTGGAGCAGCAAGCAATAGAGAGAGAGAGGGGGGGGGGGAGAGGGGAAGGGAAAAGAAGGGGGGGGGGATCACTTTATAACCGTATGCCTTGGGTTGTAATTTAAACCGGCACGAGTCTAACTTCAGAAGTAACAGCAGTCACGTGACCTCGGTCCTAGGCTCGTTTCAAAAGGGTTCGTATATAAAGAGCAGGGTGACTGGTCTACCCCTTTTTATTCCTTTTTGTCTAATTTCACAGAATAAATTCGTTTTCATTAAACCCACTGCTATTGGAATAATGCTCTTGAATTCTGCTAACTCACGAGACACCATGCACGTGGTAACAGTTTTTATATCCTTCATATATTTTCTCAAGCAACCCTAAAAGATTAATCTGTTATACTTTAAGCTGTAAAATACAACATAAACTCAAACAAAAAAGCGATATAGAAATATAATTACTATACATTCATCAATACTTTCAAGTGGCAGTGACAGTAGCATCGGCATCAGTACAAGAAGTCCTAATGACATTTGATATTGTAGCTCTCCTAATGACAATAAAATCTTTCTGCAAGTCACGGTATAATCAGAAATCATTACTGAACCAGAAACAAGATGCTGGGGGAAGGAGAGGAGGCCGCAGGGAGGGGGACACATTACACAGGGGGTAGGGGGGGATTTGGAAGGTGTAGTTACCACCACCCGATAAAAATCTGGTGTTATTTCGTGTTCCCCAGACACAACCTTTGTTAAGGGCTTACAATGAAAGCCGGACACCTTCGCCAATTAAACAATAAACCCCAAAGGCTGGCTGGCTGGCTGGCCAAGACCGCGCCTCCCGGGGAAAGGAGAGCGTGCAGCGTTCTTGGGAGCGACGTTATCGGCCAAGCTTTTATTGCTTATTCCGTCCTCTGATAACGCATCTCAAATACACGCCTATTAAAAAAAGATGTCCCGAGTATAGGCACACCTACCGCCGGACAGCACTAATGACTCTTCCGAGTTTGAGAGAGAGAGAGAGAGAGAGAGAGAGAGAGAGAGAGAGAGAGAGAGAGAGAGAGAGAGAGAGAGAGAGAGTTAATGATTAATTTTTCTTTTGAATTGCTCGTATGTAAGGTTTTCTTCATGATAAGAACCTGAAAGCATAATATGATCTTGAGGTTTTTTTCTCCTTAGCAATAATCTCGATTTTCACTATTAACAAAACCAGAAGTCTTTATTCCAATGTTCTCTTAAGCGTGCTGCGGGAAGCACCGGTTTTCACGCTGCATATCTCATAGGTCACCTTGCATCACTAGCGTCCGAGTCACAGAAAAATTCCCGACTTCGTGAAAATAACAGCAAAATTTTATTAGCAATTTCCATCGGTAAATAATGCATATTCCACCCAGCCGCTTTCTCTTTCATTATAATGAAATTGTCAGCCATTTATTTCTGTCACTACAGTCTGCGTAAGATTCACCTTTTACAACTACAACACAACGTTATAATGCAGTATTTACAATTAAATAGAGAAAAACATACTTTTACTCAGATAAACAAACATGTACAATATGCTCATATGGATGTAATCCTGCAAAATGTACGTACAAACAATACCGACACACACATGCATAAATATATACATACATACAAATACACACAATATACAAACATGTATATATATATATACGAGTATATATATATATATATATATATATATATATATATATATATATATATATATATATATATATATATTCATTTAATTAGGAACGATTGCATAATAATATATAAGACCCTCTTATCTGGAAACTATTTAGTTGCAAAGAGTAGATAAACATAGTTATCCAATGTAGTCATAATAATAATAATAATAATAATAATAATAATAATAATAATAATAATAATAATGATTTTATCAGCATTGTGATTATCACTTTTCACCAATAAGCCTTTTCCCCGTAAAATATCAGCTCCAGTGTGTAATTTTGGGGTGAGGATGCCACACCCGTGCATTTTTTCGGCACTGGCTGTGCCCACTACTATCGATCAGATTTCAGATACATAATTCACCATTAGAGTCAACAGGTCTGTGGCAGTCCAAGAAATCAAGACTTCAATGTTTTCGCAGAATGGGACTGATTCAGGTCCATTTTCTCAAAGCTCCATTTTGCCTGTCTAAATCAATAATATTGCTTTAAAGCATTCCAGGTGAAAGACGTGTATTTATGCATAAAGAAAATACTAGAAAAAGAAAAATTTTCTGAGATATTTCAACTGACCGAATCAGCCAATCTCAACCGTAGCAACCTAGCTTTGCAGGAAGCTTTGGTTGGTGAAAACAATCCATTTAACCCTGTTGTTTATCATTTACTTGTAATGTGCTGTCATGCTCTCCGTGTTCACCGACAAATATGTACTCCCCATTACACAAATATTGTCGATCTCTCTCTCTCTCTCTCTCTCTCTCTCTCTCTCTCTCTCTATATATATATATATATATATATATATATATATATATATATATATATATATGTATGTATGTATGTATGTATATATATATGTATATATATATACATGTGTATTGTTTATAATATATAGGTATACACACACACACACACACACACACACACATATATATATATATATATATATATATATATATATATATAGAGAGAGAGAGAGAGAGAGAGAGAGAGAGAGAGAGAGAGAGAGAGAGAGAGAGAGAGAGAGAGAGAGAGAGAGACTTGTTTATGTGTATGTGTACATATGCATGCATGTATATATACATACGTACATACAAACATACATACATATATAAACACACACACACACATATATATATAATATATATAAAATTCATTAAAGTCACTTAAGACGCGCCAGGGTCGAATTGTCAATATTCTCTCCACATTATGAGCGTAGTAGATATCTCCTTCGTGGCCACCACACAGACAGAATTTGGCGTTCGTGCTGTGCAGCAAAAAGGAGCCAATAAAACCCTTTCTGGAGATAACGTCGTGACGATAAAGATACCCCAAATCTAATGCAAGTTAAAGTTTTAGTTAGGGAAAATCAAAACTCCGACAAATTTGGTAGATAAGTGTTCTTTTCCCATTAAAAGATTTGTTTCTCTGTATCATTGTTTTGTTTTGTTATTTGCCTCTCATCAGGCTCCTCACTTCCCTGCTTCGTGGGAGAGCAGACACTAAGTACTGAAATTGATTTGGAGCAAGACTTTTTTCGAACACTACACTTAAAATCTGAACCTTCATAAATGTTGTTACAACAAAAAAAAACATTTTCTACAGAGAACAGTTTCTTAGCGGCGGTACAAATATCTCTTGGATACAGTGTTGAGAATATGAATGCGTAGGAAGAGAACTATAGAAATAAAACTCATAATTAACAACTATGTTAATACTCGTCTCTGTATTACCCACAAGTTTGATTTTTGGTGTGGATCTAAAACTCCAGTCATATTAAATCAAAGTATTTACACCGTATGCTAATTGTGGTATGATACAATTCACTGACAATTGGCAATATCCTAACATTCAGGTAAAGCTTTATATTTAGGAATTTGAATTTCTTAAGAGTGACTTAACACATCCTCATTTTAAGAATGATAAAGTTCTTGTTATCAGTGACCAACAAGAGCTTTACATGAATGAACTGCTGATGATGTTCAATGTTCATAGATATTTCTATGAATATTTGAGGCAGGGATCAAATCATTATCAAGTATATACAATGGACATACTTTTAGGATCATGCCCATGAAATAAAAAAATCCAGAACCAATGAGTGGCTAATAAAGTGGACAATTAACTCTCAGACAGAGTAACGTATCACACAGTATAAGCCAGAATGTCATAAAAACATATCAAATCGCAGCTGCGTCCTAAATATCTTACATACTCGGAAATATTCTGAAGGTATTTCCTTAAAAACGCCTAAATTGAAAAAAATCAGCAATTTAAAGAAATGCCTTGAAGAAAATCAAAAATATCTTACTTAACCTCACTTCCCAAGAACATCTCGAGTATCCACAAGGTTTGTAAATAAGTGACCGTATTCTAAGGACACATGTGAATAAGAAACGAGGGCTATTAGACAAGCCCTCATAGGGGAACCTATAAATTAGAAAGCTATTATTCGCCGAGATTTACGTCAAGCCCCCTCCTTCATTTAGAGGCTTCTATGATATTCTTCCTCAATTTTATTCACTTCCTTCCTGTTAACGATACACCATAATTTACCACGCTGATATGGAGTACACCCGAATGTCCAGACTGATCTATAATGTCCATAAAAAATAGATAGGTAGATAACCCTAGTGTGTGAGAGAGAGAGAGAGAGAGAGAGAGAGAGAGAGAGAGAGAGAGAGCAATGTATGTGCTGTCTTTTAACGACGGAGATTCTTCGTTATCTACCTATCGCACGACAAAGCAAGCGTCGACGGTCTCGTATCACAGGGGAGCAATCTTCCAGCGATCGCCCAGAGATAAGTCAGCCGACCGGCCCGAGTCATCAGCGCAATTTGTATCCGGTAATGATCATAATGATTATCATCCAGGATAATTAGGTCATAAAACCCACACTAATGACGTCGATTTCCTCTCCTAATCTTAGATTAATGTGTCGCCAGTTGACGCACAATTATGATACCAATCACGGATTCGTTTTTAAGTGCTGATTTACATAGCGATAGAGAGCCACGAACGTAATATTCCCCAGATACAAAATGCGCGCTAATCAGAGTCATCATCGGATTGGGAGGCAATGTAGAATTAGATGATCAATGGGATTATCCAAATTATATATACGTTCGCTTCTTCATTCTTTCGCTTTTAACCGAGGCATGTGCAATAAAAAGCTCATTATCCGTACGCATACAAGACGCTGGAATTAGAAAACTGTCCTTACAGTAAAAATTAACAGATAACAGGAGTAAAACTTTGGTTGTTATTTAGATTATTATACAACCTTTCCTCAGTTTGTGACTCCCAAAGCCAGGATCATTTTTCTTCACAGAAAAGGCCCCTAGCAACATCGGCGAATTCGGCTCTTTGGCCTCCTAAAAGAAACGCAGAACCATGAGAAAGTCTTGATGCACGCCAGGCTAGTTGTAAAAGTAATAAAAAAGCGCTCATTTCATTCGAAGATCCTAAAATGTACCGTCAAGCAAAACTAGCATAAACTAAAACCCAAAACTTACCCTATTCCGGGTATGAATATTAGCCATTCAAGTTTCCCTACCTTGATCATGGCAACCTAGAAAGTATGTGCCTTCTGAAGCCAAGTGGAAAGGGGTACAAAAATTAAAAAAGTGAGTTACTAACAGACTTTAGAAGAAAATTAAATTGCAGTAAGTTGCGTTATACACGACGACGAAACGACATTCAGAAAAATAAGATAAAACTGCTCCGCCATTTGTACAGCGTAAGATTATTGTTCGAAGAAGACCAACATTAATGTCGTCTAGGTAAAAAACACCTGAGATATCCTGATTTCTAATAAGCAAGCTTCATCTGCCGATGATATTACTACTACTTTTATGGGAAATAATCAACACAGTCACGTGTGTAACAGATCTAACAAGAGTCCTGGATTCGATCCCGATGTGACTGAGAAATTTACTACTTTTACTGTTGATGCTACTACGAATAAAGCTACAATTACATATATATATATATATATATATATATATATATATATATATATATATATATATATATATATATATTGTACTGTATATATATATACATATATATATATATATATATATATATATATATATATATATATATATATATATATATAAATTATATGTATATACATACTGTATAACCTACAAATAAGTATAGCGTATATATATGTATATATATACATAAACATAACGACATACTGTACTAATTATCACTTCATTTAATCATAAACAGCAAACGAGAGTAGAGGATATTTTTCCTCTAATGAGAGGGAGAAATTTCAAAGCTCCTGTCTCCTTTCCTTGGGAGAGTTGACCCCAGTTAGAACTTTCTGATATTTGGAGTGAAAAGTTAAGTATACTTTAGTTTTACCAGACCACTGAGCTGATTAACAGCTCTGCTAGGGCTGGCCCGAAGGATTAGACTTATTCTACGTGGCTAAGAACCAATTGGTTACTTAGCAACGGGACCTACAGCTGATTGTCAAAAATCGAGATTCAGAGAATGAAGAGATTGCATCCATACCTGACGACGAGTGTGAGAGAGTGCCTGCAATTCACACCAGAGGAGGATATTTGAGCCAGTATTACAACACCCGAGGAATGCACATAACTTTTGTAAATCTATAACATCCAGTAGGCAGCTGAGAAAGGTTTAAAATCTTGTGGAAGGTGCAGTGGCTGGAATGTCTATGTCATCTTTTATCGCAATAAACAAACTCTGATCTTTCTGATTATACTCCAAGGGAATCTGAATTTATTTTATGAAATTGCTCATCATGTGAAAAACTCAAATGTTTCTAGCGATGAATTATCTTGATAAAGACCTCGTTAATTCTTTATAACGATATAAAGATAATTCAGTATTTTTGCTAATGAGAAGCAATTATCTCTTAGGATAACGCTCTCGATTATTATTCATTAATTGGATTTATAAAAGCCTCGATTAGTCTTATTATATGATGATATCGAACGAACTGAAGACTACGGTTTCTTAGCAACTAAAACGCCTTATTCTCTTTAACAAAAGAGTCAGGTCATATTTTTGAGCGGTATGAAACACGAAGATCGCCTCATCACAATTGGAAATCGTTTACAAACATTTTTTCTATCACTTAAATTTTCCTTCACTATATTTGCAAACACCATCGCATCGAAAACAAATGCTGATTTCTTCCACACGCATCACACAGAAACTTGAGAGAGAGAGAGAGAGAGAGAGAGAGAGAGAGAGAGAGAGAGAGAGAGAGAGAGAGAGAGAGAGAGTCGCGTGGGTGGCCTGTGTGTTTACACTCCTCCATCAACACTAGTTCGCTAACATTACACCCACAAGATTACAGCCATACTACAGGTATACAAGAAAGAGACCCTGAGGAAGGGGGAGAGAGAGAGAGAGAGAGAGAGAGAGAGAGAGAGAGAGAGAGAGAGAGAGAGAGAGTTGAAGATCAATAGTATTCTTAATATAGAATGATCAAGTAAGTACCGGCGATTGTAAAATAATGAATTTACATACATGCGAATAGGAGCAATGAAAAGATTTACTGATCCAATACCAGCCAAGACATAGAAGCAATACTACCATAATTAGATAGAACAGTCATGAACCAAAATATATTTATTTATATATATATATATATATATATATATATATATATATATATATATATATATATATATATATATATATATATATATATATATATTATATAAAATATATATATATATATACACACACACACACACACACACACATATATATATATATATATATATATATATATATATATATATATATATATATATATATATATATAAATATAATGAAGCGTAACAGATGTGCCAAGCACAGACTCACTTTCAACACGCATCGGAGTAGGAGGCAGCATCGAAATCACAGTGTTTTAAAATGAAAGAGCATAGGAACAGAGGCAAAATTTTCGACAAATGAAGTGATGAGTGTTTCAATCATCTCTTCTAACAGCTACTGTGTGTTTTGCTAAAGTCACGAGAAAGAATTTCCATCAAGACTGACGCTTTAAATGACTCGAGCATTCACGAGAGCTGATCATCGTCAGCATTTCTTCTCAAGCCATAAGAAGACTGGAAACTCTGCCTACAGGAGACAAATTGGCTAAATGGTATTATTGGGACTCACATAAATAATAATAATAATAATAATAATAATAATAATAATAATAATAATAATAATAATAATAATAATAATAACACCAATTAGTAGCCAGAAATAAAAAAAAATAGATGACAAAGGAGGGAGTCTTATAAAAAAAAAATCTTCGAAAGGAAAACAAACTTCACGAAACGCCTCAATACCATCATAATTAGTAGTCATTATCTTTGCTATCAACGCCTTTATCGAGCAGCAGTCGTCGTCGCAGCCATCGTCGCTGCAATTACAAACAGCCATCGAATTATCAACCGTAACAAAAAAACAATGGAAACGGAGCATGAAAAAAAGTGGCAAATCACTGCAACATGGAAACCATGGTCAAATTGCTGTCGTTTTGAAATTTATTTAAAATTACTCGCGGCCTGCAAAAACTAAGGCGTCCAACGATGAGAGCTGACAATAACGCGTGGGAAACGTTGAATGCTGTTTCAAGAGCTCCGAGAGTCTACATTTCAAAATGAGGGAAATGTACGAGAAGGAGAAGAAGAAGAAGAAGAAGAAGAAGAAGAGAGAGCAAAAAGCTACGGAATAAGGGAACAACAGAACGGAAGTAATAACAGATGGTTAAGGAAGGAAGATGACAATTTAGAACAGGCAGAAAAACCACGATATAATCATACAAATTAAGAGTGAAAAACTTAACGAGATGCCACTTGAGGCCAAATCTCGCACAAGCACATGCACCGCTCGGCAACATTAATCGCTAGTTCCAGCCAAAAATCGCCATTCTTAAAGTGGAAATAGCAGGCGAACCATAGTATTTCGCTACTTTTCAGTCACAGATTAGCAGAGACTTATAGAATTTTATACCGCCACTTCCTCTCATCAGAGCACAAATGGGGGAGGTTATTAACCACATATAAACCGGGGAAGGGGGGGAAACCAGTCTGTTCAATGAGAAACAGAGAAAGACTCCTCTCTCTCAACTGGTACTGATGTGCTCCGCAAAGCCACAACTTTGCACGTCAGATGCAATGTTTCATTAAGGAAGATATTAATTAGGTTTTTTTTGTCTGTGACCATTCTTTGCTCTTCCTTTATAATTCTACCTTCTTATCCTTTATAATTTTACCTTCCTATTCTGATATATTTCTTCTGTGCAAACAGAAGACAATCTTTTAGGACAGAACAGCTTTCCAAATCTTTGCATGTTACAGAACAAAATTTACCAAAAATATGTAAGAATAAAAAGAGACTTGCTCACACCAACATATTATTAAGGGACGCTTACTCATCAATTATCTATTTCTCAATCATTCTCCAAGCAAACAGAGGTATTGAAAAGTACATGAATTTGAAAAATGCCTGGATTTATGCTTGGTTGTGTTGTTGATGCTAAAAGCAGAGAGAGAGAGAGAGAGAGAGAGAGAGAGAGAGAGAGAGAGAGAGAGAGAGAGAGAGAGAGAGAATTAAAATAACCAATAGATATTTTCTAAACGACTTACCATCATGAGATACCACTTTTCGAGACCACGCACTCACTAGTTTTATGAGACCGCATTACGAGAGACAGAAGTATCACTGTAACGTAAACCACGGGAAATTTGCCACTTCTCTCAGCGAAAGGCTACGAAGCATTTAAATTATTTTTCATCTCTTGTCAGCATCCATACACTTCGGTATGACAGCTTACATCAGTCTCTACACAAACTGCAGTTCCTCATTGGACGGGTGGGTATCGTTCTCAGCTGGCCCAGCGTTCGATTCTCCGACCGGCCGATGAAGAATAAGAGAAATTTATTTCTGGTGACAGAAATTCATTTCTCGTCATAAAGTGGTTTGGATTCCACAATAGGCTGTAGGACCCGTTGCTAAGTAACCAATCGGTTCTTAGCCACGTAAAATAAATCTAATCCTTCGGGCCAGCCCTCTCTAGGAGAGCTGTTAATCAGCTCAGTGGTCTGGTTAAACTAAGGCATACTTAACTTTTACACAAACTACAGAAAATATCTTGGTAAAACACACGTCATGCTCTAGCCCTTGTGTCAACGTGCACACATCTATAGAAAACATTTCAGCAAACCGCTTCTGATATAGAAGCCTTTATGACGAGATATATCAGGCCTCTCCGCATCAACCTCCAATACTCACTTGGCATAAATAATGGAAGGATCTCGGCATTTCCCTACCGTTACTAACCAACAACCATAATTTTTCCCGGCAAATTGAGATCCGACGCTTCTGGACATTCCAACTCGAATAACAACGCAAATGACAGATGATTACCACGAAACATCTCAAATAAATAAATAATAATAATGGCGAATAATAAGTTCACAGCGAAAAGAAACAAGCCCAGCGTAATTCATCGAGATTATTTTAGAGTAATTCACCATTGGTGATGCTATAAAACATGACAAATTACATATCATTATTTATATCTACTACAGAAAAAAATTTTTCACCGACTTAAAAAGATGACATGTGTAACTTTTTTCCAAATATTTGTTTTAAAATGTACATTCGTGCATCTTCTTGCAATTCACACTGACATCAACATTTCGCCTACCGATCATAACGGAGTCTCGACGAATATGACAATATCGTAAAAATAAAAGAGGAAAACAAATTTTGCTGATTATCAGAATCTGTGCTGCGCTTCCATGACCGGAAGTCTGAAAAGGCAGGAAGTCAGGAAAACCAAGGTTGTGTCCATTCAACAAGTGTATCGGGAATAGTCTCTTTGTGTGAAAAAAAGAGCTTTCTCATCAACAAAGTGAATATAATAAATTTACTTTGAAATGGTCTCCGCGTGTTTCAGTTCTGAATCAAATTGGTCTTGAAATTTGTCTGGGAGAATTTTATTGTGGTGGTCGAAGAACTAGAGCATATGCTTTTCCCAACATAAGACAGCTTTAATTGTTCTATAATGTAGTTTGAATCAATAATGTACATTTGAAGAACACTAATCTGTTTCCACTTTCTACTACCAGACGAAACAGCGTACTATCTGAAATTAATTTTTTTTCCATCTACCAAGTCTTTCTCTCTCTCTCTCTCTCTCTCTCTCTCTCTCTCTCTCTCTCTCTCTCTCTCAAAATCACACGTGCTTACGAAGACGTGCGTACTATCTGAAATTAATTTTTTTCCATCTACCAAGTCTTTAAACTCTCTCTCTCTCTCTCTCTCTCTCTCTCTCTCTCTCTCTCTCTCTCTCTCTCTCTCTCTCTCTCTCAAAACCACACGTGCTTACGAAGACGTGGGTGGGCCTCATTTGTTTGCCAACAGCCACGTAGCATCCTGCTTCTGCAACATCAAAAGTGGAAAAGATCAGATGGTCAGTGATCCTTACAGAATGACGTCACGCCGAAGGACCTGGGTAGAATATACGCAAAGGTGACTCACGGTAACTTCCAGCATGAGGACGGAAACCGCCGTTCAGTGAAACACCAGGCCATATTGTGTGCTTGCGATATCTAACGACGCTTACCCAGAAAACTTATATTCTCAGCCTGTTCCATGTTGCGGATCCTTCAGCACATAAGAAATTACGAAGAGTTCCAAAGCTAAAATTATGAGATTATTTTTCAAGTTTAATCTCAAACCATTCCTTTCACACGGGAAGGGTCTCAGTAGTGATGCAAAAGCCACCTGAATAAAATTCCCAAGATATTACCCTGGCAAAATATCTCAGTAGTGATGCAAAAGTCACCTGAATAAAATTCCCAAGATATTACCCTGGCAAAATATCTCAGTAGTGATGCAAAAGTCACCTGCATAAAATTCCCAAGATATTACCCTGGCAAAATCAATCATCTGATTAGTTTACAGAAAAAATAATTCACTGTCACAATGGCAAAGATTTCGAAGTTTTAAATTTTTTGCCAAAATGTCTTAAATGCCGTGAATGAATGTAACCCTTGCGTGAACCTTGTGCCTCAAAGCTGTGTAAATGTCACCCTGTTTTGTGAACCCTGAATCACAGAACCTTCGTATTTTCAAGGAACCGTATTGTACCATGGTTTTATTTATTTATTCTTATTTATTTGTTTGTTTGCTTATGCCCGATTTTGTTTAAATGAATTTGGCTGTTCTTCCCGTCACTCCTAACAGATTTGACAAAATTTCATCGCTCAAGGATGGGCAAACACGCATAGAGATTCAGCAAGTACTCGAGGAAATGATTCGTTAATTCTAATAAGAAAGAATCTTATTCTTGTTTTCGAGCAATCATGATAACTATAACAATTCCACGCACAGTACTGATTTCAGTACTATCTCTTTGAATGAGTGGCAGCTCACGCATACAGGGACTTACCATGAAATCTAATATAATTTGGGGGTTCAACTGGTTCTCGGTATATGTATAACAATAAGCTATAAATATTATTGTTATGTCTGAGAGAGAGCGGGAAAGACATCAGCAACTATCAAATAAAAGAAATCAAAATGGACGATGCAACGACCGGGCCATTTACTCTCCTACAAATTAATGTTATTGAGTTTCCGGAGAGGATTTCGAGCCCATTTTCCCTCCGGAGGCGTTGAAGTTAATCAAAATAGAGGAAATTTTCTGCCGAGCGACTTCATCGGTGATGGAGCTGGACCTGACCGAAAACTGAAATTTCCGATCGTTTAGTGTTTGAGCGTTGCCGCTTCCCTGGCGAAACTTCCATAATCGAAAAGGCTTCCCCACCGCAACCAATCGCTGGTGTCGTAAATCAAAAGTTTTATTGTGGACTATCACTCACATCAAGAGTCTAATCAATATCACATCACACTACGTACTGCAATAAAGGAATTATTGTATTATAGCCAAGACTCTACTTTGAGTTTCCTATGTGAAGTTTCTTCTTCAATTCCCGTTTTCTAATTCAAACCATTCTTACAACCATCATTGGCATCAATATGATTATGACAATCCCTGTTAATGTAATTGCCTCCATGGATAGAAACATCAGTAGCATGTCATCAATATAAGTCACAGAAGCATGGGATACTTACTGATATACCTCCTTAATTAAAACAGGCATCGTAATGTTGGTTAGCATGTTATAAGGAAAGGCCGAAGGTTATACATAGAATTAATTTACGTAACATATGTTGCATCTTCCAAATTTCACTCTCTCATTATCTTTCTCTCTCTCTCTCTCTCTCTCTCGCTCTCTCTCTGTAAACACACGCATATGTATGTATATATTTATGTGTGTGTATGTATATATATATATATATATATATATATATATATATATATATATATATATATATATATATATATATATATATATATATATATACACATATTGGCGCAGAGACGTGGCGATCCTCCGCTCACCTTTAAAAGGTACAATCAGCCAAGAATGAGCCGCGGCTCAGTGGCACACCACTCGGCTCACGTTTGGTAGGCCTGTGGTTCTTTTCTAATCTAACCAACTAGCTACCAGTCCATCAAGCTATAAACGGGTTCCAGCGTTTGGTGAGGTCAAGACAAGGGCGTGAGGCTAGCAACTTATTCACAAAAGACTCGCTGAGAAGCCCTGCAAAGTGGGAAAAAAGGCGAATGACGAAAACATTTTTGTGTGTGGATTGTGAGTGTGTCCATAATTCTGTACTGATAACAATATATCTTTTGATCAAAGAACTACTGAACCAAAACTTAATTTTAAGGGTTCGTATTTTGACAAAGGATAACGGCTACAACAAGTCGCATAATGTTCTACCAAATAGAAAAAAAGCCGCGGAGTAAAAAATGAAATATAATAATCGTACAATCGCGCAGAAAGAGAAAAGGAACCCAAACAAATGAACAGAAAATAAACGAGCGTCAAAGCAGGAGGGGTGACGGCAAACACCAGGTAATGTGAATATTGATTTGTTTACAAACAAACCGAGCAACAATCGGCGAGAAACAAAGAAAATGCTCATTACATGTAAATAAACTCGGCGTCTAAATTACACGCAATATTTCTATCGCAGCTATGAGAATAACGTGCAGTAGTTGAGCAAAAATGAATAAAAAAAACACGATAAAAAATCGATGGTGTGTCACACAAAGGGCCTGCATGTCCCCTGCCAGATACTGTTTGAATTATCATTATGAATAAAAAAAAAAAAAACACCCGTTATAGTCTGAATCTTTCTGGGGGCCAAATAAAACGAAAGTGAATAATCAATACGTATTGATTATTATTCAATAACAACGGCGAATATAATGTGGAAATTATTATCAGTAATACACGAAGACAAATTACACATACATCTATTCATTGCCTGGGTCCGACCAACTGTGAACAGGAAGCTGTCACTTATCTCATTTTAAATTTTGAAAACCAACTGACAAACACACACACACACGCACACACACAAACGGAGAAGGAGAAAGATTGCGGGAGTTCGGAAATTGTTCCTTGGTTTGGCGAAATCGATTCCAAGTTACTCCAGTTGCATTTACAGCCATCGTGATGTAGGTGCTACATGAAAAATATAAAGCAAAAATTATAATGCCCATTACTTGGAACACTTTCTGCTGATGTAGTATCTTCTAATGACACTTAAATGGCATTGCTTGCCATGCGGTCCAAACCGAATGAATGACGTTTATTGCTTGTTTTTTTTTTTTTTTTTTTTTTTTTTTATTTACGGTTACGGTTCAAAATAAGAGGAGCTTTTGAGACGTATTAGCAAAACTTCGGAGACGGGACAATAACAAAATATATCTGCTGGAGGAAACTGTTCTAGCTTTGGTCAAAGCCATGATCATTCCAGCTTTTGGTAAACTCGACCATAAGGCTTCAGCTGTCTTAAGCACTGAAATTCTCTGTAATACATACATACATACATATATATACATACATATATATATACACACATACATAAGTGCCAAATACAGCTCCGAAATAAGTGAGACAAATCTTTAAAAATTCATCCGCATTAGCTGTCTGATTCTACATTACGAAATTAATCATCATTAGTGAATTTTATGAGGGGATATTAGACCAAAACAGCCGTAGCCATCGCGCGAGCTATAGATTCCAAGGACTCGGATTGTCCCTTTGTGGCACTGTAAGAGACATCTTGTTTCTGACGATGAGATATCATCTTAAACTGAAGCGCAGAAATATTATCATACACTGGGTTTCAAATTAGAAAATACTATTCATGCTCTTGGAACTGAGTCTAAAAATGGGTAGAAACTTCACTGGTTTCATGGTTACATCTTGGGGGAGAATCTTCCTTACAGCACTTAATGTGCTGTAGTTTGGGCTCTAAATACAGCTAAAAAGTTAGATTTATGTCTCGAAATGTAGTTGGATAAATAGGGTTGAGTCTACCAATATACTTAAGCAATAAGGTCTGAGTCTTCCAGTTCAGTCAGTTACTTGAATTTGAGTCCAGATAGTAGGTTTGACGCCTGACTTTGAGTTTTGGCATATTTGGAGTCAGATACTTGAAATGAAGCGATGTTTCCTAGCATAAGGCAGGAGAAGATCCCTGGAGCTTTCATAAAATTTTGCGCGGCGAGAAAATTTAATTTAACTTAAGGTTTTGTTGACCAGAAGTTCACGAAAATGGCGCAATGAAGCTAGAGTCGATTATAACCACAGATGCAATTTGCATAATTGGTCATATTTGGGAGACATGTTTCTTTAACATTTAAAGCACTTATGGCAATGCAAATCTGGCATATTACACGATTATGAATTTTAAAATATACGCGTCAGAAGGGCGAAAATTAACAAGGCAGCAAAATTCATTAACATGTTTTGAGAGCTTCAAGAGAAACAACTATTTTTGGTCAAGTACGTGAAGTACAGGACAAGTATAATTTACGAGGTATAACCTCTAGCCGGAGTTTGGTAAATTCTGTATAAAATTTCGTAGTTTCTTAATAACCTTTGTTATATGAGAAATATGGGACGTATGTCGAAGTCTAGACATCCGGTGCATTTGACATGGATTTGCAACTTTCACGCAAATACTTTACTGCTGCGGGATGTACCCAAGAGAAAAGGAAAACGTGTAAAATGACATCCAATTATCATTAATCAGAACGATACCATGACTCACAACAAGTGATCTTACGGTTGTCTTATTATGTTCTCAGGAAAGGTATCTGAAACGTCCAAAGCATCGTATATGTAACAATTACAATGAACCATGAACATCTATAAATTATCCCTAAACAGTCGAAGTACCTCGAAACTTTAATTACTTATGCTAATGAAAGGACGTATGCAAATCATATCAAGAACTAATAAACAAAAAGGATCCTTGCAAGTCAGTGCATGGGCGCTGCTAAGACCTCTTTCAAGTGGGGGCAATTATGTTGCCCGAATGAGTCGGTCAGCCGTAACCCGGGGAATATTCATCAACTGGTGGACAAATACGGAACGAGTCTCAGAGATAATTCGTGGCATTAAGAGTCGTTCTGAAAACACCATTAGAACTTTCCACGATATCTTTGTTTTGGTCAGGAGAAACTCACAGCGACTAATTTGTCGCAAAAAAAGGTAATCACACCCCCAGAAATAACTTACAAGACCCACTCCGTCATTTTGACACTAAATTTGAATATTGGTCAGATTAGACCAAGTAAATGAGTCGTTCGGGTTTTTATTTTTCTTTTTTTTTTTTTTAACTG
>NC_089760.1:1360000-1370000 GCF_040412425.1 Macrobrachium rosenbergii | reverse complement strand
ATTATAACACATAAATAACGTCAGGGCTGAATGCCAGCCACAGGAAAGATGGTGGGTGATTCTGAGGACAAATTACCGAGTCGCACTTCAAGCGAATGTGCAAGAACCATTTTCTTAGGAGTATACCGAATAATACGCCGTATAACCTCAAGCCGAAGAAACGAAGAGAAAGAAGAAGAGAGGATAAATCTGCGAGAAACAAAGAATATTGTGATACCTGCGAGAGAGGAAGGGAGTGCAGATAAAGGGTGGGAGAAAGGCCAATACCGAAAGATAATTCAAGATAATTTAATGTGATTACCGCCGGAGGATTTTGAGCTTCGAGTGACGCATGGGTAGTAATCATTATAATTACGAGCCTTGGTGATACTTGGCATCAATTGGCCGAGGGCGTGCACTCCCGTACACGTACATCTTGCATATAAACATTTTGTGCACTGACATATCACCACAGCTGAGTCCCAGACAGACACCGAACGACTGTAAGGTCTCCGCTGATCAATGTGAAATTTGTAGTTTTATGGGGGAAGTGGCTCTGTGAGAACCACATCTGTGAATGGCATTAACAGTTGCAGATCGTATGGGGGAGAAATTTTAAAGGAATTTCATTATACTTCTACTTGTTAATGATCTATCTTAGTTCATCTGCCATTTTCTCGCCTCAATTTCTCCTTTTCTAAAGAAGCATTCTTTTCTAAGGACGCTTTCTTTGCATATTTTTAGTAATTGTGATTATACAAAATATTCTGATCTAACAGCCACCGTCAAAATTTTGTTTTGCTGTCCTGAAAACTTTTCCCTGAGCTGGAAGCGTCCCACTAAAAATATCCCACGAGTCTGCAAGTCGTTGAAACGAACTCGCAGTTACGTGCGACCATACCTCTAACTCAAATAAACTCGGCCATTTCACATCCGCCCAACCGCATACACAACTTTTCATAATCACCAATTACCAACTATATACAGAAAAGCTAAAGGCGTCTGCTAAAACTTCGAGGCGACGTTTACAGAAGTAGTTACTAAGCAGTTTGCCATCACCCAAGGCACTCCCTAAAAATGGGGTGCAATATACAATCCACCTGAAGTGGTGGAGGAAATGAACTATACCAGGCCGAACATCTATACTGTAGCAGTTATGCTACCTTTCTTCTTTAATGTCAAATTCCTTGCTTATCAAACAAATTATGTACATGGCATAATAAAAACACTCACAATAAAACTAGTTTCCACGATTCGTTTGTCATTCAAATTTATGGGAACAATGTATATATATATATATATATATATATATATATATATATATATATATATATATATATATATATATATATATATATATATATATATATATATATATATATATATATATCATACACACATTTATGTGTATATATATTGAGAAATCTTAACGAACTCATCAAAAACACATGATTGTTGTAAATAAAAATAAAAAGAAATTTAAAACTTATTATAGGTCTACAGGAAACAAAGAAATACATACATTTTGGCAACGATAATAGACAACTTAAAAAACATCGCACGCTTGATATGTATATACAATAAATATATATATATATATATATATATATATATATATATATATATATATATATATATGTGTGTGTATTTATGCATATATGTATGAATATATATGACCTAATTATCTGCCGATCTCGAATTAATTTGACTCTATAATTTCCAGTCACAATTAATATGGACGAGGAGGCGGAAATGCAAGCGCTTCTGAGTAGAGAGAGAGAGAGAGAGAGAGAGAGAGAGAGAGAGAGAGAGAGAGAGAGAGAGAGAGAGAAACAAATAACAAATTCCTCTTGTAACTCAAGAACACACATGAGCTTCAAATAAGGAACAGGATGAGAAGCTGAAAAAATTAGCTCATGTTTAACGAATCCACTGAGCTGATTAACAGCTCTCCTAGGGCTGGCCCGAAGGATTAGATTCATTTTACGTGGCTAAGAACCAATTGGTTACCTAGCAACGGGACCTACAGCTTATTGTGGAACCCGAACCACATTATAGCGAGAAATGAATTTCTATCACCAGAAATAAATTCCTCTAACTCTTCATCAGCCGGCCGGGGGAATTGAACTCCGGCCCATCGAGTGACAGTCCGAAGTTCTACCGACTCACCCAACGAAGGGCTGATATAAGACCAAAGAAAGTGGTGGTAGCAGAGAGCTATACAAAGAAGCTCATGTGAGAAAAAATCATGACGATAACGATGCGTATATAATCGCATCTCATATGAACTGTACACAACGACAAACAAGAATCTAGTGTATATACGAAGTTTCTAATACTGATGTCTAACCTAACAATTACGTATGATCCTTGTACCAGCACAAAGGACTCGTTCCAAAACTCCTCAGCCCAAAATATTAAAGCTACGTTTGAGTTGAGGTATACGAACACCACCGCAACCGCCTTCACCACCTCCTCTGACTGATTTTTTGCTCAAGGCTATATTTGCATATTGGACACCATATCATTTCTATCTGAATTTATTTAGGTTTGACTGCATACTCCGCCGACTCTCCCCCCCCCCCTCCCCCCGTCCCCCGCCTCCTCCGAGTCCCCATCCCCACCCAAACAGTACCTGAAACCCCCCCTACCTTCATCACAGCGAACCACAGAGAGAAAAATGTAACCAAAAACAAAAAGATGATCGCTGATTATAGATGTCCAAGATTGATGCTCCGTGTGTGCATTTTAAATTTCTCTTATTTGTATAAAATAAATCCAGGTAAATTCATATTCAGCGGTGACTGGGGCGTATGCAAATTAAAAATAAAGGAAAGCGTAATAAAGAAAATGGATAAATATACGTTCGAGCCCGAAGAGCAGATCGGATCCTCGGGTCAGAGGGCATGAGGGGAGACAGAATGAAACTTGTATACGAAAAAGATGCCATCAAGAATTACAGGAAGGTAAATACTCAATCTGAATAATCCTTTTTTTGCGAGTAAAGGATATCTTTCCGCGGTTAAATATGCAATGCACATGCGAGTCATACACAAATGCATGCATATATACGACATATGGTTACCTAGAGCTTGAATTGCAACTGAATATATGCCACTGCACTGCAATATTTAGAATATAAACAATCAATATTATTGGGTCTAGGGCCATTTCACTACATCTTGCCTGCAGGTGTCATCTTTCTACCCTGGTTCAACTATTTTCATCATTCTCTAGCACAATTTGTCAACTTCATATTCTATTATTTCTTTTTTTAAACTTCCATGAAAGACATGTCACCAAACCTCTTATTTTGTTTTCGTTTGCCTTTTCGTTCTTACACGTATAGTTCTCACAATCACAGAAACAGTAAACGTAAATGCTTGATGGTGAATAGATACATAAACAAATAAACATACACACACACACACATATATATGTGTGTGTCGGTGTATATGTTAGTGATTACGTGATAGTGAGTTTGCGTGGACACGTAACTGATTTCACATAAATGCGAATGTACTCGTGCATACACGGACAGTATTTCGCCAAGGTTTCACTTTGGAGCGAAAAATCAGAGACAACCATTCCAACGAAACTGACAGAATATGCATTCATAAATCTGAAGTGGGACAAAGGCAGGTTACTACATCACCTCCACCTCCCTAAAAAGAGGTTTCGACCGAAGAAAAGCGAAATAGAAGGATCATGACATGCGAATGGGTTTTTTTTTTTTTTCCCTCCTCGCTTATTTTCTCGTTTCGCTCTCATATTCCTCCTCCTCTCCTCTTCTCCTCCTTTATTAATGCATGGCATAGTATCAATGATCCTCTTTCATCATACAAGTGGAAAATTCGATCACGGGGAACATTATTATGTGGTGTCGGCGTGTATGTAAATGGGCGTCCCGGCACAAATGGGTGCAAGAGGGACACGTGGGCGTGCGCAGGCGGAGACTGACATAGGTCGCAGAGAAGAACTCATTTTGCATATTTACGATGGCCCAGAAATTTAAATAATGAAAGAATTCTACGATGATATGTTAATTTCGTGTCATTATTATGCGAGGGGATGGAGGAAGGACATTCTCTGTTCGTGTTCGTGTGTGCGTGTGTGTGTGTGTGTGTTTGTGTGCGCGCGCGTGCACGTGTGGTGGGGTTTGTTGTCAATACTTCCAGATGCACTAATAATTCACACTCTATTGAAGCATTAATATATATATATATATATATATATATATATATATATATATATATATATATATATATATATATATATAATATATATATGTTTGTATATTAGTTTGGCTTCTATACAAATTCGAACCGCTTGACAGACCAAGAGAAAATTTAGCACACGGCCTCTATGTCACTCCAGAAAGGTTTTTAACTCAAAATCAAACCTCTACCACGTGACAGACAGACAAACACGGACAAAACAAATGAAATTTTCGTTTTGACGTCAACTTTTCCTTCAGTGTTACTGTGTTAATTCTCATTTTTCTCCTGACGCCCCACCTTTTATTCATCGCGCTGTCAGACGTATGGTTAACCTACAACAATTAATCCAAATCCCCTGAAACATAAATTTTGATCAGAATTTACGCTGATTTTGATCATAATTTATGATAACTATTAATATGTATTAAACATATGCCTCACTGCATGGTTGCACTGCTAACTAGCAGGTCCAAAGATTTCCTCCCTAAGCACATACACATGCCAGTTGTGTTCCTCATTCGCGCATGTGTAGTAGCTGCTAGCTGAACATGACGTGCAAGATGTATGATGACAGTATTTCCTTTTTCTTTATTAATTCATATATGAATTTTCTCATTAATTCATTCTATTCTTCGTTTTTACCTTCGGAATTCGTTTTAGCAACTACTTTGAAGCATCACGATGGCATACATCGTTATAAATTCGGTTTAAATGACAATAATGCAAGGCATTATTGTACCGCACTCTCCAACTATATCAGTTGCTGCTTGGTTATGAGCTGATAACATTGCAAGGTCATTCATTCAATAACTAAAGGAGGCTCTAGAACCTGTATATTGGTACTCATTTTTGAACAGCTGTTTTATCAACGTGCTTTTGAAAGTTTCCTCTTCACGACAACACAAATATTGTATATATATATATATATATATATATATATATATATATATATATATATATATATATATATATATATATATATATATATATATACATATATATATATATATATACATTGACTTCTTACAAGAGAAAGAATAAAGAGTAAGGAAACAGAACTGCATTATTTTGCCTACATAACCAAATTAATAATAATAATCTTTTATTAATTTCCTACACCTACAGCCGTGATATCCTTCCAGTTAAAGTTTTTCATATTTTCACCTGTCTATTAGAGTTGCAATGAAGTAATAAAGAGGACCTTTCTCTGCTTGATAATGATTTCAGTTCTCCACCAACCCCAGCCCACACCATATCCCTTTCCCGTTCCTCTTCTCTAGGTGTAAAGAGACACGCAAGTATACACACTTGGTGTGTCAACACAACCACGTAACTCACATACACATAAATAATAAGACGTAGGACCACAAAATTTAGATATATTAAGAACATAATTATGTTCGATTTCGGATAATTTTTTTACATTTATTAACTTTTATTTTACGAAGTTTGTTGTAGTTTGTTTTTGATGAATTTGTGTGTCATATATGTATATGTATATGTGTGTATATATATATATATATATATATATATATATATATATATATATATATATATATATATATATATACACATATACACACACACAACACACACACACATATATATATATATATATGTATATATATACATATGTGTATATATATACATACATACATATACATACAGGCAAACTCGTGCATCAATTATGATAGCAAATTAATCGGAACGGCCTTTGAAAAGGAATGACATACCGGGGTGTTGTGCAAAGTGGACAAAGGGAAGTTATCGTTTAAGAGCGTTGATCAAACATAGCCAAGCTGGGTTTTGGACAGGAACTCATTGCGAATCTTGCTTTAGACAAAGGGCAGCCGAATCGCAGAACTAGGGCCAATAAATGGAGAGAGAGAGAGAGAGAGAGAGAGAGAGAGAGAGAGAGAGAGAGAGAGAGAGAGAGAGAATGTTAATTGTTCAGTACAAAACGTTTGTTGGTTGAAATGAATTGATTCAAGAGTAAAATAAATGTACATATATACTGTATATATATGTACACAAACATATATATAGATATATATGTATATACACACACATGAAACTTTGTTGATGTAGTATATTTATATATGTGTAAGTGTACAAATCTATAAACATGCAAGAATATTTTCTTACAACACTTAAACTCTCTCTGTGCATATATATATATATATATATATATATATATATATATATATGTGTGTGTGTGTGTGTGTGTGTATATATAAATATACATATATACATACATATATGTGTGTATACATATATAACATATATATATGTATGTATATTATATATATATATAAATGTGTGTATGTATATATATATATATATATATATATATATATATATATATATATATATATATATATATATATATATATATAAACAGGGTATTTAGTTTTTCATGAAACAGGTGAGAAGTTTGGAAGTTGAGGGTAAAAGCTGTGTGCAGCACAACAGAACAACAGGGAACAATGTGCAGGGTGTCCGGAAAGTGTGGCACAGGGAAGAAGTTGACGAGAGCGATTAAAATTCATATGGCGTCAGCAATGCGCTTGTTAGGATATGTAGACTCCAGTGTGTTCGGTTTGGTGTCAAAGTCGACCCGAGATAAGCAAGTGATGGGTCTGCACGAGTGTTTAATGTATTTATGAATGGAGTATTGAGAGACGTTGCAGCAAGGAAAGTAGATGTACGTTCAAGGTCTTAAAAAGAAGTGTGGAATGCCTCACGTGTGCAGATAATACTACACTGATTAGTGATAGTGAAAATAAACTGAAGACACTATGAAAAGAGTTTGGACTTGCTAGCAGGTGAGAAAAGTTGAACGTAATGTGAGGATGAGAAAGGTTGTAGGGGTAAATGCACGCCATGAAGATGGAACAGTGAATATCAAACTGTATGGTGGAAGAACTGGAGCTGTTGATTTATCTGGGTGTTTGGAGAAAAGAAAGGTAAAGCAAATAAAGGCAGCAGGGTGAGTGCAGCTTGGAAAGAGATTTCGATTGCGTAAGAAAGCCACTGTCCTTTGTGGAAGCGAGTGAAGCGTGATGTTTAATGCAAATGGATAAAAAAAAAAAAAAAGGTTAAGACTGTTGGTATCAAAATAAGTATATCTTAGTTCAACCAGACCACTGAGCTGATTAACAGCTCTCCTATGGCTGGCCCGAAGGATTAGATCTATTTCACGTGGCTAAGAACCAACTGGTTACCTAGCAACGGGACCTGCAGCTTATTGTGGAATCCGAACCACATTATGACGAGAAATGAATTTCCATCACCAGAAATAAATTCCTCTAATTCTTCACTGGCCGGTCGGAGAGTCGAACGCTGGGCCAGCAGCGTGCTAGCCGAGAGCTCTACCCACCCCTCCAATGAAGAACTGGCTGTTGGTACCAACTGCTTGTGTAGTGCATTTGGTGTAAGAAGAACTGAAAGGGTGAAATACATGGAGATATACAGAGTTGGGGAAAGATATCAGCGTTAGTAAAAAAAGTCTCACAATGTTTTCAGGTGGTCTAGTTATGTGGAGAGAACGAAGTATGATAGATTTGCAAAAGGGTTGTATAATTCGGAAGTGTTACATGGCAGGAGGAGAGGAAGACCTAGACAGATGGATTAAAAGAGGTATTGGAAAGGAAGGGCTTGATGTCAAGAAATCGTGAGAAAATGTCCAAGGGAGAGGTGAATAATTCATTTTCTCTTTAGGTACATGACGTTGCCGATGCAGTGATGTTTTCTGCACAAGGGGTTCATTCACGATTCGGCACTTAGAATATGGATGTGGCAGTGTCTATACCGTTTTTTTTTTCTCTGGAGCCACCTCCTGCTGGGGGGGGGGAAGTGACCCCATGTTGGAAAAGTATATTTATAATTGCATACCAAGACGAGTAAGAAAATGAAATAACACTAACAATGTGTGTCAGCAAGATCGGTTTTCAACCTCTTTAGAATAAAAATAGCTGGCCAGCTCTTCTATAAATCTCAGGGAAGTACAAACAAGGGTAGAGTACTCCAGTCTTTACAGAATAAGAGAACAAGAGAAACAAAATATGCGGTCGTTAAATAACAGTAACAAGTACAATCTCCATGAAGCTACATTTGACACTGATATCAGTTTCAACCAATATTAGCCAATAAAATTTTGCCATGGCCTTAAAGAATGGTGTAACTATTACTATCATTTCTTTATGTGCAACACATGAACTTAATAGAGAGGTTTGCCAAAAAGACGAGACGGAAAATCATCCTGGCTCCGCATCTAAGGCCCTTCCTTACCTGAGCCGCAGCCGCCGTTGCCGCAGCCCCATACACGCACCGCCCTCTGGCCAACAGAGGCATCAAAGGGAGGCGGAGAAAGCGACCGTATGCGTGTGTTGTGGCTTGGATGGACAAAAACCTCGGGTGACAGTTAAAGCCCCTGTGGTACACCGGACACTCTGTGGTCACTAGACACTGCCTATCCAATCTGCGGTTAGCCTACACTACCCCCATCTACTCTGCGGTCAGTGAAAACTACCCACCCACTCCAAATACTCATGCCCAGATGAATTCGCTAAAACGTTTCTTGACGCCGAACCCCGTCAGGTCTCCTTTTAATTGCTTTGGTCTGATGGATTACCGGTAACTGTGGCAGCACAGGGTAACAGCCGCAAATAATTACCAATCGGAGTTCAATAAATATAAGGTTTGATCACGTACAATAATTTGAAGTCATTCGTTAACAGGCCCGTTTTCTCGACAGAGAACGAAACCAGGCGTGTCGCAATAGTATGGTCATTATCACTATGTTTTTTTTCCTGAAGAGGTCACTTTTTATATATATATATATATATATATATATATATATATATATATATATATATATATATATATATATATATATATATATATGGCAGCATGCAGTATAATAATTTCCGATCCAGAATTATATTTAGATAAGCATCCCAATAAAGAGCTTGAATATGGAATTTGGGAAGAAATACAGAAAAACTGGATCCAACAACTGGTCATTTTAGTCCAGAATAATTTGGTTATCTATCGTCATTTCCTTAATAAAACTTAATCTCATATAACTAGACTACAACGTTTAGCTAGTAAAGGGAAATATAAATATGAGGCTTTTAGAGCAAAAACATTTTGAAAAAACACGACCAAAAAAATAACTAGACTGCTGAAAAATCAGAGTAAAAAAAGGTTCTAGTGTTGAGATGTTATGAACAGTTAATCAGAGAAAAATTTTATTTCAAAACAACCGCTAAAACGAACTAAGCGTCATCTTTTCCTTCTACCTTTCTTATAACCTTCTCTACCAGGAAATACTCAATAAACTGATCAGATTTCCTTTGAACCCCATCTAAAGTAATGGCTCGTAGAGGACGCAGTAGCGTTGTTGAACATATGAAAAAATGTACACGCGTTAATCAGCTTACAATGATTTGAAAAGGTCATCATAATCTGCAAAAATACAAAAATGTCATTCAAGAGTAACTGGGAGCCAAACATTCTATAATGATAATTATGTACCTAGCTATTAACACTGTAATAGCGATGTAATTAAGTTCTTAGTCATTCACAGCTTCACTTCACCGGATGATTTTTCAGTTACTGATATAAACAGTTACTGATATAAACAACAGCGAGTGAATATGAAAAATCTAAATTAATATTATGGTGCTTTTTTTAATAATAGAAATTTATAGTACCAAATAAAGGCAATTACTAGAACATTCAAAATGAAAAGAAATTATGAATGAGATCATTTTCCACTACGGGAAAATTAGTAGATA
>NC_089760.1:1312500-1355000 GCF_040412425.1 Macrobrachium rosenbergii | reverse complement strand
GACTTTGCACTTAGGGTTATGCTAATGGTCTCGTTGATATGCAGCAGGTTAATTTGTTTACTAATTCCACATATCTCGCCAAAGAAGCTAAGCGTCTGACAATAAAATTTCGATGCGCTAAAAGGTCTTTCTTTCTCATTTCGCACATAAAGCCCTTCTCAGGCGAGTGATTGCTTTATGGAAAATAAACAATCTTACATCTAATGATAAAACCATAGAGGTAAATTTAGAACAATTTCAAAACTGTTATGTCAGTCGGATAAAAACGAAACATTCCGATTCGGAACTTTCAACAACGGTCTAAAATTTTGCTAAAGTGATTAATACAATTTCAAACATATAATCAACAGGAAATACAACATTAGTCTATAGTGTGAATCGTTTAAATGATAGTGAACGCAAGATGAAGCAGGTTTAAGTCAAACCTCATAGGCAATCCAGATTTGGGCTGCAATAAATGATTTGCATCCAGCACCAAAGATAGAATGGCAAGATCCCACGTGAAGAACAGTGTTCCTCGTTGCTGAAGGAAGTGTGAATGCAGTAATTTAAACATAATAATTCGATAGTAATATCTATGCAACAAACATCGTTACAGAATTTCACTCTTGAAATTCATCTTAAAATTATCAAGACAATAAATTAAAACTAGAAACACCTTAGACAGTGACTGCATAAGCCCCCAACAACAAGATCACGAATGAAGTAAATTCTTCCTTTCAGCAAAGTAATGTTCCAGGAATACAACAAATAATTAACCTGAACAAGAAGACCTTATTAATATAATCGATGTGTTGTCCTTAAACTCTCAAAGAGGCACCTTGACGTACAACCCCCCAAAAGTCCTTCCAGCGAGGTGATGTACGCTGACCTCCAACCTCGCACCTCCGGACGCCATTAATGGATAATGCGGACTTACCGGTGTCCCAATACCTGTGCTCTTACACATCAAAGTTATATATTAGTTCGAGGCGGGAGGAGAGCGGGATAAATGGGGGTAGGGATGAAAGGATGGTCGAGAAGTTAGATCAAAATCAAGTAAGGACGAATGGCAACATTGAAAAGAGAAAGTGGTTGGTAGAAAGTAAATGAGTGTTAAACTAAACTTCCAGAAACTATATTCAGGTATCTATTGCGGTTGTTTGGAATAGGATAATTAATAGCGGGTAATGGAAGCTTTCGAGATACACCCTCAAGGACTACAGGGAGAGAGAGAGAGAGAGAGAGAGAGAGAGAGAGAGAGAGAGAGAGAGAGAGAGAGAACAATATGGAGATTGAAATCTGTGGGAGCAATAACCGAAGAGATCAATATTACAACCTCCTCTGCCCCGATACCTTTAACGACCTTCCTGATTCAGCAGTTAGAAGTCGAGTCCAATTATTTCAATGCCCATAATCTGCCAACATGGTAGGCCACCCGTTGGGCGTGGTGGGGACCCTTGGAGGGCGTCTCCGGGGATCCTTGTAGGGGGCCCCATAAGAAATGGGTCCTCCCTGAATCCGCCCTAATGAACCTCTAGGCCTATCATGAAAGAACATCTTAGGCTAAGATCAGTTCACACTCAATGGCCCTCACCCACACGCGAACAAACACTTTCTGGGACATTACCATTCGCACATACCTCTCCCAGGTCCCAGGTCCTGCGCCTCTGACCTGGTCTCGGATACCGTTACCTGTACAAAATGCCTCCTTTCCTTTAATCATGAATTCACTCTCTCTAAACATAAAACTACTGGAAATCAGCGTTGCCTTGCAAACGGCTCTTTCATGCAATGTGCTGTTTGTCTCTCACTATACTTCGCAAACACTAGCAAATGAGCTGCTAGGATGCTGCCCATAACGAAATGCGTTGTTATCGACGTGAATATAGAAAAGAAGTCTTATGGAGGAATGATTGAAATTTCCCACGTCGTGGATTCATGAAATAAGCTAACATGACTCCAAGGAGTGTTTTAATGCATGTGAAAGAGAAGGAGAATAATGAGTTCCTAATTATAAAATCAAGGGAAATAATAATTCAATGAACTCAGAACAAACACAAAGAAAAACGTGCATTATTAACATGTAGGTCAAAGAACCTGTTGGACTAGGTCTAGGGCTCCCGGGTATGAGCTATTCTGAGAAGTCGGAAAACCACCCGCGATTTTAAGCTTGATTCATACCAGTTCCGCTCTAAACTTATTACTTTCCAGTAAGATGTACTCATCTATACACTTTTACACACACACATATACAGTATATATACACATATATACATATATTATATATATGTGTATGCATATAACTTATATATGTATATATACTGTATACATATATGTGTGTATGTGTTTGTGTGTGTAAAAGTGTACAGATAAGTACAGCTTACTGGAAAGTACTAAGTTTAGAGAGGAACAAATATTCACTGTGTAAAAAGTTTATTCCAGTGAGGACCTCAATGATGCAGGATTTTCTTTAACCTTTACCACTGAGGTCCTCTCTGGAAATATATCAATATATGTATGTATATATATATATATATATATATATATATATATATATATATATATATATATATATATATATATATATATATATATATATATATATATATATATATATATATAATATTGGCTGGGTGGCACCTGGTGGCAACCCTTCCAGTTCGGATTTTAGCCACTATTGTTGGGGTGAAGTTGCTAACTCCACACCCTACCCAGCAGATGCTTAAAGGCGTATGTGCCGACGACATCTGGCCTGACCTGTCTTGGTGGCCATCCGTCCAAGTATTGTCCACACCCAGCTTCGCTGATCGGAATCGTGTGTGTGTGTGTGTGTGTGTGTGTGTGTGTGTGTAACTGAATATGAATTTCCTGTGAAGAGTATAAAAATCTCGTAAAACAATTCAGACTAATTCTCCAGACCTGCCGATTCCTCACGGTGTTACGTAAGAAATCGGCAGGTCTGGAGAATCAAATCCCTCCCCAGTTTTCTCTAAGACTGAGCCTCAAGGAAAATGTTAGGTTTGGATATCTGGTTGTAGAAGTCAAAACATTAAAGTACAAAACATTAAAGTAATTTAGATCATGGGTATAATACAAAATATAGCCGTGTATAAAAACAACACTAACATAAAAAAAAGTTCAGTATACCTTAGTTTTCCCAGACCACTGAGCCGATTAACAGCTCTCCTAGGGCTGGCCCGAAGGATTAGCCTTATTTTACGTGGCTAAGAACCAATTGGTTACTTAGCAACGGGACCTACAGCTTACTGTGGAATCTAACATGACTGAAAATGTCCAGATAAAGCATAACACAAAGAAAGAACATAGCACCACAAAGGAAGTTGCAGAACAAAGAACCAGTTACAATGAGAAGCCATTAGGCCCCCAAAGACAAAAAACTAATAAACGAATTTTGTACCTCTGCAACGCTGTCCACTTCTGTCAAAGGACGAAGCGTGCGGGTAAACAAACGGTCGGTCTGTGGACAAAGTGCCTTTTTTACCCTCCTTCTCAAGTCTTGATCTGCAATTTACACTTCGCAAAATGAAGATCATCTGGTCTCTGTCATAATTAAGGGTGAAGAAGATGACCTACAGCGACGGATGGAGCCAACCATTCGTAAGTAATCATGGCATTTTATGCGAAAAGGAAATACATGACAATATAGTCGCTATAAAGGAAATAATCGTCTGGAGTAATAAGGTACAACGCACAATAAGGCCAGCAGCTGCATCACGAAAATGGTTGGTAATCAGTAGAAGCTAAGTATACCTTACTTTAACCAGACCACTGAGCTGATTAACAGCTCTCCTAGGGCTGGCCCGAAGGACTAGATTTATTTTACGTGGCTAAGAACCAACTGGTTACCTAGCAACGGGGCCTACAGCTTATTGTGGAATCCGAACCACATTATGACGAGAAATGAATTTCTATCTTCAGAAATAAATTCCTCTAATTCTTCATTGGCCGGTCGGGGAATCGAACGCTGGGCTAGCGGCGTGCTAGCTGAGAACTATACCCTCCTCTCCAATGAGGAACTGGGTAATCAGTAGAGAAGGCGTCAAAAGTCGGGGTTCATGCTAAATCAAATGCCAAAGGTCTGTCGCTTACAAGCAATGTATAGAGTGATGCCTCAATCTTGCTCTTGTAGTAAACAGCTTCCTTTTTCAGCGCCTACACCAAAATCATTAATGGCGTCATCACTGCCCAATGACCTGTTGGAATCATGCTACAATACCGTCATTTCATTATACCAAAATAACGCTTTTCCTCTTTCAAATCCTGCCCTTTGCTCAACCTACTGTTGAACTGAAGTTTCTCATGACATTGGACATTCTCGGTTACTGTAATTTTCATGTAAAAGCATGCAAGGCAATCGGCCAAAACTAACAATTTGTTTTAAATGAAATTATATTCAGTGCTCCATGGTACTTCTATAAACTGATGTATCCAATATCCAAATGTACATAACTCGTTGACACCTATACTCTTGCATACTAGCCCTTCCTTCTATAATTCGTATTCGATGGGCAGACTTACAGGGTGCCGCGTGCATAAATGCAATAAAGGCCCGTTTTAAAATCCCTTCCAGTGCGTTACCTTAGGATTCTGGAGTGAACAAACGCCAGATTTACTAAGCCTAATCTTTTGGAAGATGAGAAAAGGCTACCTAAAAGTCCAGGAACTTACTTTTCTGAACAAGGAAGGGGCGTGAAAGTCAACTTGATAGTAACGGAAGGGTGTCACTTTCTAGCGCTACCATCTTAAGGGGAAGCGTCTGTCAATAGAAAAAGTAACACTGTTAATAAGAAGCAGGCTTTTGATCCAACGCCATAAAAACAAACATCTGAAGGAAAACTTTCTCAAATATTTGAACACCATTCAAAACAGGGACTCGAGGCAGCTAAGTAGGGCTCCCAGTTTGTTTTAAGCTGACGAGGTCTTGTACTTGATGTGTGATCTTTCAATCAGCGCCTTAATTTCCATTACGCACAGAGCACGTATTTAGACCAAAGTTTGGGTTTAGTCATTTAAAATCTAGAAATTAAAGAACACAGGGCCAACACACGGCTGGATATAAACAACGACTGCACAATTTTTGCGATGAGACACCAGTCCACGTATGTGATCTTGCGAAGACCATCTACTGTTTTTTGTCAGTTTATGAATACTAAAAAAAAAAGATGTATTATTAAATGACAACAGGCGAATCCAGGTTCATAAAGACTGCTTTGTTTCTCCCATTCAAAAACTTTGTCCACACCTGAGGTTCCAGGCTCAGACCACATTAAACAGATACCTTTACGTAACCTTTATCTATGATGGAAGATAGGTCAATTGCGAAAGAAATCGAAATGAGGGCTACTCCTTGGCAGTAGAGGAAGAGAAACATTTAGCTAATAGGGCAATGATGAAATCGATAAAAAAAATGAGATTTATTTAAAAGTATAAGCGGAGAGACTAAGAAGGGAAACGAACATGTAATAGACACACATGAAAAAGTTAATAAACTTTAAGAGCTGGAATAATTCTATGCACGTAACGTTCTGTTGAACGCTTAACATTTAACAGAAACTCATACCATTTAAGGCTTAGAAAATCTTGGAAACATTAAGAGATATACTAGGGTAAAAACATGTAAATCAATATAAGTATAACATTATAAAAAATAATGTATATATACAGACACATATATATATATATATGTGTGTATGTGTGTGCGCGCGCGCGTGTGTAAACACCGAAACGCAGAGACATATTAGATACGAGTACATAAGAAATACATAAATTCAGTCTGTGTGTAATTTCACGGACAAACGCAAACTCCATGCAAACAATACCCTCCTCGCAAGTCTAAACGTAAAATATTTATTCCGTAAACAACTGAACTCTTCATACATCAGATCACCAACAATTCAGACCACTCGACAAAATCCACACCATTAACATGCTTTGAAAATGTTGAACCAGTCACACTCTCACACCTTGTTCACCGGAGTGTTGAACAAGGCAGTTGAACATGAACGATTCACAAGGTAAGCCGCAAAACGTTTACACGGTGGCTAACTCTCTGCTGAGGCTGGGGAAGGGGTCCCTCGGTTGGGGAGGACACAATTGGGGAATGCAGGGCTGGAGAAAAAAGAAAAAAAAAAAACTCTTCGGTATTATCAGTTAATTATATTTATCAGGCGACTGCAATGCACAGTGCATTTAGGGTACATATATATGAAGGTATTTGTGTGAGCAACAACGGGGGTTACGTGAATTTGAAAGCAGAGCGATTAGATTATTTATATGTTCCATTATTTTTATTAACCAACGCTTCCAGATTCAGTAGTCATCGGCAAATTTCCTACGGACTCAGTCCAGTAAATTTCGATAAAAAAGAAAATGAAAGTTTTTGCAATTGTCTTATTTTGCTTATGTGATATGCGCAGCTAACTTCCACAATATTCATTTGGATCTTACTATCACTGATTCTGTTTTTTTCGTACCGTCTTCTTCCAATGCATCTTTCCCCAAGAGTTGATCAAAACCCTACTCCTTGACAAAAACTCCAATTATGTAGACTTCCTTCATGGAAATAGTACAAGCACTTGCAGTGCACACGGACATGCTCTCTCTCTCTCTCTCTCTCTCTCTCTCTCTCTCTCTCTCTCTCTCTCTCTCTATATATATATATATATATATATATATATATATATATATATATATATATATATATATATATATATATATATATATATATATATATATTTTTTTTTTTTTTTTGTTCCTTCATGATTAAGTACGGATATTTCTGTAGGAAAAGACCAAAGGAAACCTCTATTAATACAAACCGCAAAGACGTGCAAGATGATAATCGACTTAGTGTGCAAGCAAGGACCCAAGGAAAAATCATATACCTAGTGCAAGTCCATTGAATCCTATGCACATTTTAGGTGCCAAGGGATTTAATGAACACGACTGTGATCCTAAAATACACCATACAATCTAATAGCGTCCACTCATCTCCCAAATCTGGAATTCGTCGTGGTTTCCGTCGCCTACGGTAACAAGCAATTTAAGGCTTTGTGCGATCTCATTTGCTCTTTACATAAAGTGGAAAGTTGAAGGATGATGGTAGCAGTGACAGCCGTTTCGTTTCAATCTGGACCCACTCCTTGCTGGAGGTAGCAACTCACGGGGGTGGAAAGTGATTTAACTGGCATTAAAATTTCAAATACCACCGGCCCCACATGCAATGAGAGGAAGAGTGAAATTTTACCTTAAATATAACAGCTCGCTTCACACAGAACTACACAACAAATCACCCGGACCAGCTCAAGCTGAAAAATTCTTTGGTGGCCACTATTATCAACTAGACGAACCCGAAATGCTATACGTTCTGATAGCCAATACCACCAAAATCAGTGTTGCTGATAATGATCAAAGCAGAAGAACTGTACCTAAAGGATCCAAAACTCAGTAATATTCTGCGTACTGACAAGTATTATAGATGCCTCATTATTCTTATTGTGTTAGTTACCAAGAATTGTGTTCTAGGCAGAGAGAGAGAGAGAGAGAGAGAGAGAGAGAGAGAGAGAGAGAGAGAGAGAGAGAGAGCATTATTGGTCTTTGGTGTCCATAAAGATATCTTTACCCAAACCTCAGGCAATACAAGCAGAGAGCCCATTCTTTGGAACTAACAGTGACCTACGCAACCACAAAAGCAATCGGCATCAAGATATAGGGAAAGATGTTGAGGCCTTCTTCAATAAGGCCTATTCGATGCTGTAGACACTCGGACTCGGATAAGCCCTTCTGGTTCGGTCTTCTTCTACAAGTGACCATTTCAGATCGCTGGTCTCGATGAATGGATTTTGAATGTGTCGAGCCGATGACGAACGGGCAAGGTGGCAATGAGATGGTGGTGATGCCCCTCACCAAACATCCATCCAAAAATCCCCATCCAAAAAAGATGTTTGAATACAGTCAACTGGCGTTCGTGATATAATAAATAAAATATTTTTCTTTTATCTTGCAAATGAGATTTTTCAAAACAGGTACGCTTTACGATGTACAATTTTCACGGAATTCTGACTTTAAATTCAATTAAAATTAATAAATTACTAACTAGAGGATTAGTATCACAAAGTTTATCTAGGATTTTCTTTACAACGTATGGAATAAAACCTGAAACACGTTTAATACAATAACATGAACAGTTAACTTAGTCGTAAAACATACACCACTGACTCTTCTGTTGTGTAATCTAAAACCTAAAATAAAGCCTTTAAGAGTAATTGGAACGAGAGAGAGAGAGAGAGAGAGAGAGAGAGAGAGAGAGAGAGAGAGAGAGAGAGAGAGAGAGGACGTCATTAGGTTCCACGTGTTTTCTTTTGGCCTTCCTTCCTGGATGAATAGGATATAGCACCCCATCTTTGATACCACTTACCGTCCATGGCCGGGGCTGTTCAAAACCCTCCTAATTCTGACCGATTCCCATGACACCCAAAATTCCTTCACTCATCTGCTGCCAACTACACCCGACCAAGCCTCCCCGGCCCCAGCCCTCCTTCACTTTCTTCTTCCTCCCAAAAGTTTTCCTAGGCAACATTCACAGAGGGGAAACCATTATTTTTTGTACATTAGCATGGGAAAATAATTAGATAAGTACCAGTGACGTAATGGACGATATAATGGAGGGGTTACAATATCCAATAATGCCTTGTGAACGCAGCCATTATTCTCTCCTGGGCTGTAACGTAACGGTGATAACTTGAAGAGGAAAGAAAATAGGGGCGGGGGCTAAAGGGGGGGTCCACGGGAAGTGCTGCGACACTTTTCATAAGAAAATCTAGGACCTGGTCGCCATTAATCTACAGGATTCTTGATTTGGAGGTCCACAGTCTGGAAGTGTCTGGCTCCGAACCTTGAGTTTAGAAGCCAGGGACCTTAAAGACCTAAGTATGAAAGTGCAAGGAATGAGAAAGAGTAAGTCATGCTTGTGTAAACGGTGCATAAGGCCTACCCGGAGGTGCTTTTGTGTTTGTGTACCTGGATATTCGCGCATACAGGTACGTGTGTGTGTGTGTGTGTGTGTTTAGACAATTAAAATTAATCACATAACGAGATGAGTGATTTGTCTGAGAGTGAAAGAAAGCACTGTATTTTCCATATATGATCTTTAAACACACTCATTAAAAATGATCAAGCAGTAATTCAGATGGATGAAGATAAGAGGTATTCTTAAAAAAAGGAAAATGGTGGTGAAATCAAGTCTGTGCAAGAATACGAACATGTTAGAAGTGGAACGTATGAATGGATTTTTAGAAAAATATTGAATCTGAATGTAAATATAAAACAAGTAAAAATGCGCCGAGGAAACATTTCTGTACAGCGTATAATGCTGTATGAAACTCTCAGTCACGGCCCATGAAACTATCAGCCGCGGGCCATGAAATTTTCAGCCACGGCACGGTGGTGGCCTGTGTTGTTGGCGCCTATATCGGTGCCAGACGCATGATCATGGCTAACTTAACCCTTAAATAAAATAAAAACTACTGAGGCTAGAGGGCTGCAATTTGGTATGTTTGATGATTGGAGGGTGGATGATCAACATGCCAATTTGCAGCCCTCTAGCCTCAGCAGTTTTTTAAGATCTAAGGGTGGACAGACAAATAGCCATCTCAACAGTTTTCTTTTACAGAAAACTACAAAAGCTGTTGATATAAACTATCTGCTGATATATATCGAGTAAATAGCGCTGAAAGAATGAGAAACAATGAGATAACGGAATGTGCTAATGGTTTACCTGGGGAAAACGAGGAACCCAGTGTGTCGAAGTGGTTTGGTCATACTGAGGGAATGTGAGAGGATTTTTTTATTTGGATTGGCTTGGAAGGACAGGAAGACCTGCAAAGTGCTGCTCTAGTTTTGTGGAAGAACTACTGGCAAGAGAAGGCTTTGATATCAAAAAGCCAAAGAACGTCTCCAACAGAATTACACGACACAATATAAAGGCAGATTCGACGGGAGTCGGTGAGGATTTCGCATAAGTGTAAGAAGCATTAAGGCTGTGGGGGTTTTTTCGTTCCTTTCTATTCCATTTACACACCTTCACCACTGATAAATCACTTAAAGGAAAAGATGAACTTAACAATAACTGTTATCTTAACGTAACCAACAAGCGAGATAAAGTAACGCAAATTCCTTTAATCTAAATTTTGTTACCCCCACCGCATGGAAGTCGCCAACCCTACAAAAAACGAATTTTCCCGTAACGTAAAGTACATCTACATACACTCTCAGCTTCCAAAAATAAACGTCTGCTACATCTAAAACGGCACCGGAATCCATTACCTAAGACAAGCAAACCAACGACCGAAAACCTTCGGAAACCATCCGTCGCCTGATGAAAGCACAGGGAGAATGTTTGCTTGGAACGCAGATACACTGTAAAATACAGAATGTTGAGATAAATAAAAGGTAAATAATAGAGCTAAACACAAAAGGAAGGAAAAAGCGGAGGAGCCAGGTAATGCCCAAAAATGCATCCTCTTGCCCAAACGGAGATTTCTTGCCCACCACTATAATATGTTCTCTTGCCCCCTCGCTCGGCCATCGGTACAATGCACATACACAGGAAGAAAGAGACAATGAAAGCACAGTTTTCAAAAGAGAATGGTTGATGGGCAAAAGGGAGAGAGAGAGAGAGAGAGAGAGAGAGAGAGAGAGAGAGAGAGAGAGAGAGAGAGAGAGAGAGAGAGAGATCTAAAAGAAAAGCACAAAAACCCGAGATGAAAGCGGATGGTCGACGGGTTATGAAGGAATTATAAAAGTACTATATATGTGTACGTTTAAGAGAGAGAGAGAGAGAGAGAGAGAGAGAGAGAGAGAGAGAGAGAGAGAGAGAGAGAGAGAGAGAGAGAGAGATCTTCATTCAAAAAATACAGAAATTTATTACCGACATTTACGTTTACTTGGACTTTTATAGATAAATACCCTTGATTGAAAGTTGTGTATTTTCCTCTGCAATATACTGCTGAAAATTCATAATTTGGCAATGTACCCAGTGAGTGTGAACTGAACTGCTCAGTGCGTTAAAGCGCGTATATAATCAACATGCATTTAAATTTTTTTGGCATAATAAAAATAAATATAGAATCTATTCATAGGTGATACAATGGTCATGTCAGCTTCATATATATATATATATATATATATATATATATATATATATATATATATATATATATATATATATTATTTGTGTGTATTTCTTCTGGGCATAATAAGTGCTTATGTATGAACATACCACTGCAAGTATGCAATGTTTCTAAAACCCCATTAGTTTTAACAGACTGCTTAAATATTTCTTACCGTAAAACATTTATTGAAAAAATGCACATTTCGTCGAATGCTCTCTTCCCCTAAAACCAGACCTGATTAATTAATACAACGATCCATCAATTAACAGCCGGCGTTATTCACGGTGTCGATCAGCCATTAATATATCACCAACGATTGAATTTTTAATTCCTACACGATTAAGTACAGCACCGAGAACTCCCGTTGTAATATTCATACGATTACTAGAATTCGAGCGATTAACTGTAAACAAATGAACTTGATTAATTGTTCTTTCACTCTTGCTTTCTTTCAACTTGGGTCACTCCATGCTATCAAACACAGGAAGATGACTTTATACGGAAATAACGAACAGGAAGGCTCTTGTTTTTAGTCCGGAAATAATTTTATCTTTCCAAAGGAAAACCGTGAGATTGAAAGCATTTCTATTTGTGCATTCCAGAGCTGAAGACTAGTGAATGTTCCTTACCTGTCTATTTTACTTGCATCAGATTTTTTTTTTTTTTTCGTATTATCAGCGGGAACCTCGTGATATCTTAGGGGAACCACCTAAATCCTTTGCGTCATTTACGTTCATTTTCGTTCATTTTGAGGACACATTAAATCCTATACAATCCTCATAATGACTATAATAATTTGCCATTTTACGGTCACTAAAAATACAATTGGGGTCTGTGAGAAAATCTCCAAAAGATAGGGGGGAATGCGTCCTCAGTCAAGCGTATTTAAAAATTTTTCCTTAGACTGCCCTATGGTACATCTTTTGCAACACTGCCTCCCAAATGCCATTTCATCAATGGCATTTCTTTCTTTAATTTACTGAAACTCTCTTATCTTTTATCGCCGTTACGTGGTTTACGCCCCAAGGATAGTTTTTTTGTTGATGATTCCTTATGAAAATTGTTCTCGTATAAAACATTGAAAGGCTAATCTTTTAAAGCATCTTGCGTTTTCATTTCAACAATTAAATTTCCCGTGTATGCAGCATGCCAATGGGCGGTTGCTTAACTATACCGACTTACCTATTTTACACTGACCTATGAAGGTCGGAGCACGCCTAAAGATGAGGGTTTTTAGGTCTTGGGTCGGGGGGTATTAGAAAAAGGATTATAACATACCATCTCCCGTTACTATTCAATGGATTTCATTATGACTCAACATTTAAGAACCAATACTAAAATGTGAAGTCCACATAAAGCTAACGTAGGACACATCAATGGTTCCTTGCTATCACATTCAACATCACATACCACACGTCAGAGTGGCACTTTGATGAAGGCGGTAAGAATTAGATAAGATAAGATGAGAAGATCTTGAAAAATCACGGTGCAAAAAAAAAAATAAAATAAAAGGTCATAAATAGCCATTAAACAGGAAAGAATGAACTTGCAAAATATTATACTCAACATTTCTGTCTCAATCTCCCTCTATGCTGACAAGGGCGACGCTTCGTGAAATGATTGAAGCCGCCGTGCTCACTGCCGCGTGCAGGCGTGCATGCGCGCTTGCCCAAGCGTGCGTGCATAACTGAACACTGACAGAATAAAATATCCAGTGGGGAAAATATGTTGATATGACATGAAACATTAAAGGGAAGCTAATTCTAATTCCGTCACCTTGCTTCGGACGACACTCATGCGCACTTTCCTTTCATTCGCCTATTTCTTTTGTATGTCTGAACGTATTTAACGAGTTACCAATTGTTATTTTTCACCTTTGTTTCGTTCATCTTTTTCTTTAATTCTTTCTTTTTTTTTATAAATCGGCATTCGTTTTACGTAAGCTTTCAAGGCAGTTTTAATGCTCTTTAGCTTTTTTTTTTTCTCAAGAGTGTTTACAGATAATAATAAAAAAAATTATGGAAGTAATATATACCGAATTCTTGATAAGAGGAAGATACAACTTCGTGTGGGAATTATGTGGACTGCTCATATTGTTTTATACATAAAAACATATAAGCCACAACATATACGCATTATACTTGAATATGTATATAGTATATTATAAAAACAATGAAAAAATGACTATTGCATAATGGAACTACTGGGGCACAATTTGAAAAACTCAAGGTATGAAGATAATTTCTATATTTCTTGAAATTTGTCGGTTGAGAAGAAGAAATAAACTTGATTTTGAAACAGGCGTTAGCATTCTAACTCATCACAGCATAATGATATGACGTGGTCCCATCAAAGTATGATCTAATAAGTGTGTAAGGGTGTAACATATTACACCAGTAATATATATATATATATATATATATATATATATATATATATATATATACATACATATATATATATATATATATATATATATATATATATATATATATATATATATATATATATATATATATATATATATATATATATATACATACAGTACTTCAGCAGGATTATCGCTTAAACACATTCGAGAGAAGACAATACCTACAATACGTACCAGTGACTTATTTCACAACGGATGCCGGAATTTGGACTTCGAAGCACAGAAAAAATAACCAGATCATAATATATTGTGTCAATATCACCTGTAAGCGTTCAAACCTCATTTACATCAACACTTATAGCATTATACACGCACCTTTAGCAAGGCGAAAAACGACAAAATGTTAGTCCTGACTCCCATAGATCGTGTCAGAACAAATTCTGACCTATTATGATGTATCCTAGTGCGGGTATTGGATGTAGAAACCACTACGCATAAATTTACATAAACTAACGGATCAATATATATGAATTAAAAAAAAAATTGGTAACAATCTTGTCCTAATCTTCAATTAATATATCGTAATATAAAGCCTACATTTAACTTGTAAAAATAAATGTTTACTTTTCATATGCACAAAAAATACATCAATTACATACGACAATTATGACCGTTAAACTTTGAAGCAAAAATCCCGGACGGCCTCGTGTATATAAAACCAGAGAGAGAGAGAGAGAGAGAGAGAGAGAGAGAGAGAGAGAGAGAGAGAGAGAGAGAGAGAGAGAGAGAGGAAATGTCAGATAGGGAGATTTTTGTTAATAGTACAGAGGGGAGAAGCGCGTAGGTCTATTGATTTTACTTTTTTTTGCACGCAAGTAAACTATGTATGTGGGGTAGCGTAAGGATGGAGAGGGAGTGAGTGAAATCGGGGTGCGAGTGAGTGAGGATGACAAGGTTGGGGTACAAAGATATTGGGAGGTGGCGCCATGAGGACAGAGAGAGAGAGAGAGAGAGAGAGAGAGAGAGAGAGAGAGAGAGAGAGAGAGAGAGAGAGAGAGAGACTGCGTTAAAAAAATAACGGAAACTTTGGAGAGATGAAAAAATAGTATCACCCTTAGAAAGTAGGCTTTCTAAGGAGAAACGGTCTTTTGAAATTATTAATGTATCGGAAAATATTTCAACAGTTAACTTATCTATTCATAGTTTAACTAAAGTTAAAATACACGAGGAAAAAAACAACAACCTTAAGTAAAAGTGAATTTGGTTTTCTGACGATTAACATACCAGTGCAGTTGTGGTTCTTTAGATTACAACAAAAACATGATTAATAATAACGATTTTGTTAAAAAAAGGATGAAATTACAAATAAAAAATATTTGTTCATTTATGTAGTCTCCAGGGAACACGAGTTATCCACATACATGAGTTTGAGCAGACAAAACCTATATGCTGTTTATTAATGTGGCTTACCTGGACGCTTCTGACATTCATGTTCATACGCACAAGAAGACAATAAGGATACGCTTACACATGCAGATTTTCTATTTACTGCTTCTACAAACACAGGTAAAATGTCACAAATGCTGTACTGGAACCACTTTCAAAATGACATAAATTTGCACGAATGCAGCAAAATTGAAAATGATTCTCCTTTGATTTTGCGTGCACAACAGGGTGAAATTTAAATTCATGGACAGCACACCAGAAAAATCCTTCAGCTTGAACCTAGAAGGATGGTTTTAATCTAAAGGTATTTGAATCAGGAGTGCTTACAGTTTTATGACTTCTTTTTTTTAAGTAATCGTAACCTCAAGTGACCTCAGTACGTTTAGCATTCAGAACAAACTAATTTCGGTAGTGGAATGAGATCAGATTCATAATATTAATCAGACCTTGTTACTACGTTCTGACCTAAAGTGCAGAGTCTTCCAGCCCTTGGGATTTGCTTTCATCCTTCTGCAAGATGTATCGTTACGCCAGACTATTCGATCAATAGTAAGTTGTAATGATCAAATCCAGAGAGCTCTTAGCCATACAAAACGGAAAGTTTTCAATTAATATAAGAAAATTTATAAAAAGTAAAGAATATAAAACTGTTAATACCTGAAAGAAAATAAATCAAGATCTCCACCCCAACACGTGCAAGCTTACAAGTTCTTACATACAAAAGTCCGCATAAACATATATTCATAACTGTGTAATTAAATATAAATCACGGCTCCGCTCAAACTACATAATCAAGGAATCTAAAACTGACAGAACGGCCAAAACATTTAATAAATAAATAAATATGTAAATGACAACATAAGGCTAACGACTGTGCCTGTGCTAAATAGAAAGAGCACACACAATTGAATGTCATCCTATTGCAAAATTTGCGAGCCCAAATGACGATCGCTTTCCAGTGCGCAAATCACAAAGCGAAGCTCCGCCCCTAATTCACGCCTGTCCCCCAATGGCGGTCTCACTTTGAAACATTTTTCTAAAACCAAACTCTCCTTTACACCAATCACGGAACACCGCTCGCCAAAAGTCATCCGCACAACATCCCTCGTAACGAAGTCAGAGGAAGATAGCATTTTTTTTTCTCTTTGCTTTACTCTAATCGGGTTTCCCCTAAGATTAGATGTTTCGATCTGAAGACAATTCAAGCAAAGCGAACCGGTAACGCCATCAAATCATTTCTAAGCTTCCAGTTTTATTTTTTTTTTTTACGCCACACTTATAGTTTGTGATTCTGATTACTTGGCAAACTTTGTAAAACTAGAATTCATTCTTCACGGGAAGGAAGGATGATAGCTCCATGCAACAGGAATTGACGAATGAAAACTATTGATTTTTTGAGGTGACGAGGATAGAGCTGATTTTAAAAGGGCAAAAAGGACTGGATGCTTAATCACCGTCAGCAGAGTGAAAGCCTTCATGGGAAGGCTTTCCACTGAAAGGCAACAAGTATAACAACTCTTACGGTTCTCAGAATTCCATCAAATGAGCAACTAAAAAGGGAGACAAGATTTTGTTGCCGCGATGCAAAACTCTCACGTAAGTAGAAATATAAATTAAGACGCAAAGGCAAAACAAAATCATCTGTGAGATAAATAACTGACAGGAAGAGAAAAAGAGAGACAGGGAGCGCTGCTCCCAACCACCACCACCACCAAACAAAAAAAGAACGAGGTGAAAAATAAAAACATAGCGCTCTGCGAACTAATTGAATCGTGTAAACTGATTAGGAAAGTTTGTCGTCGAAGTTATTCATAACAATGTATGTGTCTTTCTTGTGTATATGTTGTTCTTATCAATATGATTTTCTTTCCCGGGAAACTTATTTGCACCAAATTAGGAATCTCCCCACGTTATTCACGTACGTTAGGAAGAGACGTGTCTACGTACCGATACGTAATGTATGTTGTTCTTTGCGTCAACTTACGCACGCACCCAAAAACACATACGAGCGCGCACAGACACACACACACACACACACATATATATATATATATATATATATATATATATATATATATATATATATATATATATATATATATAAATTGACTACATGTTAATCTTACAATAGCTTTATGCAAAATCAATATGTATCCAATCATGGGAAAGAACTTGACCCTGCAAATGTCATGTATATAGACAGTAATAAGATATATATATACACATATATATGTGTGTGTTTGTGTGTGTATTGGCTACATGTTAACCTTATAATAGCTTTGTGCAAAATCAATATGTATCCAATCATGGGAAAGAACTTGACCATGCAAATGGCATGCATATAGACGGTCATAAACATGTGTTGCTCACTAGTTACTTTTTGTACTTACAAAAATAAATGATTACAAGACATTGATTTCCGCGAGAAAAAATCTCGGGAATTCTCTAGGCACTCACACATCCCAAAATGGCAGAAACCCAAAATCAAAATAAAACTGAGTATGCTTGAATCTAAAGGTGAATAATAAAAAAAAAAAACTAAATTACGACTTCATCATTTTAGTGCTGGATGCGTCATTCATAAAAAAATGGCACGATTTTCTTTCTCAAACAGACCACGCAAGTAAATGTACCTTTAGAAAAGTCATTGTCACTGACCTTGGTTATGATGACGTGAAAAACATTTACTGCTGACGAAGATGAGTGGCGTTAACTCATCGAGGTAACGTTGAGTCACGGGGATTTTGGGGATGCAAAATCTTCTCGTGACTCGATTAATCAAGGTCAAAAATTACATATAAAGTCGATGATTAATAAGCCATCAGTTTTAAAAGCAACTTGGTCCTCAATGTTTTACTTACTGTTACTCTTAGTTTCTTGAGGTTGGGCCCTGAAAGCATGTCAATCAGTTCGTCAGTATGAAGTCTGTAAACCAAGTCCATCACATTTGCATTTCCGAGAAAATGCTGACGTTGTTAAAATTGTTGAAGAGGTGGTGTGGAGGAGGTGGGGGAAAGAATGCTTTTTAGATTCATGCTTGCATGATAGAGGTTACTGTATAAGGAATTCGACGTACTAACGATGAACCAAACTTGTAGATGCGCGAAGCAGGTAACAGTGTGGAAGTTTCTGTACAAAGGACTCATCCATGATTCACCTGATAGAGCCGAGGCTGACAATGGAGAAATGACAAGACGAGACATCACTGCGAATCATGGAGGATGGCCCTGTGTAGAAAATTTCCATGACACTAACCGCAAAATACACTTACGACGAAGGCTATTCCGCAGCGCGCGTGAATGTGTTGTGTATAATGACACTGGCATACCAAAGATCACAACGCGTAAAACTGAAATAGGTACAAATAAAAACAATAAAAATTCCCCATGGGTCGAAGAACCCTGCTTGCTGAATACCAATTAAGGCCAGACGAATCATATGTACTCATAACGTGACAGAGAGAGAGAGAGAGAGAGAGAGAGAGAGAGAGAGAGAGAGAGAGAGAGAGAGAGAGAGAGAGAGAGAGAGAGAGAGAGAGAGAGAGAGAGAGTCCCAAGTTAAGAAACTTTTCATGGAAGTGTAATTGTAATACCGTAATTTACTTAGCATTACAGAAATTGGTGTAATCTGATTTGGTGAAGGCCTAATTACGTTCAATTGCCACTCGATGAGGCAATTTTACGTCGCAAGAGCCATTATATCACCGGTGAGATATGGATTATATATACGATTTACTCCCATCACGATAAAGGGATCTGGTAGCAATAATTGAGGAAACGAACGTCAGAAATTCGGTAAAAAGTTGGACGAATATAAAGTTTTCCTAAAAATCTGGAGGTGGTTCATGACACCCATGAACTTATACACATACTATATATACAGTATATATATATATATATATATATATATATATATATATATATATATATATATATATATATATATATGCATACTGCATATGTGAGTGTTTGTGTATGCGTAAAGCATTATGATCCGTTAGGTTAGGTACATCAACATATCATAAAGATTAAAAGACAAAGAATAAAGTGAGTTTCATCACCCATTGCCCAGCATTCGAAAAAAGAAACAAATACTAAAGCGAATTTCACTGACCTACGGAACAACAGAACCAGTTGATGACAAAAGTTCTCCGGATAATGAACAAATATACAACAGCAAGGAAAAAAAAAATAAATACAGTATATGGTGTAGATCATACAATAGGGGAAAACAATTAAGGGAAATACAGAACAATCTTTCTGTTGGTGAAATAACGCACGGTTATTGGCGACAGTTTCCGCCAAAAATGCAAGAATAGCGTCGAACTCCGACCGTCACTTATAGACCGATAATCATGTTATTGACCGCTTTCCGTCAATGCAGCACCTAGGAGTGTGAATCAATCGACCGCAGGCACAACAATAAAAATGGTCGCTACACTCACTGCCATAGCGTAAAAAAGAGAGAGAGAGAGAGAGAGAGAGAGAGAGAGAGAGAGAGAGAGAGAGAGAGAGAGTGCTAGCGCTCGGAATGGCAATGGTTGGATGGAAAGAGTTACCAACTAGCCATTTTTAAACGAGTCCGTGAGCTTGAGTCACATCGACTGTACCGCAAAATGTTTTGATTTTGTTTTTCAAACATATTTGGAAATGGGTAAAATCTATTTTCTTGCTAATACTTATGCTCTTTGAAGAGATTTCACAGGTCACAGAATTCGCAATAAGAAAATGAGTATAAAATAGGAGATAAAACAGTAATGATCACGCTCTCGCACTAGAATCCACGAGCGCGCAAACATGCACATATACTGTAGACATTTATACACGCGTGACTATTTTATATTGGCAAGTATTAAGCCACAAATATCGTTAAATATCGAATTTACTTTACCTTGGGAGTAATTTACTCTCAAAGGGATTTTAATTGATGAGTGCCTCTGGCCAGGCCAGGATTTGAACCTGGGGCTCCGTTGAGAACCAACAACGAGCCGTCGACTATGACCACTCGGGTAACAAGAGATCTTAATAGCTGAGTGGCCACAGTCGACTGTTTATCATTGTTTCTATATCAAGGGCCTGGTTCGATTCCGGCCAGGGCGGAAGCACTTATCACTTTAATCCACTTTGTGCATATGTGCATATATGTATGTATGTAGGTGTGTTTGTGCATTTATTACACGCTAAACAGTAGATCTTATCATAAAGAATCTTACAACCGTGAGTCTTTTTGAAATGTTTTCCTTATTAAAAAAAAAAATTACGAAAACAGAAAATAAAACTGATCAAAATTCAGAGATTTTCTTTTCAAGGTGACCTTACAAAATCCTTTGGAAAACCACAATATAAAAAAAAAAAAAAAGGAAGTGAGCCTAATAAGTGGATACTTCCCGATACCCGCCGAGTGGAACAGCGCCCCGTCATCAATTAGATACTTGAACGCATCAATGCATATTATAAAAAATCTTACTCTAATAGGGTCTATATCATCATTTAGGCCTAAGCTGTCACAGATGCGATGCGGGGATGCCGTTGGGACTGCGTTGGGAGCCTCTAAGGGGGGTTGGGAGGGGCTGAATGCCCACGATGAACATCCACCATCATTGTAACAATAGGTCAACACTGGACGTAACGCTAATTTTACTCATATATATATATATATATATATATATATATATATATATATATATATATATATATATATATATATTGTGTGTGTGTGTGTATGTACATGTGTATGCGTGGCCTGTATATGCGAGTGTGTATGTGTAGATGAGTGTGTGCCTATGAACTATTTTATTAACTGTGACAAAATAATACTACAATTACCAAGGAAACACTTTGTGTAGTGCAGGGAAATTGAGAGACATTCTTCACAGACACACACGTGCCACAATGAAGCACATATACTCACATTAACAAACACACACACACACACACACACACACATATATATATATATATATATATATATATATATATATATATATATTTACATTTGTATATGTATACAATTTGTGATAAACGTAACAGTTCATGTTCATCACTATTCCATGAATATAAATGAAATGTAAATAGTTAATCTTGTAAAATAAACCACCTCTAGGAGAGAGAGAGAGAGAGAGAGAGAGAGAGAGAGAGAGAGAGAGAGAGAGAGAGAGAGAGAGAGAGAGAGAGCACGGCTGCATTCTTTATCATTTCCCAAGTGTAAATGAGGGTCCTGCGCCTAGACCATTAATGCAAGATCGAATAACGTCATTATCCTGGATTAATGTCCTTGGGACCTTGATGGACGAGTCGATACAATCACACACAATTAATCTTAATGGCAGTTAAAGAATACTCTTAGAAAACTACTTCAGAGAAAAAAAGTCCAGCCAACGCATTTCATTCAGCCTCTCAAGCCAATTCGGCGTATACAGTCTTGCTCGTTCGTCTTTCCTTTCTTTTTTTGGAAAAATTGGCGTAACTGACCGACTACTTAGTATAAAACGGTGATGTGACAGCAGCATGGAACACTTACTGTATGTGCAAATGATTTTTCAACCACTAAAAAATGAAAAGCTCTGCTATTTTCTTGGGGAAAAAAAAAAACACGATGAAAATGAAGTGCTAAGGAAACCTTCGTTCCCACTCCAATAATTGTCTGAAAAATGCCTAAACCTGCTACGCGGTGCTACTGCATTTATTGTCTATAATGGCAGTTGGAGGGAGCATAACGTCTGAACCCTGATGCATCCAACTGTCGCCCTTGCAGTCCTTGCCTCTGGCGTCCTTCGTATACGTACAATACAGGGATGATATATATATATATATATATATATATATATATATATATATATATATATATATATATATACAGAGAGGGAGAGAGAGAATGTCGTATGAAAAACTTCATGAATGGTTTCCCCAGCTGCGCTGGAGTGACGATTACCTCATCAAAGCAGTCCCGTTTTCAATTGTGATGGTATTAATTTTCACGTGGTACTGATTACTTACGTCGTTGAGAGAGAGAGAGAGAGAGAGACCAAAAGAAATCCACTTATGAAAATTAACACTTACATAGCGATAGTCTAGTTTTTCTGGAAAACTAACTTATTAATCTGACTCAACACACTCATCAATGCACTGTCTTATATTTTCATTTTTTGTTTTATCTCCACATTTTGATAATCCAGTTTTTCCTTCTTCTATCTTGCCACTCCATCTCCTTCCTCATCCAGTCCCCCTGACCCCAAACCTCCCCACCTTTCACTCTTAGTCTTCCCCCTGGGGCTTAGGTTTTACAGGTTCCCCGGGGACGCAGGGCGAAGCAGCCACCTCAACCCTCCCCCGACCCTCCCCCTCCATGAAATCTCAACGTGTTGGACTTCACACTTTTCACTTCGCTCATCACTTCTTTCCGGCTATTAACTGGCTACAAACATTTTAATGCCTTCATTACATCATTATTTATCTCTCCTTAGTGACGTTAGCACAGTTCTGCGGAAAAAAAAAAAACACACTACGCTGTATTTAAAATCAGATACACACAGTAGCAAAAGACCCTCGTTTCGACCTGGTTGAGATATGGACAGACCTTTTGTAATTTTTCCTTATAAAAAGAAATGATGGACACTACACCATTTTAAATCTTTATTTTGCATTTCCACAATTTTCACGTCAAAGATTTTTTTTTTTTTAATATTCAATCTTATGGAGCGAGCAAAAATAGTCATTACTTTTTCTAGCCGGCGTCCACAGCTTAGAAAGGCCTCGTGTGAAAATTAGGAAGGGAGACTTAGGGAAGAAAGAAACGGGAACAGTTCCAGAGCAAGAGGGAAGAAAGAAACGGGAACAGTTCCAGAGCAAGAGGGAAGAAAGAAGCGGGAACAGTTCCAGAGCAAGAGGGAAGAAAGAAACGGGAACAGTTCCAGAGCAAGAGGGAAGAAAGAAAAACGGGAACAGTTCCAGAGCAAGAAGGAAGAAAAAAACGGGAACAGTTCCAGAGCAAGAAGGAAGAAAAAAAACGGGAACAGTTCCAGAGCAAGAGGGAAGAAAGAAACGGGAACAGTCCCAGAGCAAGAGGGAAGAAAGAAACGGGAACAGTCCCAGAGCAAGAGGGAAGAAAGAAACGGGAACAGTCCCAGAGCAAGAAGGAAGAAAAAAACGGGAACAGTCCCAGAGCAAGAAGGAAGAAAGAAACGGGAACAGTTCCAGAGCAAGAGGGAAGAACGACATCTGCACCGGGAGGTTTGACATCGTGGCACCCAGACAAAACAAGGCTGCTGAAGTTCTTGAACACGAGAGCATCATGGACTATATAAGTTTAAGGGCAAAAGGACTCGGGAAGAACAACAAAAACTCTCAATTGAAATATGGTTTGTGGGTGAAGGCTAGAACTCTCAACTGAAATATTGTTTGTGGGTGAAGGCTAGAACTCTCAACTGAAATATGGTTTGTGGGTGAAGGCTAGAACTCTCAACTGAAATATGGTTTGTGGGTGAAGGCTAGAACTCTCAACTGAAATATGGTTTGTGGGTGAAGGCTAGAACTCTCAACTGAAATATGGTTTGTGGGTGAAGGCTAGAACTCTCAACTGAAATATGGTTTGTGGGTGAAGGCTAGAACTCTCAACTGAAATATGGTTTGTGGGTGAAGGCTAGAACTCTCAACTGAAATATGGTTTGTGGGTGAAGGCTAGAACTCTCAACTGAAATATGGTTTGTGGGTGAAGGCTAGAACTCTCAACTGAAATGTGGTTTGTGGATGAAGGCTAGAGCAAAACGTCTGACGTTGGTCTACACAACTCATGTTTTGGAGACAACTTTCCGTATCACAATCGCCCTGATAGAAAATGATTTTAGAAAGAGATAAGAGTTCAAATACCGATACCCGTGAGTTCCAGTTCAGGTGACAAGCACATACATTTTAAAAAATCTAGCCAATATACAGACACGCCTCATAAATATATCAGAACTTTGCACACAAACGTCAACACATGCACGCAGCTGATGTAAGGAATGTCTGGCCTGAAGGGAATAACGTGTAGAATTTGTAATAAACCATTAAGTACATGAATGCTTAAACGAATTGTCGAATAAAAAAAAAGCAACTTAGAATAATTTGACGAATATGGATATCTGTGTGAAATTTGCAACTCCCTTCCCTATCAAATGTGAGTCAGCCAAACAGTGAGAATTTCGACCAAGCAACGCGCAAGACGACTCGGAATAAAAATGAACGAGTAACCGGGCCATTTACCAGAATAAATTCAGATGAACGAAGGCATCCTGGAAGATTACTAAATATGGGGAGAGAAATCCTGATATGATGGATGAGTGTCCAAACAAAGGCCGATTAGGATACATGATTCCCTTGGACTGGTGGCATACATCAAAGCGGACACGTCTGTAAATACCCCCTAGGACTCCTTAGCATATCCTTCACTCAGCAGATCCCCAGAATCGAAAAATGATCACTTCATCCATAGAGATCAAGGCCACTTTTTCTTGGGAATTTCTCCTTGGAATTTTTCCCACTCCGGGTACAAACGTTGGCCGCAGAGTGTTCCATATTCAGCTCTACACTCACACGCCCACTCATATATATACAGTATATATATATATATATATATATATATATATATATATATATATATATATATATATATATATATATATATATATATATATATATATATATATACATTATGTGTGTGTGTGTGTACATACAAGTATGGTAAGTACATGGACGTGTCAATGGTATTTGCTTACCTATTTAATCTGCTGGCCGTCTCAGGATCTATGAAATGGTGTAATGATCCCCCATTCTTACCTGGAAGGAAGAACACCACCATTAGCAAGTTAATTAAGAACAAAAAATAATCGCAGGCATGCAAAAAGAACAATGCGATGAGTCAAGTCATTATAATATTTACTCTATAATATTTACTCTGACAAGAACAACTCTTACTAGGTTTTAAGAAAATATATCTCAAACATGTATTGACTATGGTGTACCATCAATATCTCAAGGAAGAAGTTATTGTAGGTTTCATAATGAATAAATATATTCATAAATTATTTTGAGACAACGTCCTTATATTTTCATATTTCACTGTTGTCTAACACAGCACGTTCATCAACGATATCACAGGGTGCCACAACATAACGCCACTCCAGAGCTTACCCAAATCCTTAATTACAAGTATATACCAATTGGTACCAGAAACCTTTCAGGAAATAATACGCAAATTTAAGCTTGTTCAGCAAAGAAAAGGTTACTAAGTTAGGATACCAACAAGCATAAAAGATTCAGAAACCTCACTTACAGGCTTAACTCAGTGAGCCCTTAAAACACTGCCTTTATTTGACTCCCTCACCTTTCCTGAACTTGAAACGATATCCTGAATGCATAAAATTCTGCACAGATTCACAAAAGAAATGCCAGACATCATTTCTAATGTTTGTTGGCCGTAGTAACATAAAACGGTACAATGTGCAAGAAACGTTCAATTGCCCAGCTCGCCCTGACGCAAGTTTTTCGTAAGCGAGAGACTTATAATTCTCTGAACTGACGAAGGTCGATTCACAAAAGCCACACAGCGAAATCCATCTGTGTCTATGCTAAGCACTTGACGAGACAGTGAAATTCCGTCTTTTCGGGTGGATCCAATTGGGTAAAACTTTCCCATCAAATCCTTAGGGGTGAAGTTGCTTGCCCCCTTGCTATTTTCTACACCACAATAGGAGCTGCTACCCATCTACTGCTGGTGGGAGGGAGTCCAGGAGCAACCCAAAGACCAACAAACGTGAGCCGAGAACCATCAACACAGCAACTTTAGCTGGTTGTACCTTTCAAACGCAGCCTGTAGAGTCGAATTATATATATATATATATATATATATATATATATATATATATATATATATATATATATATATATATATATATATATATATATATATACATATATATATATAATGTATCACAAATCACCACAGGTGGAAAAATGAGAGACTGAATGTAGGGCCTATAGCCGGTTTCAGCTTTATTTCCAAGCCACTGACCTGCACCCAGTATCTCATTTTTTCACTCGGGCCGTGGTGATGTGTACAAGCCACTGACCTGCACCCAGTATCTCATTTTTTCACCCGGGCCGTGGTGATGTGTAAAGGTGATTATAATCAATATATATATACAGTATATATACATTATATATATATACATTATATATATATATACATAAGCTTCGTGTCCAATACTGAAATAAACTTAAAATGCAGAACAGCTTTTGTCATATCGCTAGCAGGGGAAGCCTAAATCACGAGAGATGAGAATTCTCCAAAAGAGTGATACTGCCCTTTATGGCTTCTTTCCTGGTAAAGAGGGAAAGGTTACCTGTTCAGCAAAAAAGGCCACCCGTTTCCACCACTATAACAGGACAAGGTGGTTCCTTTTGGCCAAACACATCTCCAGGACAAGGTGGTTCCTTTTGGCCAAACACATCCCCTCAAGAGATGCGCTTTATTTATCTCCGACTTCGCCTTCTGGGTGCTCGCAGATTTCATATAGTCTTACCACCAGTTCAGATATCAAAGATAAACTATCAAGAGGGTACGTTATTTATGAATCAATAAATTCTTCAACAGTCTAAGTGGTCAGTTTAATGGCTACGTTAGCGTAGATGCCGGGGCGCGCTAACGCGCACACATACACACGAACAACACACGCACATACAATATTATATATATATATATATATATATATATATATATATATATATATATATATATATATATGTATATATATATATATATATATATATATATATATATATATATATATATATATATATATATATATATATAAAGACAGTGGACAGTGACACGTCCATTTTTAACTACAGACTCCATAGTGAACTTCCTTGTCATAAACTTTCACGCTCTCAGCCACTTCATCTTTTCATCTCCCTGCACGGTACGGACATCAGCAGCACGTTGCCCCCAATACATACAAGTACGTCGGCCAGCTCCTCTTTCAAAGCACTCTCTTGCCTTGCAGACGATGAAGTCTGTGTCTAAGTGGCGACCTCGTCCAGGCCAGCGCTCTCACTGTTTTCCTGAGCGTCTCTCGTCAATTCCCAATCATAAATGTATTTGCATAGCATAATATTCTCCATTCTCTCGGCGACCTAAACAACTCTAAACGTTCTGACCTGTCTTTATACTTATGCTAATCGTTTTGCCAGATCTGTGCATTTCTAAACTCCTTACCAATTTCACTACACAAGCAATTTACTCTACAACTTTCACTTTTTCCTTCATTCACATGCAACAATCACATTCCACTTCCCTTCATTAGATTTGGTTTATCAACCTATAATTTTGCTTGCAAACTATTTGCTCTCGTTGTTGCAACTAGAAAATTACGTTAGGTAAATTGTAGTTATTGTTAGCATCTGAGCTGACGGAAATAGCTCAACGTAGCCTCACCACTGAAAATCACCTATATTCTCCCAGAGGTTATGCGAAGGACATGTCCATGCCATCTCCACCTCCCATTCGTCATTACCTCAGCTACTTATGGAACTACCGTGATTCCTTTATGGTATCATTTCTCTCTCGATCCTGCCATCTGACTCCCAATATTCTTCTTAATGCTTTATGTATAATATCACTTTTTTATGCAATTTCAATTCATTCGATTTCCAAGTCAAACTCAGCCGGGCCACTGTTTTATTTGCCCTTTTAAGTCTTTCACTAAATTTCAGCTCAGGAAAACCTGTACTGGATATAATGTTTTGTAAATTTTTGAAGGATTCGGCTTCTTCATTCTCCCTCTATTTAATGTTATTTCTTTCCTTTGTACGTACTCTGTCCTCATTACTTCCGTTTTTCATGGATTTATTTTGAGTGCCATCTCTCTAGATATATGATACATTCTACCAAGCAAGTTTTGTAAATCTTTTGGTGATTTTCTTAGGGAAACAGTTTCATCTGCAAAGCCCAAGTCTGCTGAGTTTCTCTCGTTAAACCAATCTAAGCCTTTTCCATCTTCGACCACTTTTTATAACAAAATCTGTGAGACGGACAAACAGCAATAGGGAAATAACATTCCATAAATTTAATTATTCGGTTTTTCTTCTGCAATGATCAATGCTTAACAGCACTAGAGTATGAGACCATGGGGGCATAATTTAATCTTTTTTACCTTCCTTAGCATTAATAAGAGCTAGTTACCTACGAATCATTTCCTACATCTTAAACTCAAATCCCACCAAGAACACAAAGGAAAAGAAACTAATGAACTGTCCAGAACGAAAAGGTAATATAAAAAAATATTCGCCATCTGTTTACAATAAAAGATAAACAGAAGTAGAAATTTGATGAGACCCCTAATATACAGATAAAAAATGAAAGCCTCTGCCCTTGCATTCTTCAGAGACAGACACGTACATGAAGTTCTCAATAAAAAAAAGAAAAAAAAAAAAAAGGAAAACCAATGAAATCTGTCGAGAGCAAACAAACATGGGCCGGTAAACATCCGGATTTTGGAACCGTGGCAGAGACAGACCGGCAGATACTATAGATCAAGGAGAAGAACTCAAGACGGACCCGCCTCCTTCACATAAATAATTAAGACATACACCAAGCACCATCCTTAGATGTTTATCTCATAAACAATTAATGAAAAATAGCAGTTAAAAGCGCCAACTCTCGTCTCGGGCCAGATCCTTGTGGTGTGGCGGTCGAGTACTTCAAGTATGTCCTTACGGCGGCAGTATTAAGGATTAAGTTACTTCCTTTTTCAAGGGCCGCCCCTCTATTAATATTTGGTGGAGGGCACATCGTCTGCTGGCTCCTTTTATTACTTTCATTATCGCTCGTCCTGTTATTATTTTTTTTTTATTAGCGTTGTTATCGTGACCATCGTTATTGTCAACTTGAATATTTCTTCCTATATGGAATTTACAGTGGGGTGATATCACGCTGATGTGCTCTGAGGATTGACAAAAGAAAAAATGACCCGTTGGAAAAGACTGAAACGTCTCTGATAACTTGCAATTGGAATTTTGTTGAAGAATAATCTATTGAAACTCGGTTTAAAAACACCCAAGAATGAAATGCATAAATAAGAATACCTTACGAAACAGGGTAAGTGAAGTGATTGTTTAAGAAAAGCTTTGATCAATCGAACCGCCAAATAAGAATTTCACAATAACCCTTCTCAGCTCAACTCACCGAAACTCTTCTGAATATTTGCGACCAATCTTCAGATACATGCACACTTGACATATGTGTAATAGCACACTTGACACATATGATATTACAAAGCTAGATTTTCGCAAAATACAAGAGAAAAACCAAAATAAATAATAAAATATAAAACAAAGGAAAGAAAAAGACCGCCCACAGAGAAACAGAGCGTGGATCTCTCCGTACAATTAAGACGAATAAAAGAAATTCCGAATGTGTAATAATCACTAAACCCGGCATAATTACATGTTTAATTGGTTTGCCACCGCTAATTCGGTCTTTACAAAGGGTTGGTGAGAGATGAGAGGAGAAAATGGGCAGGGTAGGGGGGGAGGGGGAGTGAGAGGAAAAGGGGGGGGGGTGGAGGGAGAGCACCAATATCGTTACCCCTCTTCGCTCGAACTGATTAAAGAAAGATCCAAATAAGGTTGCTCTCTCTCTCTCTCCCTCTCTCTCTCTCTCTCTCTCTCTCCCCTTTTTTGGTATTTAAACATATTCACCCAAGGACAAGGGGATAGCTCAGACAGCTGGGGAGAAAAGGAGAGCGAGAGAAGCGGGTGGGATGAAAGGAATGAGAAAGGATCCGGTTCGAATTAAGAAGAAGAAGAAGAAGAAGAAGAAATAAACTGGCACATTAAGGTTAATCGACGATGACGGGCTGTAAAATAATATAGGGACAAACACACTGGAAAACAGGAAAGCTGATAACTATTGCATAAAGAAGATAAGTATAGGAAATAAGAAACCTTCAACGGGAACCCAGAAAGGATAAGCATTCGCACGAATAGACAAATACAGGCATACTTGAAGAAGGGTGCGTGTTTGTATTAGAGAGAGGGAGAGACACTAATAGGTCGAGATTAAGAGAGAGAGAGAGAGAGAGAGAGAGAGAGAGAGAGAGAGAGAGAGAGAGAGAGAGAACAGGACCCTTCTCTTTATCTCGGACATAAACTGAGCCCCATCAGACGTAAGCGACGATAACAGGCACTCAAATGATAGATAGAAAGATAAGAAATGAGACAAACTCACATAAAACTCAACAAAGTCTAAATGTGCCAGTAAACACTAAATGAGGATATAGAAAGAGAAGCATGAGTCATGAGGAAACCATTAAAAAAAATACACACACACAACAAAGGCGATTAGGATATAAGCGAAAAGGAAAATAGGACTGGCGATGACACGTAGTTAAGAAAGGGATATAAGGTTGCTGATGAATGACATGATAAGGAGGATATTGAGAGAGAGAGAGAGAGAGAGAGAGAGAGAGAGAGAGAGAGAGAGAGAGAGAGAGAGATGTATAATTCACTTTAAAAAAAAAAATTGTAACGATGAAAGCAAATTTTGATAGTGCGCAAATACTCACGTATATCTTTATTCTTCATTTCTTAATTCGTTCAAACATTTTCAGCATCTGATGTTTCAGTAATATACATACTCTATAGCAGACAGGAGTAACTTAAACAGTAATATATATACTCTATAGCAGAGCTGCAATCCTTGGTTCCGTTGTTAATTTTCAAGATGGCAGGAACTGCATGAATCAAATGGCTGCGTGTATTGCTCAAAGCTACTGAGATAATCCACAGGAGGAATCAAAACAATGGGTTAAGACTAACTAACTAATCCTCAAGTCAAACCTTACATCAAGTACCAGGTAATCAAATTATGAAAACGGTTCTAAAAGAAGTGAAAAATGTCAAGAAAGAAGGGAAAAAACGGAAACTACCAAGCTAAAACTGGCCTTTACTCCTTGGGAGCAAAATCGTTTATACCTCACAGATACCAAACACGATTTTTTTAGTGACGTCCAAAAGAAACAAAGAGAGACCTGAAGTGAGCTTAAAGGCCTAAAAATATTCATGTTTCCTTCCATAAAATGACCTCAGAGATATAACAACATTATTACGTGAGCATGAAACCTCGACATTACAGAACTGGAACCGTAGCGGCAAAGGGCACTGGAAAGGAGAAAGACTAGAATATGGGGTTGACACAGAGAACGTGGCGGGGGTGGGGACGGGGTTAGGGGGTTAGGGGTTAGGGGTAAGACCAGAAAGGATGGGCAGGACAGGGATGTATGAGGAAGCCAGGTTGGGGGGGGAGGGGAAAGGGAGTTGGAATTAGAGAGGGGTACATGTGTCTCAATTAGTTGCCAAATAATTGCATCATTAAGATGAAAAGTGCTGGTCTCTTCCCACGAATGGCCTCGTTTGGGAGGAAATCATTTGGCTGAGGAGAAAACTTATTGGACATTATAGTCCTTCGCATTACGCTTCTCCAGTCTACTTTTAACGTTGCTTAAAGGATTTTTTTTTTTCTTTGAGACCCGACGACCAAAGCTGCTGTAGACGCTTCCGGTAGGTCGGTCCTGTTGTCCAGGTTACTATTAAATAATCAAACTTTTTCTCGAATAGTGTTAATGAAAAAAATAAAGGAATAATGGAGTAACAGAAGGAATGCTTGAAAAATAGTCCTGAATAGAAAGATAATGGTACCAATAAGAAACGAAGTCATTTGATGGATGGATGGATTATGGAATTTAAGGACAAGCCCAAGTACTGGACCTATTTTGGTCATTCAAAGCCGTAATGAGATGAAATAAATAACTTAATAATTAATGAAACGTAAATGAAGGTGATGATAGCTTACAGGGAGTGACAACGTAAAAACCATATTTCATAAATATATATATATATATATATATATATATATATATATACATATATATATATATATATATATATATATATATATATATATATATATATATATATATATATATATATATATTAGTAAAAAATGTAAAAACATTAAAAAATTGAAAAAATAAATAAAAGTATGAGTGCATACGTTTGTATGCATTAGGTAATTGGTCAGATTTTAGAAAGTACATCAATCTCTTTTAAGAATTTTACAAGGTTGTCGATATCAAAATCGTCTCCTAAAATATAAACAAGTTATCTCCCTGAAAGACCAAAATTTCCTGCGGGCAGCACCATATACTGGACAAGAGCTCAACTGTCAACAGACTGTCACAGCAAGCACAGACTGGAGCATCACTTCCATCAAGAATAAAGCTGTGTCAATTAGGAATGACCAATACGAAGTCTCGCTGAAACATTTCAGTCCTCCTACCTCTATGAAATGATGACTGCCAAAAATTCAAATCAGGCCTAACTGCCTCCAATTTCTTTGTGGCAAAGAGGTTTGAGGACCACCGCTCCTGCCATTTGCGGCGTATAGAGCTTCGGACAGGAGACCTCATGTCAACGTATGGAACTTCATGGATATCCAGTTATCTTTGATTACATACCATTTTTTTAAACCTACCTTTGATGAGTCAGTTAACAGATTTCAGAAAAGCATAGGATACCATATGTCTGAAGGGAATCTCACGGGAATTGCAAACAAGTACTACAGAGTTGCCACCCCATATCTTGCAAAAGGAAAGGCATAATATTGTTAGACGATAAGTCTTTTACTCGGCTAAAGCATTAAAAAGTGTGTAACTACAGTTGAAGACACGCACTCTCTTCCTCAAGGTAATAACAGCAATAGCAAAAAAAAAAAAAAAATATCAACTAGTCCGTTTCTGCTGAGAGGGAATGGCTTCGCGAAGCAATACCCTTCCATTTCTGTGCGATATATCTCTATAAGATGTGAGGTTGCAAGGCCCGCCGTCCCATCCCCTTGCTTCACAGCAGCTTATTTAGTCTGCGGAAGAGTGGAACTTGCGTATCAGGTTGTGGCTCAAATTACCAGGTCCATAAAGACATTCATTCTGCCACTTACACAACTGATATTAATATCCACGAAAATAACAATAATTACTATTATAGTATCTGTAACAGGTAATTAAATTAGAAAGATATTTATCCTTTTGACCGACTGGGACAAGGATTTATGAGATGCGACTAATTTCTTGCACTATGGAAAGCAAATGTTTCCTCTCATACAAAGCCAATAATAACGACAACGATAATAATAACCTTCAGCTCAATCGTTTCCTTTAGCTTCTGATTTAAGTTACCAACGAAAATGGCAGTAGAAAAAATAAAGAGATCCAGTGAAACCTCATCACTAAATCTGTTAATTAATACACACCACTACGAATGTGTAAAACCTTGCTGAATATTATATTTATATTGGTGTGATATTTGTTAAGGTAAATGGTAATGAACACTTCCTTACTCCACAATATTCTCTCTCTCTCTCTCTCTCTCTCTCTCTCTCTCTCTCTCTCTCTCTCTCTCTCTCTCTCTCTCCCAAGAAAGTCCCACTTAGCTTCTTACATTGCTGTTTAATCAATTTTCCATTCCTTTCATTCTAGCCAGAACTGCTTCAGGAAGACCTCTCTTAAGTCGTTTATGTCTTCCAGTTTCTTGTGTCATATCTTACTAATACTACTATTACTACAACTAAGAGTTACTTGTATCATGAATATTGTTAGCAGAATGGGAAATGACACGGGAAGCACCATTCAAGAACTTAAATCTACCACATGAATACAGTAATCAGTACGAAATGGGCCACGGTGCTTTCCTGATTACGTTCTCTGTACTTCGAATAGCTGAGTTCCTTGGCAAATACTACCATATCCAGCAACTTATAATTAAGGCAGCAAAATTGTGTCTAAAAAGCAAAAATGGAATAAAGTAAATATTATTAATATCTCTGTAAACGACATCTCCCAAAAAATGAGGAGGAAAAATACAAATATCGAAAGTTTCATAGTTTTTTGTCGCAAGTTTGAAAGTAAATGTTTACTGTTAAACATCCTGAAAAAATGATGGTTATCGTCAAAATCACACATACTGCATGTGCTTAAAAATGAACTCCCTATTCTCCTATTCTTGACTGAGGCAGGAACCTCTAATATAGCTAATAAATAACGGCGACATTCCAGAGTCACCTTTAGATGAAGTCATAAGCAGTTATGAAAAGTCTTGGTGACACTTCGTACATATAAGCCTTTAAAAAAAATATGAGAGCCACCTAGCACGTCGAGCGGGGACTTGAGAAAAGTTTCTCGGACAAGATAAATCAAGGAGTGTGGACACTCCCCTCACATAACCTCCCAAATCCCCTTAATCCAACCCTCATTTAAAAAGTTCCTAGTCAAAACAGTCCCGCCTTTCTCAAACATTCCTTCGGGAATTTCTTTTTCTTTTAGCGGAAGGAAAATCATTCTCAAAAAATGGGGAATGACTCCATCATTCACTTCCTCCACCAACATCACATTTCCATCATCATCACATCTCCAGAACACACAGCCCCCGTTAATTAATTCTCAAATGCAGCCACCAGAAGTGCTTCGATTATGAATTTAGGCCTACTGAAGAAAAATGAAAAAAAAAAAAAATCTGAGAGAGAAGTTTGTTAAGATAAGGAGGAAGTCCTTCGAGCCTTAATTTTTATGTTTCTACTAATCATTACCTCGAGATCTCCCCTCACCGACTTCTCCCCCTTCCTCCACCACCTCCTACTCTCGTCTTCCCCTCACTACGAATCCCTCACCTCTTCCATCTTCGTCTTTCATCACTCAGCCTAGGCCTAATTAAGTTTTTGACTAAGTGCGTGTAGGCCTCATAATGAAAGTTCTTCGAGGCAGTTAATAGCTCGCGTAGAAGGATAATAAGAAGAGCAAAGAATAATAATCATCGTTTTTGGAACCCCGCTGATGAGGTGGGGGGGGGTAGAGGGGGGGGAGGAGAGGAGTTCTGGGCAACTGTTGGCTGGGTAGGGAGGGGGCTGCTAGGTGTTGTGGTTGGGTACAGAGGGAAAAGATAGGGAATGTCATAACCAGCTGTTCTTCGTGGCTTCCGACGGCTCGGGTGGCGTCACGAATGCCCGATAACGGCGATGAACGTTCCCCAAAAAATAACCTCTACCTAATGTCTGGTATGAAAACAATCTGGAAAATACCTCTATCATGAGATCAAAATTGTCCACAGCTGCATAAAGAGTAATGCTAATCATATCGTACGTATAATCTTCCATTTTTTAAAAGGGAATTTTATCCTTCCTTTTGGGTTTAGATCAGACTCCCTCCACTTCCTCCGCTCTTTCTGATTTTAACAGACAAGGATTAGATAAGAATGTAGGCTGCCTTCCAATTGGACCTTCCGCATTAATAACGTAAGTATGGTCATGAGGCTGAAATTGATTTTTGACATCCCTTCAATTTTATATATATATATATATATATATATATATATATATATATATATATATATATATATATATATATATATATATATATATATATATATATATATATACATATATATATATATATATATATATATATATATATATATATATATATGATAGAGCAGAAATTCAAAACTAATTTTGTAGTGTGTGACACGAGAAAATACAGAACTTAATGCAATCTTTCGAAAGCGTAACATCACTCGAAAGAAAACCGATTAGCTTCCTCATATCAAAACAGTAAATTCGGAGGAGTATTGAATAATGAAATGGAATTATGGTAAAATATTTTGTACCGAAGAAGATCATATAAAGCTTTCTTTAGTATATATTGGAACTGCGGCTTACAAATGTGTTTTCTTCTTACAAACGGCGTGAAGTATTTATGTTAAAAATCAGTTTTCCCGATGACAATCAATAATATTTATCGCACAGAAAATAAGAAATGCTAATAAAAAAAAAATAATAGCAAGACAAGACTAACAACGCTCATTAAAAATATTTATAAATAGCAATAATGACTAAATAATTACCAAATTTCAATGCGGTGGTTACGAACAGAAGTTAAAATAACGGAAATATTACGAAATTACACAAGATTGATGCTTACCGCGAAACCACAAACATGAACCAAATTAAAATGATTGAAATGTAGTCCATTGGCTTATGACTGCTAAGCACAGATGATGTAATCTCAGCCAACGCACAAAATAACAAAACAAATGATAAACGAAGTTAATCACACGAAAGTGATTATGTGCAATTAGGCACATCTGATGGAAGCCCACAGGATCCGACTCACCTGCGCCGTGATAGGAGAACCGCTCGCCGATTTCATGGACGCGTATCGTCCGTACTTTCAACAAAACAAATACATATTTTGTTAACGAGGGGCGGGGGAAAAAGTTACGTTATAGTCATCCTATCTTGGCACTTAAGAATGAAAATTTGGAGGAGAGAGTTTCGCAACTTCTGACAAAATTGCATAAAACTTTTTTTTTTTCCTGTCCTATTCTGTCCTAGCCCCTCGAGAACATGAGAAGAGGAAAAACTAATTAAACCTGGTGCATATCGTGAATAGGCCTATAGGCTCGATCAATATGGTAAAAAAAGAAGTAAGCGCTCTACACTCAGCCTACCCCTTACCAGACTTATGCCCTCCCCCCCACCCCACCTCCTCCCATCCCCCTCCCGATAACCACACCACGGCAAAGAATCCCCAGCCCCCAGCCCCCAAATATCTATTTTGAGACCCCAATTTCGCTCGCTCATCTTTGCTTTCTCTGTCTCTCCTTTCTCTTTCAAAAAGTTAAGAGGACCGTTCTTGAATTACACAGCGATGCTCTCAAACATGGATGCGTGTTATTATTGACTTCATTGGTAATATTTCCGGGGCTTTCGCTTCCTATTTTTTTTTGGGGGGGGGGAAACCACCAGGAGGAGAATATCCGAAGCTCCTCTCTGGCCTCCACCAGAGCCAGGAAGCAGCACAGCAACTTTGATATTAAATGCGGGATCTTTTCGGAACACGCTCACAGGAGGCGCGCCGAGGAAGCGCTAACGCGCGAAACAAGTCGAATATTATTGAGAAATAAAAAAAGTCGAAGGGTGACGCTGCTGGTAAAGAGAGGAATAAGGTTGGTTGTAGGGAGTGGGCCCTAGGAGGCAAGGAGGGGGAGGGGAGGGGGGTTGTAACTTGTAGGAGGGGTTTACCGAAGGGAGGGTGAAATAGGCGTCGAAGAGGGGGATAAATTTTGCCCCCCCCCCTTTCTTTCTCTCTCTCTTTCCTCGTCACATCCTCCTCCTATTATTACACATAATATTGTTTTGCTTCAGTGCGCATTATTTAAATACCAGTTATAGCACCCACCACAACAGAAACAGCATCTCAACGTATTCAAACACCTGCAGACAAATCTGAAACAAGCTGATATTTGTGTAAACCAAGGGAATTCAAAGGTCTCCATATAGGCCTATGCCGTAACTCTTGTCTTCACACTTCTGAGCGGGGCGGGGTGAGTGAGTGAGTGAGTGAGGGAGGGGGGGGGGAAGAAAGTGAGGGGCCAGTATGCCTATATGATTGGATTTACCTACTGTAATTAAATATGGAAATGGGGTTCGATATCAAGAGAGAGCTTTTCCGAATTTTGCATACCCTTCAATTAGGGATCTAAATGTCATCATAGGCCTTGCTGCCTCAATTAGCATCTCGTAAATTAAAGCAAGGTAATGGTAGCGCCCTTCTGCATAAGGATGTCGTCCGCCGTCGTAATTGGAAATGTGGCGAAGAGGAGAGGCCTGGGAGAAAAGTGCGCGCGTGCGCCGGCGCATATTCATGCGCATTTATTAGGTTCGCGTGCGTCTATGAGTAGAGGTTTCAGTACTGATCATATGCATGTATGTGTGTATGTATGAATGCGTGTAATTATGTATATGTATATATATGTGTATATATGTATATATATATGCTATCTGGAGGTCACGTGTTTATTGTAAAAAGTTACGTGAGAAAATACAACCTACTACAATTATCTACACATTATGATATTTCTAAAGAGAGAGAGAGAGAGAGAGAGAGAGAGAGAGAGAGAGAGAGATTTTAAATTCTTGTGAAATATCATACAGCATACAAAAGGTAAAACATAAATAAAAACAAGTAAAAAATGCGCCGAGGAAACTAGAGTTTTCTGTACAGCGTATAATGCTGCATGAAACTCGCAGCCACGGCCCATGAAACTCTCAGCCTCGGCCCATGAAACTTTCAGCCACTGCCCGGTGGTGGCCAGTGTTGTTGGCACCTATATCGGTGCCAGACGCACGATCATGGCTAGGTTTAACTTTAAATAAAATAAAAACCGGTGCGGCTAAAGGGCTGCAATTTGGTATGTTTGATGATTGGAGACTGAATGATCAACACAACACTTTGCAGCCCTCTAGCCTCAGTGGTTTTTAAGATCTGAGGGCGGGCAGAAAAAGTGCAGACGGACTGACACAGCCATCTCAATAGTTTTCTTTTACAGGAAACTAAAACCACTGATATTATACTAAAATACTGCTTAATGAACATATCTACCCATTCATAATTTCATTTATCAGACTAAATGTACGGTTTCTGAAGACAAAATTTACCATGGGGGTAACACGTTAATTCACTATTCCGCAACGACATTTTTCCCAATAACTGTAACGCTCCATCTTTCTTTCTATCGTTTCCTTCAGGATAAAATCAATTTGTATTCTCCCATCGGCGCAAGGAGGAGAAACAACACGTGAGTTTGTGAACAGATTTTTAGTGATTCTAAACTGACTTACATTGTAGAGGTGGGGTTTTCTCTGAGAAAGATATGGAACCAATCTTTTTAATATTAGTTTTCGGTAACTTTTAATAATAATAATAATAATAATAATAATAATAATAATAATAATAATAATAATAATAATAACAACAGCAAAGTTTCAATAAATCTGAAATAAGACAAGAATGAAAGCGTCCAGGCGAGAACGTTGAGTCATGAATGGGAAGAAAACCTTAACATTATCTCCCAATCTAGGTCTCTTCCTCCCTGATCTTCCCACCTCCTCTTTCGCCTCTACACCCTCTCCTGTCTCCTTGAGTTCTCTCTCTCTCTCTCTCTCTCTCTCTCTCTCTCTCTCTCTCTCTCTCTCTCTCTCTCTCTCTCTTCCCATTTCCACTGTACGCGGCTGTTTCAATCAACAACTCGCTATCGAACATGACACAAATTTATATATATATATATATATATATATGTGTGTGTGTGTGTGTGTGTGTATACATAAATTTCTGTCTCACATCGGGAACAAACATCGGTGGTCTCCCGAGTGTCGGCCAAGGCCTGTCACTCCTGGGAGACCGAGGTTCGTTCCTTAAGTAAGTCAGAAATTTATTTGAGTGAAATACGTGCTCTTGTGTTCATTACTTCCATCATATATATATATATATATATATATATATATATATATATATATATATATATATATATATATATATATATATATATATATATATATATATATATATATATATATATATATATATATATATATATATATATATATATAAGTCTCGCTGTAACTTTACACCTTGTATAGAGTCAATGAATCTTTCGAATATCTGAAACTGTGGCGAAAACAGAGCACTGGCTAATAAATGGCCGTTAGGTCAGTAAATACCAAAGCAAAATGACTAGAAAAAAAGTGATTAGTAACGACAAAGAAATGGAAAAATTACCATTAATAGTAATAATGGATGGGGATGTCTGTCACTCTAGACCCTCAGCTATAAGTATAGTTTTATGATACAGTAAAGGTCATACTCTTTATCCGACCAGAACAGCTGTTCGTCAAATTAGTTATCTTACTCCTGTTGATGAAGTGAATAAATTTAAAATGAAGGAAACCAAAGTGTACGGCAACAAAATTAATATCAATGACAATACAGGCTGTAAGGTCTCAATAATAATGACTGATGCTTACAAAGTATACCTTAGTTTTACCAGACCACTGAGCTGATTAACAGCTCTCCTAGGGCTGGCCCGAAGGATTAGACTTATTGTACGTGGCCAAGAACCGATTGGTTACTGATGCTTAGAAGAGCCTCGATTGTTAAGTCCGGAAGAGGCCTCTATCCGGAATTATTCGCTGCCCTCTGACATTCTTTGTTTGGCAGAAAACGTGAGGTCAACACACATTCAGGTATAGTCATATCATTATTAGCTGTCTGTGTGGTTAAACATATTGTTAATACTCTTAGTCCTCATGATCTTATTCTGCTCCAGCCTTGGACCTTGGATAGTATTGTCAACTGCGATGACAGCTTTGAAAACTGAAACCAAGTAGCACCATGAGAAGGAGACGAGTTTCAACACCCGTTGGTTCTTCGTTGGGCGAGCGGGTTCCGTTCTCAGCTACCGCTCTGTTGGCCGCGAGTTCGATTCTCCGACCGGCCAATGAAGAATAAGAGGAATTTATTTCTGGTGATAGAAATTCATTTCTCGCTATACTGTGGTTCGGATTCCACAATAAGCTGTAGATCCCGCTGCTAGGTAACCAATTGGTTCTTAGCCACGTCAAATAAGTCTAATCCTTCGGGCCAGCCCTGGGAGAGCTGTTAATCAGCTCAGTGGTCTGGTTAAACTAAGATATACTTAACTTTTTCTTCAACGCCCGTTAGTAACAGCAAAGAAAAGGAAATGGTGAATGTGATACTTTTAAATTCTTGGTCAATACAGTTTTTGTCGGGTTCCAGCGCGCACGCATTATTTTCAACCTATCCATTAGTATTATTCCAGAAATTCCGAAATGTTCTCCTGTGAGGGAATCGACCAAACTTTCAGTGATGAATTGTGACCATCCTCAGGGATGGTTGGTCAAATGAAGGAGCTAGTGCCACATCTGCAACATCCCTCAGTTTCCATCTCAGACAGTTGCATGGGTGACAATTGTGACTTTGCACAAAAAAAATATAAAGCTTAGTGATATAGGACCAAAATTACTTTTCAATTTAAATTAACGAATAAAATTGATGAGACTTTCGATTGTAAAGGATGAATGACGATCACCACTGGCCCTGATATTAGGTTCACCACTGGCCCTGATATTAGGTTCACCACTGGCCCTGATATTAGGAAGATGCAACCCGGAATTCAAGAGCGCAACATGTATATCCATAAAAACTACCTGTTCAGGAGACGTATCTTTTATTAAAAATTTTCGTTTAAAAAAAAAAAAAAGTACTTTATACCGTTGTGTTATTAACACTACCAATGATTCATTCACAATCAAGCACATTTGCAAAAACCTACGGAAGAACCCCTCGCAGTTTCACGTCCCCAGATCTTGTCCTTCGGAAATTTCTGTAGCTAATTCTGGATTGAGCCTTCTTAAGAGACTAAATGGGCGCACATCCATTTATCTATAGAAGGGCGTATCAGCCATAAAGCTCTTAGAAACATGCCAAGGCCGTTACTTAAACGCATGAGACTGAACGGTAATTACAAGGGAAGACTGTCAATTGAGAGATTTATGAGTACGCAAATGAATTGGTAATTATAGAGGCCTTAGAATAAGGCACGCACACGGGGAATGAATGTCTACTCATAATAGAGAAAAAAAAAGAATGAATGAAACTTAATAACGTGTAAAGAAGGCAAAAATGTCTGTGTGAATGTTCACTACTTCAGTTTGAATGTGGCTGTTCTGAACGAAAGGAAGTATGTTAGGAATTTCATACATAAAATATAAAAGTTGGAAACTTTTGTGTAGCCCGAAGTCTTAAATCTATCATGGAGGAAACAGTGTTCCTGTATACTGACTTTTGCTTCTCTGAAACATTCTTTTCAGCTTTTGATGAAAGGGCAGCCAAACATGGCAGGTCCAGCTCTTCAATGAAAGAATATGTAAACACGACTGACAGCGAGTAAGACTGTGGAACTGAATTCCTATAGAGGAAACACAAAACAGAAGCAGGTGGAGAATTCCGAAGCCTGAAGAAGACTGACAAGGTTTGCAATTATACCTTTAAACGCCATACTCCAAAAACAGAGTTTATTTTCTTTTTCCAACATTTATCTTTTGAGCCACTGCGTAGTCATTGTTTGAAGTCAATTTCCTTGTATCTATTGCAATGTAACAATTATGTTCTGTGTGAAACATAACAATGAATGGTAATAACTTTAACGACAAGGATGATGATAAATAAAATGATTTGTCAGTAAAAAACCTGACTCCACCCTACCAGGAAAACAAGAATCATTTGCTAATTTACATATTTCCAAAAAAACTTCATGTCCTTTTCTCGTACAATGTCCGGTTTTATTTCTTAAGGACAGTCAATATTTGGACAAATAATAGGAAAGATCATTTCTTAGCACAAGTCTCAAATTTTTACCAGTGGTCACCAAAAGTTCAGTCATTTTTGAGATATCCAGTCGGCAATGACAATTATTATATAAAAATTCAAGCACGTACTCAGAGGATCGCTGAACATGAAGCTATGTAGAGGAAAATGATTCCCTGTCCTTGTCATTTGGTTGTTACTG